>NC_067400.1:533155123-533466439 GCF_016432865.1 Antechinus flavipes
AATCAGCTTTGTGAAAACAGCAAAGAGCACAGAAGGAGAGTATATTTGGAAGATATAAAATAATTTATCTTCTGTCACATTTAAACTGGAGCAGGCTAAAGAATTAGTATATGAAAGTTGAGAGTGGAGAGAATCCAGTAGTACAATCATGTACACACCTACTCTGAAGAACTTATGATAAAAATCCTATCCATATCCAGAGAAGGAACTGATTAAGTCTGTATATAGATCGGAGCATTCTCTATTACTTTCTCTGTCTCTCTCTTTATTTTTAACTTTATTTTTCTTGAGGTTTTTATTTTCATTTGGGTGGGAGATGTATGTTTTCTTTTATGACCTGACTATTATGGACATGTTTTGTATAACTTCACATTGGGTTTCTTAATTATGAAGGGGGGATAAGGGAGAAACCGTAGGACTCAAAAATCTTTTTAAAATGTAAAAAATATGTTTTGAATGTAACTAGGGAAAAATATTCAGTAAAAAAAATATTTTTCTAAATGAATAGAAAAAGAAAGTGAGTGGAGAGAATTCCATTCTGATAAGGACAGGTAAGGATTCTTTTCATATCTGACACTAGGAGCAAATGTATATCTCTCAAGTAATAATTCGAAACTAAATTTTACCCAAAAGGTTGACATGTGAAAAAAAAAAACCAAGAAACTCATGCAAGAGATGGAGAGATCTTTATTTACAAAGAAAGAAGAAAAAAACAGACTACATAATTTTCCTAAAGAATTATTGTTTGTTGTTGAATTATTTTTCAGTCATGCCTGAATCTTTGTGACTCCTTTTGGGGGTTTCTTGGCAAAGGTACTGGAGTGGTTCACTATCCCTTCTGTGACAAATGAGAAAACTGAGATAAGTGAAATTAAATGACTTGCCCAGGGTCATACAGCTAATAGGGTGTCTGACCCAGGACTCTATTTACTGTATTACTTAGCTGCTATAAAGAAAATTATATACTACTATAAAAAGAAGTCATCAGTAAAATAAAAAATTAAAAACCTTAGAGGTCAATGCTACAGGAAGGCAGCATACTTATCAGAGGCAGAAGGTACAACCTCTAACATCTGTCCTATTCATAGGCTTAGTATTTAAAAGGCCCACAAAACACACACACACACACACACACACACACACACACACAATCCTAAAGTTAAGTCTGATGACTACATTTTCAGGAAGAAAACCTACAAACATTCTATTAGACATATTAGCACTCCATATATTGTTTTCTTGAGTATTCATGAGGGCAATTAATGTGATTTTTCTCTGTTTCATGCTAAAATAAGAAGGAAGAGGATAAGGAGATGGAGGAGAAACAGAAGGGGGAGCAGGAGAATGAGGAGAAGGAGAAGCATTAGGAAGAGGGGAAGTAAAATAGCAGGATAGAGGTAGGAAAAGAAGGAAAGGGAGGAGGGGAGGAGAGGGAGCAAGAGAGAATTCAAAACATTCCTGCCAACATGGATAACTTTCCTCTTCAAAATATATGGAAAGCAGAGATGAAAAAAGGATACTGCCCTTCAAGGACTTTAAGCTGCTCATTTTTCTGAGAATAAAGTTATAAGACTCTTATTCCAAAATATAATCACCGATGTTTCTTATTTTTTCCATGTCTTGAAGATCATTATAGGATTATGCAATCTTGGATCTGGAGCTAGAAGAGTCCTTAGAGGTTATTCTGTCTTACTTTCTCATTTTACTACTAAAAAAATGGATAGCCAGAGAAATTAAATGCCTTGCTCAGGTCCCATAGGTAATAAGAGCAGACACAGAATTAGAACACAGATCTTCTGACTCCAAAAATGACAGTCTTTTCATTGTTGGTGTAGGTGTATTATTTTTTTCTTATTATACCATGGAACAATTTAAACACAATAGTATAAATCTATAAACACAATAGTATAAATATGTTCTATGAACATATTCCATAAAGCTTGATCTTTTCATGGCCATTTCAAGGTTACTTGCACATAATTCAAGTAAATCAATAAGGGTAGCTACCTCTTACAAGACTCAGAGAATCACAAAGAAATGCAATATAATCCAAAGTGTGGACTGAGGGCTGCAAGAAACCTACAAAGTTGTGTTTAGTTTAAAAATGACAATCCACCTATAAAGAAGAAACTAAAGAAAAAAAAAAAAAAAACCAAAACAGGAGCTATTTTGTCCAACTGTGTGTTAATTAAGCAGAGAATCTAAGTGAAATGGATGACTATTTACAAAAACATAAATTTTCCAGATTAAGAGAAGAGAAAATAAAATACTTTAAAAAACACCATTTTGGAAAAAGAAATTGAACAAGCTAACAATGAACTCCCTAAGAAAAAATCTCCAGGGCTAAATAGATTTACAAGTGAATCCTACCAAACATTTAAAGAACAATGTATTCCAATAAAGTCTTTGGAAAAATAGATTCCTTTTGTGGCAGAAAAATGGTACTAATACCTAAACCAGGAAGAGCCCCCCCCCAAAAAAAAAGAAACAAACAAACAAACAAAGAAAACTATAGATCAATTTCCCTAATGACTTGCAAAAGTTTAAAATAAAATATTAGCAAATAAATCATACAGATTTATCATAAGGATATTATATAATGAACAGGTAGGATTTTAGCAGGAATACATAGCATTATTAAGACATGTTAGGAAAACTATTAGCATAATTGACCATGTCAATAACAAAACCAATAGAGAGGCTTATCTCAATAGATACAGAAAAGGCTTTTTGACAAAAGTGCAGCACCCATTCCTATTAGAAAATACTAGAGAGCATAGGAATAAATGGAGTTTTACTTAAAATGGTAAGCAGCATCTATCTAAAGCCATCAGCAAGTATTATCTGTAATGAGGATAAATTAGAAGCATTCCTAATAAGATCAGGAGTGAAACAAGGATGCCCATTGTTAGCATTTATTAAATATTGTTAAATTATTATTAAATATTATAGTAGAAAAATTAGCTAGAATAATAAGGAAAGAAAAAGAAATTTAAAAAATTCAAATAGGCAATGAGAACATAAAACAATCACTCTTTGCAGATGATATAATAATATATTTAGAGAACCAACTAGAAAACCACTTGAAAAAATTAATAATTTAGCAAAGTTGCAGAATATAAAATAAATCCACAAAAAACATCAGCATTTCTTTATTGATATGTGTGTGTGTGTGTGTATATATATATATATATATATATATGGCTTTGTTAATAATAATAATAATTATATATGTAATTATTATTATTATTATTATTATTAACAAAGCCAGCAACAAAGATGGGCAGAGAAGATCCATTTAAAAGAACTGTGTATGACATAAAAAATTGGGGAGTTTACCTGCCAAGATGAATCCAAGAACTATATGAACACAATTACAAAACACTTTTCAGAACTGATGTTGAGTGAAATGAGCAGAACCAGGAGATCATTATATACCTCAGCAACGATACTATTTGAGGATGTATTCTGATGGAAGTAGATTTCTTCAATAAAGAGAGCCTTAATTGATCAAAGATGGACAGAAACAGCTACACCCAGAGAAAGAATACTGGGAGATGAATATAAACTGCTTGCATTTTTGTTTTTCTTCCTGGGTTATTTATACCCTCTGAATTCAATTCTCCCTGTGCAACAAGAAAACTGTTTAGTTCTGCACACATATATTGTATCTAGTATATACTGTAACCCATTCAACATGTAAAGGACTGCTTGCCATCTGGGGGAAGGGGTGGAGGGAGGGAGGGAAAAAATTGGAACAGAAGTGAATGCAAGGGATAATGCTGTAAAAATTACCCTGGCATGCGTTCTATTAATAAAAAGTTATTAAAAAAAAACACTTTTCATACTAGTAAAGTCAGATTTAATCAGCTGGAAAAATATCACTTGCTCATGGCTGGCTAAGTTGATATGATAAAAATGACAATTTTACCTAAATTAATTAACTTATTCAGTACCATACCAATCAAACTACCAAAAATTATTTTGTACAGCTAAAAAAAAATAACAAAATTCACCTGGAAGAACAGATGGTCAAGAATATCAAGGGAATTATTGTTTTAATGCAAAGACCTAGTGATATCAAATCTAAAACGATGTTATAAAGTATCAGCATCAAAACAATACGGTACTGGCTAAGAAATAAAGTGAAAAATGAGTTGAATAGGTTAGGGGCACAGTGCACAGTAGTAAATGACTATATTCACATAGTCATTTACTATTTGATAAAGTGAAAGATTTCAGTTTCTAGAATAAGAACTTACTATTTTACAAAAATGGCTGGAAAAAATTGGAAAATAGTATGCCAGAAATCAGGCATAAGCCAATATCTCATTCTGTATACTAAGAGAAGTTCAAGATGGGTATGTAAATTAGACATGAGGATAATATACCATAAGCAAATTAGGAAAGCAAGGAATAATTTACCATCAGTTCTATGGAAAAGGGAAATAATTTATGACCAAACAAGGATAAAGAATATTATAAAATACAAAAAAATAATTTTGATTATATTAAACTAAAAGTATTTGCTCAAAGAAAACCAGTACAACCAAAATTAGAAAACAAGCAGAAAGCTGGGAAACAATTTTTACAGACAGTATTCCTAATAAAGAACTCATTTCTCAAATATACAGAAAATTACATAAAATTTATAATACAATTCTCCAGTTGATAAATAATTAAATAAATAAAAAATTTGAATGGTTTTCATATGAAAAAATTAAAGCTATCCACAATCATGATAAAAGCTTTAAATCACTATCAGTTAGAGAAATGCACATTAAAACTACTCTGAGATACCACCTCACACCTATCAGATTGACTAATATGACAGAAAAAGAAAAGGATAAATGTTGGAGAAGAAATATTGAAGAAAATTGGGATACTACTGCATTATTGGTAGAATTAAGAACTGATCCAATCATTGTGGAGAGAAATTTGAAGATATGCCCAAAGAACAATCAAAAGTGCATAGCCTTTGATCTAGCAATATCACTACTAAGTCTGTATTCCAAAGAGATCATAAAAAAGGGAAAAGACCCACATGTACAAAGAATATTTATATAGCAGCTCTTTCTGGTGGAAAAGAATCAGAAATTGAGGAGCTGCTGATCAATCAGGGAATAATTGAATAAGTTGTGGTATATGAATAGAATGGAATAATATTGCTCTATAAGTTATGATAAAGCAGGATTGATTTCAGACAAATATAGAAGGAGTTACATGAACTGATGCTGAATGAAATGAGCAGAACCAGAAAATTGTACATAATAACAACCATGTTGTGTAATAATTTATGACAAGATTTCATTCTTCTCAGAAATACAATGATCCAGAACAATTTCAAAAGACTCATGTTAGAAAAATGTTATCCACATCCAGAGAAAAAAACTATAGAATCTGGATGCAATTGGAAGCATATTTTCATATTTCTTGCTGTGTTTTTTTTAATTTCTTATGTGTTTTTTTCTTTTTTGTTCCGATTCTTCCTTCACAATATTACTAATATGAAAATAGGTTTAACATGATTGCACATATATATTCTATATTAGATTGCTAACTGTCTTGGGAAGGAAAGAGGCAAAGGAGAGAGAAAATTTTGGAACTCAAAATCTTACAAAAATTAATGTTGAAAACTATCTTTACACATAGTTGAAAAAATAAAATACTATTAAGTGTTTTAAAAAATAGCAATCATTTAACAAATAAAGTGTAAAAACAAAACCTCCCACTCACTCAAACACCAAGCCCCAAATGGAAAAATCCATCGCTCACAAAAAGATATGTTGAAGATCTCACCGGCCCATTAGAAGATAGCATTCTAATCCAAAGACATGAAGTACATTGTACATTACTTATTTTCTTTACACTATCACAGCAAAATATCTTTCCCCAAACATATAAAGCTATTCTAATATAGAAAATGAAACTGAATAATTTTCAAAACAATTTCTCAAACAATTGCACAAGACAGCAAAGAAAAAAACCTGACCCATTAACAATAGAAACAAAGAAAACACCTCAATTTTTACCTTTATCTTCTTGTCATCAGTCTGATTTTCCAAACACTGATTCTCTTTATTTTGTTCATCACATAAAGCATTTCCCTCTGAACCACTGAAACCTTTTAGCTAAAGAAGAAAAAAAAAAGAAAGAAAAATAATATTTCTAACTTACTTTCACAAATTCAAATTAAATGTAAAGTTTTCAAAAGTAGTGTTTATACTAGTGTGTCTAAGACATCAAAATGTATTTTTTGTGGAATCATATTTGGTATTGCTAATGCCTCATAAATGTATTCATGGCTAATGAATAATTTAATAAAGAAGCTTTTCTTATTTAATGCTGTTTTGTTCAGAAAAGAAAAAGTGAATTGTTAACTGAAGACAGTAACCATCACTTAATTATCAGTGGTGAAAGAATGACTGGCCTAAGGTGAATTGAACAAATTGTGAGTTTCTAGCACCATTCTGTGAAAGCTTCATATTTCCAACAGCTCCTCATTCTTTATCAGGAAACCTTGTTTGGTAAACAATTTTCCCCCCTAATTACATTGTCCTGATAGTGTTCTTAGTCAGTCTGCCTTCTTTATACCACTACCATCCTCTACACTAGTGACGTCAAACTCAAAATAGAAACTGGGCCACTCAACCATATTAAAGGATCCTTGTGAACAGCGTAGTCACCTGTTGCTGTTGTTCTTGTTTCATTCAGTTTGTTTGTCCCTTTGAGATCCCATTTGAGATTTTCTTGGGAAAGATACTGGATTAGTTTGTCATTTTCTTCTTCTTCTCATTTATAGATAAGTAAATTGAGGCAAAAAGGGTTAAATGACTTGCCCAGGGGCATACATCTAGTGTTTGAGGCTCAATTTGAACTTCAGTCCTCTGATTCCCAGCCAAATATTATCTACTTTGCCACCTAGTTGTCTTATTCATTTAGAAAAATGGGAGTTCTCTTATTCGATTCTATTTCATTTATTTTTTGAAATATTTCTGAATTACATTTGTAGTCAGTTGCATAGGAGTTCATTTTTGTCAACTACTCTGGACACCTCTTACATGACCAATAGAAAGTGAGCCATTGTTGAACCATTCACCATCACAATATTGATGAACTACAAAATGTAATCAACAAAATTAAGGACTAAGGCTTTCTTTCCTATTTTACATATTTTACTACATGTGTTTATTTATCAATAATTTTTAAGTCACAATTTCAGCTGCTTCTCTGATTAATTCAGGAATAGAGTCATTGGGGTTATAAGACCACAATTATAGGTTCTGACAAGTTTGTGCTTATTTTCATCCAAAGATATGTAAATTTTGGGAAGAATATAATCCAGATTTAGCAGTGGATTTTTATAATTAATCCTACTTTTATCTTTTTCAGTAAATGGTTCATAGTTATAGAACCATTAATAATGGTTACCCACTGAATGGTTTCCAAAATATTTACAGCAGCACTTTTTATGACCTCAAGAACTGGGAAAAAACAGATGTTCACTGATTGAAAAGTGACTAAATAAATTGTGATACAATAATGTAATTATTGTGCTGTAATTTTTTTAATTGACCAATATAATGAATAAAAGAAGCATAAGAGGACTTTCATAGAATGAGAGAAAATTAAGCAAATAAGCAGAGATTGAAGACAATACGTACAATGATTACAATGAGAAAAGAATAACTACCACAAAACAACTGAAAATGAATGTTGTGAAGTTACAAAGAATAAAGTTGGCCCCAAAAAAGAGATATGAGAAGATACTCCTCTGATTCCCTACCCAAATCATTTAGAGATAAAGGTATAAAAGTGTGAAATAATGAATATAATGTCAGATTTCTTTTTGCTGTATTACTCAATTTTACTGAATTACTTTTTCTTTTTCCTTTTTCTTTCAAAAAAAATTTTTAAAGGATAGCTTTTGAGAGGCAGAAAATGAGAAATTTAAGGGAGAAATTACATGATATGAAAACAAAAGATATATTTTATACAAAATTTATAATTATAAATGCATAAAACAACAAATATATATTTTACAATATAAAATATTTTAAAGACTTACAGATATTATATTATCTGACTTATTTACATGGGAAACAGACTAGTCACAGGACCTGTGGTGGGTTGGTAAATGTCTAATAACTGGCTCTCAGGGGGAAAAAATTAATGTTTAAGTTTAATTGGCTTTTACTAACACTTTTCTATCATTCTCTTAAGATTAAATAATCAACAGTAGAATAAATCAAGCCCTAATCTGCATAATTTGAAATTTCCAAGGTGTGGGTATTTTTCACAATCAGCTCTCACAAATTGCTATAAACTGGTTCCAGCATATCTCTGAATAAAACCCTAGAATGTTTCTAGCATTGTGGTCCTCCATTTCAGAAACCATTGAATAATTAAGTAAAAGGGGTATGATGGGAGAGAGCCAGTCTAAGCCCCAGAAATAGAGAAGTGTATGGGGGGGGGAGTGTCAGTGTCTACTAAGACTTCCACATATGAATGAATTTCATACTTATGCTAATATTTTCATCCCAGAAGAGTTTTACTCACCTTTGGGAAAATGTTGGAAAACTATCCACAATCCTTATGACAGACTACATAATATACTAAAAGAATTTAGGGCTGAATCAATGTCATAAAATAAAAGATTTCAGGATCAGTTTCTCTTTTCTGTCTCTTGAAGAGTATAAACTGGTTCAATGAATACTTCCCAATCACCCTCCAAGGTAACCATCTTACCTTGATATTTAGGTCCATAAGACAATCAGCTTTTTCAAAATACAGTTTCTACAAGTACTAAGACTCTTGGTAAATCTAGCATTGCAAATTTGTTTGTTTTTTTTTTTAATTAGACAAAGGGAGTTTGTTGTTGTTGATGATGATAATGATGAAGCTAATATTTATATATTGCTTTAAGGTTTACAAAGTAATTTACAAATATTTCATTTGATTCTCATAATAATCTGGGAGATGATATTGTCACCTTCATTTTACAGATAAGGAAACTGGGATAGTCAGAAACTTCATGTCTTATCCGAGTTCATACAACTAAGCTTTATACAGCTAAGTTTCTAACTCTGCATTTGAACTGCATTTGAGCTTTCTTTTTTATTACCTTGGGGGTACCAATACACCATTTGGACAGTCCATTTATTGTTGTTTATTCTTAATTCATGACCAGCTTATATTATAATCATTTAGTATAAGTCTTCAATAATACCTTTCATATACAAGTCATCCTTAGTGACATCTAAAATGTACATTCCCCATACATTACTCATTTTTAATCCTACCTTTTCACATTTTGCCTACCTTTTTTCCCATATGATAGGTTCAGATCATCAGAAAATATTGCATTGGAAGCAGATGCATTGGAAATACCACTTTGGCAGCTAAGCGGAGGATGGAGTATAGGGAGGGTTATCATACAAGAAAAGTATGACCAGAACAAAAGATGGAGTCAATCATACTTGAAGCTTGGATGGGAAAAAGTAGATAGATAAATCTTAAATGGAGGCCTTAAGATGTAAAGTGACTTGGCCAAAATTACACAAATAATGGAGAGTGGAGCTGCCATTTGAACCAAGAAATTCTATCTTCAAATCCCATGTTCTTTTCACTTGCTCACCTAATTTCTTTGGATTTCAGTTTCCTATCTTTAAAACAGTGGCAAAAATACTTGCTGCCTCTGCACCAGAGTTGTGTCAAATGAGATAATGAATGATATGTGAGAATGTTTTGTAAAGTGCTATTACATGTGAATTATGTTATTGTTCCCAATTGAGGCTATTTCGGGATATATACAACACTTTTGCAGGGTCACTGGAAAGAAAGACGAAGTCAAGAGCTGAGAAAGGCTGAGAATGGAAGAGGGGAGAGAGCATTATCCAACCCAGCTGTCTCTACCAGTGCTTTGCCTGGCAACAAAGTACACTGAGGCACTCTTGGGAACTGGAAGCTTTATCACTTGAACTCCTACTGATTTACAGCTTGCAATTTCATATACATTCATTTGTAAAATATTTAGCATAGTGCCTGACACATAAGCAATGCAGTAAAGTGAAAAGAAAGCTGGTTGTAGAGTTATAAGACTTGGGTTGCTTATTATGATCTTGGACAAGATACTTACCTGCCATGTAGCAGCCTAAGGAACCTTTCAACTCTAAATCTATGATCCTATAATCTCCTACTCTACATACAGCTTTGTTTTCATGGATCCACAGGGGATACAGCACCATTTGCCAAGACACAGAAGGGAAATGGACAATGAGCTGCTGTGCGCTATTTATCTCCCTAACAAGCTAACTGTGACATCAGGACCAGTTTAAGAGGTTTTAGCAGGGCAGGTATGTTGTACAATGGATAAAGCATTGGATCTTGAGTTGGGAAGATAAATTCAAATCCAAATTCAGACACTTGCTAGCTGTGTGACCCTGGGCAAATCATTTTACTCTATTTGCCTCAGTTTCCTCTTCTATAAAATGAACTGGAGAAGGAAAGTGCAAATCACTCCATTATCTCTGCCAAGAAAACCCAAAATTATGTCCCAAAGTATTGGAAATGCCTGAGCAACAACAGACCTCATTTTTCCCAATCAGCACAATTTCCTATGACCATTCTAGTCTCTGTTTCTGCATGTAATTTTAGTTTATGTTTAACAAAACAGTGGGAAGGTAAAAGAAGATGTATAGGAAAGTCCATACACTGACATGCTGTCTCCCAATACCCCTACCTTTATATCTAAAGTTCCATAACTATTTTGAGAAAAGTGTTTTTCTAAATCCTCAAACAATATATTCATGTAAGTTAACAGGTGAGAAGGTATCATGGTGAAGTTAGAGAGTTTAGTTCAAATTCTAGCTTCAGCTCTTATTCTATTATATAATCATGGACATTCATCTTCAGGTTGTACTCAAGACTCCCTCTAAGCTGCCCCCACTCTTCAATCTGAAGCTCACTTGTGAAGTGACTTGGTCAACATCACACAGGTGATGGGGAGTGCAGCTGCCATTTGAACTGAGAACTTCTGTCTCCAAATCCCATGTTCTTTTCAGCTGCTCACCTAATTTCTTTGGATCTCAGTTCCCTCATCTTTAAAACAGTGGGAAAATACTTGGTGCCTCTGCATCAGAGTTGTGTCAAATAAAAACAATGAATGGTAGGTGAGAATGAATTATGATGTTACAATTCCCAATTTAGGGTATTTCGGGCTACATGCAACACTTCTGCAGCGTCACTGCAAAGAAAGGGGAAGTCAGGAGCTGAGAAGAAACCTTGAAATTCACACCTTAGAATTATCCTCCCTTCCTGCAGTTTCTCCCTCCAGTTGGATAGCTCCTCCCAGAATCTCCTTTCAAAAAAGTGCTTTAGTCTCATCCCTCTTCATACTGTACTTTCTCCACCATTTCTCTGTGTACCTCCATTTCAACTTCTCCCTCCCTCCCCTTTCAGTTTCTTTTATTTATTGTATTTCCAGTTTAGGACAGAAATTTCTTAAGGGAAGATAATGTCATTCTTTCCTGTATATTCCTAGCTCTAGGAACAGCCTAGGAACAACTCTAGGCACTTGATGATGTATGATGTTTCTGACTCAGTTTCTTCCTTTATGCATCAAGGAGAAACTAATTAATACCTAACATCACAGAACCATTGTGAGAAAAATATTTTCAACCCTTATACCCATATAAATTTTAAAAAAAGATTTACAATAACATTAAGAAAAAAAATGAAGGGACGTATTTATTATAGAAAAAAATAGAGGTAGACCAGCTATGTAGCAAGATCTAGAGATAACTGATAGCCTCAGTATTGCACTTTTAGGGCAAATAGGTGTCACATGAATAGAGAATTAGCTTTGGAGTCAGGAATATCTGAGTTAGATTTGACCTCAGGTACTTACTAGCTGTGTAATCCTAGGCAAATCATTCAATCTTGGTATATTAATCTGTAAAATGGGAATAATAATAGCATATATCAGGATTGTTGTATCAAAAGAAGATCACACATGCATTATGCTTTGCAAACCTTAACACACTACATAAATGATAGCTATTATTATTATATATAAAATATACTTTGTGAAAATCCCATTAGAAGGTCCATGGCACTTTTGACTAAACTCTCTTTGAAAGGATTTGTAAATCATTGTGAATAAGAAAAGAATAGAATCACAAAGGAGGAGAAAATTTGAAAAGATTTTAATTTGCATCATGGAGGGATTACCAATAATACCATTTAGACTATTGATGTGTCAAAGAATTACTATCAAAGCACTTTCACAGTATTTCAATTGGTCTTTGTACTAATGCTGAAAGGTAGACTGGGTAAATACTATCATACCTACTTTACAGATGCATCAGCTGAGGTTCAGAGAGATGTAATGATTTTGCTTAAGTCTATAGAGCTCACAAGTGGTAAGGCAGGGCATAATTATAGGATTTAGAATTGGAAAGGATCTTTTCCTTTTGCACACAGATCATCCCCACCGTCTCATTTTGTAATTGAGAAAAATGAAGACCCAAAGAATTTAAGTGACCAATCCATGGCCACAAAGGTAGAAAGCAGTGGAAATAAGATTTGAACCCAAGCCCATGACTACTTCCCTTTAATGTTCATACTGTGATTTGTACACCACTCTGGTGCTTTTTCTATAACACCATTCTTTTTAATAGTGTCAAAGGACAAAATTAATAAAAATAAGATAATGTATAATTTCTAAATCTTTAGAGTGGATGCTCATGAATTACAAATGTCTCCCAAAAGCAACCTATAATTATCTTAAATAAAATGATCTCTATTTCTAATACAGAAGACAAAGATGGGATAGGCTTCAAGCTTCTATGATAGTCTTATGATATTACTATCTTCCTGTTCTCTTTTTTTGACTACTTTTTTTGCTGATGTTTCTCAGCATCCTTGGCTAGTTTATCAATCATATCATGGAAATATGATAGATGTTCCCAAAGTTTTATCCTAGGTGCCTCTTTCTCTGTCTCTGTTTCTGTCTCTGTATCTCAGTCTCTGTCTGTTTCTGTTTCTGTCTTTCTATTTGGCTATTATGTCCCTCTTTCTCTATTTTTCCTCTCCTCTATAAAGATGCTTTATAAATTTAAATATACATACACTTACCTATACATACATATGTATATTATAGACATAGATGTGTAAAAATATATTCAAATATATTTATATGGATGACATGGATACAGATGGCTGTAGCTATGGATATTAATGTAGATGTATATAGAGAGATATACAGAGAGGAAAGGAGAGAACAAGAGAAAGAAAGAAATGAGAGTTGGAGAGAAACAGAGATAGAGAGACAGAGGGTGAAGGCAGGGAAGGAGGCATACAAAGGCACACACAGAGAAAAAGACAGACAGGCAGATAGAAATGATATAGTTAATTGCCCTATTTATTGAACATTTCAAATGATACATTTCAGAATCATCTCAAACCCAATGTCTCCAAAAATTATCTTATTCACTTCCTCCTAAACTTCCTTTTCCCCAAACTTCTCTATTTTTATCAAAGACATTGCTATCCTTTTAATTTGTCATCTCAACATCATCGGGGACTCCACATCCTCCCCCACCCCATAACCAATCTTTTGCCAAACCTTGACATTCCACCTTCACAACATCTCTTGAATCTGATCCCTTCAATCCTCTCACACAGATATCATCACCTTAGTCCAGGCCCTTATTTCATTACCTCTCCCCTGCATTATTGTAACTGCCTCCTAATTGATCTCCTTGCCTCAAATGTCTCCCCATTTCAGGACATCCTACATATTGCTGCCAAAGCAATTTTCCTTAAGCACAGATCTAATCATGAAACTCTCCTACTTGTCCAATTTAAGTGACTTCCTTTAGGATAAAATACAAAGTTCTATGTTTATCTTTTAAAACCCTACAAAACACAATAAGATTATATTATGATAAATTCTGATGGACATGGCTCTTTTCAACAGTGAGATGTCTCAGACCAGTTCCAATTGTCCAGTAATGAAGAGAGCCATCTACACTCAGAGAGAGGTCTGTAGGAACTGGGTGTGGATCATAACATAGCATTTTTACTTTTTTGTTTTCTTTCTGATTTTTTTTTCCTTTTTGATCTGATTTTTCTTGTGCAGTGTGATAATTGTGGAAATATGTATAGAAGAATTGCACGTGTTTAACATATATTGGATTGCTTGCCATCTAGGGAAGGGGATAGAAAAAATTGAAACACAAGGTTTTGCAAGGGTGAATGTTGAAAACTATCCATGCATATGCTTTGAAAATAAAAAGCTTTAATAAAAAAAAAGAAAAATAATGCTAAAAAAATAGCCCTATATAACCTGATCTCTATTTCTTTAGCTATATCAGGCCTGATTTCTTCTCTCATACTCTATAATCCATCCAAACTTCTCCTTTTTTCTTCACACTTACCACTTCATCCTTTATCTCTGAACCTCTATCTCTCTGTCTCTATCTCTCTCTTACCCCTATGGAAATGATTCCCAGACTTATACACACATTAACATAGATATGGATAGATGTATATAGATAGATAGATATAGATATATATCAACAAACATGCTTCAATACATATCCCCTCTCCTTACCTCTTGGTAAAGTAGAAGATGTATATTATCTTTAGGAAGATGTATATTACTTATTAAAACAGTGTATATTATTAAGGAAGGTATCCTTCTATTACTGTACCTCTTTTCTATGGAACATAAAATAAACAACTTTTTCTCTCTTAAAACCTTTCTTAATTTTCCCCCAGTAACTAATGTCTTCCTTCTTAAAACTCCCTTATATTTATCTGTATTTGTATTTATTCATTTTATATTAACGCTTTATGAATTTTATAAAGACTTATTGACTCCTCTATTATATTGTAAGCTCCTTACAGGTAAATATTATTTCATTCATCATCTTTATATCTCCAAGGCCTAACCTAATGCCTTAAATGCAGTAGGCCCTTCATAAATACTTGTTGATCGATTTACTATGAAATTCAATTCAATTCTCATTTATAAAATATGTATTATGTGCAAGGCATTAAACTATGCCCTAGCAATACAAAAACAAAATGGTATCCAATCTCAAGGTACTTACTAGGTAAGGGAAGGGAGGGAGTAAAAGAAAAAGATGAAGGAGATATATATCAAATTTCATACAAAGAATGCAGAATATTTTTAATTTACACTTTTTATTTTTTATTAAAGCTTTTTTTATTTACAAAACATATGCATGGGTAATTTTGCAAAGAATTTTGCAAAACCTTTTGTTCCAAATTTTCCCCTCCTTCCCCTCATCGCTGCCCCTAGCTGTCAGATGGTCCAATATATGTTAAATATGTTAAAATACATGTTAAATCCAATATATATATATATAGTTATCTTGCTGCACAAGAAAAGTCAGATCAAGAAGGAAGGAAAAGAAAAACTGAGAAAGAAAAGAAAATGCAAGCAAACAACAACAGAGAGAATGAGAATGCTATGTTGTGTTCCACACTCTGTTCCCAAGGTTCTCTCTCTGGGTGTAGATGGCTCTCTTCATCACTGAATAATTGGAACTGGTTTGAATCATCTCATTGTTGAAGAGAGCCATGTCCATCAGAATCAATTTTCGTATAGTCTTGTTGTTGCTGTAAATAATGATCTCTGGTTCTGCTCATTTCACTCAGCATCAGTTCATGTAAGTCTCTCCAGGCCTCTCTGAAATCATCCTGCTGATTGTTTCTTACGGAACAATAATATTCCATAACATTCATATACCATAACTTATTCAGCCATTTTCCAACTGATGGGCCATTCAATTTCCAGTTTCTAGCCACTACAAAGAGAGCTGCTACAAGCATTTTTGCACATGTGGGTTCTTTCCCTTTTTAAAATCTCTTTGGGATATAAGTCTAGTAGAAACACTGCTGGGTCAAAGGGTATGCATAATTTGATAACTTTGTGAGCATAGCTCCCAATTGCTCTCCAGAATGGTTGGATCCATTCACAGTTCCACCAAAAATGTGTTAGTGTTCCAGTTTTTTCACATCCCCTCCAACATTGGCCATTATCATTTCTTGTCATCTTAGCTAATCTGAGAAGTGTATAGTGGTATCTCAGAGTTGTCTTAATTTGCATTTCTCCACTCAATAGTGATTTGGAGCATCTTTTTATATAACTACATATAGTTTCAATTTCTTCATCTAAAAATTGTCTGTTTGTTTCCTCTGACCATTTATCAATTGGCAAATGGTTTGAACTATTATAAATTTGAGTCAATATATTTTAGAAATGAGGCCTTTATCGGAACCTTAGAATGTAAAAATGTTTTCCCAGCTTATTGCTTTCCTTCTAAACTTGTCTGAATTAGTTTTGTTTGTACAAAAAATTTTTAACTTAATAAAATCAAAATTATCTATTTTGTGATCAATAATAATCTCTAGTTCTTTTTTGGTCACAAATTTTTTCCTCTTCCATAGATTTAAGAGGTCAACTATCCTATGTTCTTCTATTTGTTCATAATATCGTTCTTTATGTCAGGATCATGAATCCATTTCGACCTTATCTTGGTATATGATGTTAGGTGTGTCAATGAATTTCTGACATACTAGTTTCCAATTTTCCCAGCAGTTTTTGTCAAATAGTGAATTCTTATCCCCAAAGCTGGGGCCTTTGGGTTTGTCAAATACTAGATTGTTATAGTCATTGACTATTTTGTTCTGTGAACCTAACCTATTCCACTGATCAACTGCTCTATTTCTTAACCAGTACCAAATGGTTTTCATGACCACTGCTTTATAATACAGTTTTAGGTCAGGTACAGCTAGGCCACCTTGATTTACATTTCTTTTCATTAATTCCCTCGAAATTCTTGACTTTTTGTTCTTCCAGAAGAATTTTGTTGTTATTTTTTCTAGGTCAGTAAAATCTTGGGAGTTTGATTGGTATAGCACTAAATAAATAGATTAGTTTAGATAGTATTGTCATCTTTATTATATTAGCTTGACCTATCCAAAAGCACTTGGTATTTTTCCAATTGCTTAGATCTGATTTTATTTGTATGGAAAGTGTTTTATAGTTTTCTCATATAGTTCCTGACTCTCCCTTGGCAGATAGATACCCAAATATTTTATCATATTGACAGTTATTTTAAATAGAATTTTTTTTGTATTTCTTGCTGTAGGAGTTTGTTAGTGATATATAAAAATGCTGATGATTTGTGTGGATTTATTTTGTATCCTGCAACTTTTCTAAAGTTGTGGATTAGTTCTAATAGTTTTTTAGTTGATTCTCTAAGGTTCTCTAAGTATACCATCATATCATCGCAAAGAGTGATAACTTGGTTTCCTCATTAACTACTCTATTTCCTTTAATCTCTTTTTCTTTTCTTACACACAGAATAATTTCAACACAATGGTAAGGATTATTTATTTTGTTTCTTCCACTTATAAAAGATGCTTGTTTTTTCAACTATTTAAGTGAAAAAATCTAAGAAACAGCCAAATTGATTTGGTCTCTGAAGATGTTTAAAAATTTGAAATAATTCACATTGCAATAGCATGTTAAACTTTTTACAATGTACTTTCTTCTCAAAAACCCTATGAAGCAAGAGTTGCCAATATTATTCTTTCCACTAAATAGAGGAAACAACTGAGGTACAAAGACAACAAAAGACTCCATAGTCCACATCCAATTAGTAGTACTACATATTAGAGTTGGAATTTGAACCTAGTTATTGAAGTTGGAATTTGAACTTTGGGAAGCTAGGTAGCACAGTCAATAGACCTGGAATCAAGAATACTCATCTTCCTGAGTTCAAAAGCCCCAGACACTTACTAGATGTGAGACCTCAATTGCCTCAAGTTCCCTTTGAGCTAGAAAAGTAAATGGGAAACCATTCCAGTATCTTAGTCAAGAAAATCCCAAATGGATTCATGAAAAGTTGGACACAAAATGAGACGATCTCTGTCCTGGAGGAATCTTCTTGCTAAAGTTTCATAGTTAAGTAAATAGAAGAGATACACTAAGTAAATATAAAGTGAAATCACTTTGAGAGGTACTAACCCCCTAGAAAAAAATCAGGAAAAAAAACAACTTAAAGGTAGCATTTAAAGTGAGTCTTGAAAGGACTCATTGGTTCCAAGGTAAAAGTAAAGAGACAGAACATCCTCATCCATGGGGATAGCAAAGAGGTAAATGGAATGTACCATACGCAGAACAGCAAGGAGGCCAGTTTCAATAGGACATAAAGTGACACATTTCAACAAAGTAACATATAAGTTGCCTAAAAAAGAGAGGCTGAAGTCAGATTGTGGTGTGATTTACATATTAGACGTGGAATTTAGATTTTAACCCAGCAGTTTTACAGCTTCTTGATCAACTCTATAACTTGGTTAGACCTAGGGTTTTGCTGGAACCAGCTCAAAAAAGCTCAGGAGAACTGGTTGTTAAATTTTCCATATAAGCATCATACCTCATAGATCAGGAGAGCTGATTGCTAAATTTTTAATGTGAGCATCTTTATTTCATAAATCATCAAAAACTCCAAATAAAGGCTTGATTTATTGTTTTTTTAATTATATAGACTTAAAAATGAAGAAAATATTAATTATGCAGATTAAACATTAATTATGTTGTCTATTCATTTCTTTGAAAGCAGATTTTAAAAATTTTACCTCCATATCTCTAATCAGATCTGTGTTTTAGAAAAAACAGTTTGGCAGGTATGTAGAGGATGAAGTAGGGTGAAGAGAAATAAGTAAGGAGGTTCTTACAATAGTCTGATAATAATAATAATAGAATAAACAAGGGCCTGATCTAGAAAAATTCTGTTATTAGTAAAGAAAATGAAACAAATGGGACAGATGAAGGAATAATGAAGAAGATAATGACTTCATATGGATGCTGTGGGTGAGATAAGCCTCAAGAAAGACTGAGATGGAGGAGGAATGATAATATACTCATCAGAAACATGGGAAAAAAAGGTTGGATTCAGGGGGAAAAGATAAAAACAGAAGATCCCAGATCACAATGTTAAACTACAAGGGATCTCAGAAGTCATCTACCCTAATTTTTGAATTTTATAGAGATGCTAACTGAGAATAACAAACATTAAGAAACTTGTTCGAGTCACAGAGATGAAAAGTAGAGTCTAAAAAGCCTGTGGAACGGTTTTGTTTGAATATACAACAGATGGGTAGAGAGGAAAGAGTGGAGATCAGGAGGAGAGACATATATTTGAAAACTTAGAAATGATAGTGGAATACATGATAAATGAAGACATCACCAAGAGGAGAGAAGAATTTTGTGATGATCCTGCAAAGGAGACAGAAAACATTCAATTATTTAGGTAGAAATGGAACCATTACTGAACAGCGACTAGAAGTCAGAAAAGAAATGACCTGGCAAAAACCAAAAATATAGTAAATGAGAGACCAGGATTTGCTTGAAATCCCATGATTCTAAATTGTCACCATTCCATTACATCATCTCACAGCCATCACTGTCCACTACCAAAGACCATCTTTTCTTCTTGTCTTCCTCACTGCAGAGATGATGGAAATACTTTTCTTCCTCTAGGTTCAAGCTTAGCAATAAGAAATGAATTGAGTCCCAAAAGCATGTTTTATTTTTATACAGACATATCCTCTCTAAGGAATTGTAGCATCTTGTCACCAAACACCAGAGAATCATCAAGTAATGTGAAATTTGTACAGTTATTGTTTACACAGATAGCCTAGTAGATGTGGGTCACAGATTAGTCATCAAGATGGGTAAAACTGGGACATAAGAGAGAACAAGTGACTCAATTTCTATTCTAAGTGAACCAGAAAAGGCAGGGACTAGCTTTAGAAGATGTGTTTAAGGCAGTCTAGTACAGGGGAAGTAACATCTGGACCAGAGTCTGGAAATACAAGTTTGGATCTTGGCTCTAATACTTAATAGTTACATGATCTTTCACAAATTACTTTGCATATCTGGGCTTCAGTTTTTTCATCTTTCAAAGGGAAATAATTAAATGTATATCTCCAGCTTCATTGGAACACATTATAAGAAAGAACGGTATAAATCTTAGCCCTAAAAATGTGAATTTCTTTTTATTTCTGTTTTTTGTCAAATGTACACAATGGCAGATGACCATGAAGGAAGAATAAGTATCATAGATCTCTAGAAATAGAAAACCTCAAGTCCTCAGTCCTCCAAATTCCCATGAGACTCATATGGTACTTATATCATACTTCATATTTACAGTTATTTGTGTAGATCTTTCTCTGTTATGCTGGAAGGGTCTTCCTTCCCTTTTAAATTAAATTCAATCCAACAAGTATTTATTAAGTATTAAATTATTCACACATGTATTATGTAGGTAGGCAAGTAGATTTGTGGTAGATGAAAAGTCATCACAGAGGGAAGGGACTACAATTAAGAAAGAGCAGGAGATGAGACTTGAAAGAAGCAAAGGAATAATTTCTTGACCTGAGGTTTGAGACAGGACTTCCTAACTCCAAATCTAGCTCTTTGGGTAAGTGAGGAAAACAAAATTAATTTTAAAAATTAACAGCAGACTAAACAGAAGAGCAAATTGTCAAACCTTCAAAACAAGCTAAGAATATATGAAGATTGACATTGGGGGGAAAAAGAATGCTAGGTTTGAAGTCAGAAAAGAATTGGGATTGATCCATGCTAAAAGAAGGTCAAAATGGGTACATGATTTGGACATAAAGGATGATGCCATAAGCAAATTGGGAGAAAAAAATGATAATTTATCTATCAGACCTTTGGAGAAGGGAGCAATTTATGACCAAAGAAGAATTAGAGAACATTGTGAAAGGCAAAATGGACAACTTTGATTACGCTAAATTAAAAAGATTTTGCACAAATGAAATCAACAGAACCAAGATTAAAAGGGAAGTACAAAGCTAGGGAAAAAAATTTTACAACCAGTGTTTCTGACAAAGTTCTCATTTCTAAAACATATAAAGAACTGTGGTAAATTGGTAAGAATACAAGTCATTTCCAAATTGATAAATGGTCAAAGGAAGGAACAGAAAATTTCCAGATGACAAAATTAAAGTCATGTATAGTTTTTTGAGAGAATGTTCTAAATCACTAATGCAAATTAAAACAACTCTGAGGTGCCACCTTATACCTCTCAGATTGGCTGAGATGATAGGAAAACATAATGATAAATGTTAGAGGGGATGTGGGAAACTGAGACACTAATGTATTGTTGGTGGAGTTGTGAACTGATCCAACCATTCTAGAGAACAATCTGGAACAATGCCCAGAGGACTATAAAACTGTGCATACCCTTTGACCAGTCAGTGCCATTACTGGGTCTGTGTCCTACAGAAACCACAAAGGAGGGGAAAAGACCCACATTGCAAAATTGTTTGTAGCAGCTCTTTTTGTGGTAGAAAAGAATTGGAAAAGGAGTAGATACCCATCAATTTGGGAATGGCTAAACATTGTGTAGATCTTTCTCTGTTATGCTGGAAGGATCTTCCTTCATGAAGGTGATGGAATATTATTGTTTTATAAAAATTATGAATAAGCTGATTTTAGAAAGACCTAGAAAGATTGACACGAACTGAGGCTGAGAGAAACAACCAAAACCAGGATTACGTTGTATACAATAACATCAAGAATGTGTGATGATCAACTATGAAAGACCTGGTTCTTCTCAGTGGTTCAGTGATCCAAAGCAATCATAATAGACTTTGGACAGAAAATGCCATCTGCATCCAGAAAAATAACTAAGGAGACTGAATGTAAATCAGCACATGCTATGTTCACTTCTTTTTTTTTTTAATCTCTCCCTTGTTTTTCCTTTTTATTTTTTTTTTGTCTCTCCCAACATGATTCATAAAGAAATGTGTATTAAAAATAAATAAATTTACCAGAGTTTTAAAAAAAAGAATTAGGGTTAAGTCCTATATCTAGCACTTAAAAGTACAAGTTCCTTAACCTTTCTGGGTTTTTTTTTACATCACTGGTAAAATGAAAATAATAATGCCCATGATAACTCATGGGGTTATGTGAAACTCAAATAAGACAAAGTATCTAATGTGCTTTGCAAATCTGAAAATGTTATAGGTGTCAATCATTATTATTATAGTTAATTTTCGACTCTAAAATCATAGCATTAGAGATCTAGAACTGAAAGAGACCTTAAAGATCATCTAGTCCAACACTTCATTTTAGATTTAAGGAGTGATTAATTTTAGACTTTTCCAACATGTCACAGGCAGTATCACAGGTAAGATTTAAATTCAAGTTCTCTGAATCACAGTTCAGAACTCTTTCTATTACAATATGCTAGAAAGAAGAGAGCTAGGGACTATGATTTCATTGGAATTCATGTTCTTGTCTGTGATAATTATTGTGATACAGTTATGTGCAATTCTCTGTGAACCTGATTTTTTTCAGCAAAGATACGGAATAGTTTACCATTTCCTTCTCCAGTTCTTTTACAGATGAGGAAACCGGCAAAAAGTGTTGTGACTTACCCAATATCACACAGCTAAGAGTCTGAAGTCAGATTTGAATTCAAGAAAACTAGTTTTCCTGGTTCCCAGCCCAGTGCTCTGTGTATTGAACTTATATAATACATGAAGCAACTAGATGGCAGAGTGGTCTGAAGTCGGCAAAGATTGAGTTCAAATCCTGTTTCATACACTTACTAACTATATAACTCTTAATCACTTAAGATAAAAGCACATAGACCAAATCCCATAATTACTCAAGCTCCTCTTTTATAAGATATTATATCTACCTCCTAGGACTGCTATGAAGATCAAATGAGACAATATTTGTAATGTTCTTTGTAAAACTTAAAGCTCTATGTAAATGCTAATTATTATTATTATTATATAATAGTTTTCCATTTTTGTTTTGTTTTGTTTTCTGTTGAGTCAAGAGAGGACAGACAAAGAAAATAATAATGTTTGATCATTGGGGGAAAAATTTAAGAGAAAGGAAATTCCCTCAATTATTACAGGTCAGTACTATTTCCTCCGGAATTGTGGAAAGTAAATGATTTTTCCCTAGTTTACAGTCATTATATATTCTATTAGAGGAAAGATTGAATGCAGGTCCTCCTGGCTTCAATATCCACTGTTATTCCTCACCTTTATAATAGAAGCCCAAGGAAAACCAGCAATGAAGGGACAATTACCAACATGCATTTCTTTCTTTCTTTTTTTGGCTAAGGCAGTTGGGATTAAGTGACTTGCCCCAGGCCACATAACTAGGAAGTGTTAAGTGTCTGAGGTCAGATTTGAACTCAGGTCCTTCTGACTTCAGGGCTGGTGCTCTAGTCACTGCACCACCTAGCCCTACAAAATGCATTTCTAAAGAATTTGACCTGCACCCTAGCAGTGTGTCCTTTGAGAACTATGTGCCCCAGTTCTTCCTTCTTAAAACACAAAGGAGTTACAAGTTAAAATTTGTGCAGTAAGCAAGAAACCAAGATGGATGATACTAGGGTAGGAGAAGAAGACTGTCTTTTTCGGGGTGCTTTACTACCTCTGGATGGAATGAGTTATTGGAACTGCAATGCCATTCTAGATACAAGTATTTGTTTAATCTAAATATGCTGAAAGGAAGGAAAAGGGTTAGACTTGTTATTCTGACAATATGCTCTGCCAAGAACTGATTTTTCTAGGCATTTGAGAAAGGGAGAATAATAACAACATGATATAATAGAAGGGTTCTCTAAAAGTGTAGAAGATCAGATGAGTGGCTATTACTCCCATAAGAAAGGAGTTCTGAATCCAATCAACTTGCTGAATTTAAAAAAATGAAACAATCAATTCTAGACGAAAATATCATTGAATATAAATAGTAGTGGATATCAGGATATCAAGACAATTCTTTCTATTTCCTAGAAATTTATTGTAAAAAGTTCACAAGAGAAAGGAATTTCTAAGACCTGAAGTTGGGTGGAAGGCAAGCCAGGACATGATAGAATCTCACTATCTCATTATCAGTCCTCAAATCCCTGTGAGAGAGAAACTAAGAATTATGAATGAGATATCACCAGGTGCCAGAAAAAGATAATATTCTTTTAAAAATATAATCTTCCCTGTTGTACAAATTCAGAGCTTTAGCCTTGGGATACAATAGAAACTGTGGCTTCAGAATGAGCCTAAGAATTGAAGGGCCTTGCTATTGAAGAATCATTTAAGGAGATTTTCATGGATATTCAAAGAACAAGAATGATCACTACCTCCACTTTCTAATCCTAGATCGCTGCCTTATCATGATGGAGAAGTTTGTGTAGCTCAATGAAACTGAGCTATACTATGTAAAATTACTCAAGATGGACAGGTCATAGTAGAGAGTTTTGACAAAAAGTGATCCATTGGAGAAGGAGACAGAAAACTACTCTGGTACTATTGCCAAGAAAACATCATAGGCAATACAAAAATTATCAAAGATAAGCCCCCCAAGTCAAAAGATGCCCAGCGTATTATTGGGAAAAAGCAGAAAGCAACTACAAGTAGCTCCAGAAATTACGAAGTGGCTGAATCAAAGTCAAAAGGAAGCTCAATTGCTTCTGGTTACAGATCTCAATCTGGCTACAGAAGGAAAATCTAATGCATATGAACCTAGAATGTAAGATCTATGAACCAAAGTAAGCTGGATATATCAAACAGGAAATGGAAAGTAAAATGTTAGTGACCTTTAAACAGACAGGAAGGGATAAGTTTAATTCTAATGATCAAGGAATAGGAAGAATCCCTCAGAAGAAATGGAGTAAACCCTCATATCTATAAAAGGGTGAGAAAAGCAATACTGTGTTATAATCTTTTTTTTTCTTTTTTGTTTTTAATTTTTTATTAATTTTTAAAAGCTTTTTATTTTCTTTTTTAATTAATTTTTTATTTACAAAACATGCATGGGCAATTTTTCAACATTGATCCTTGCAAAGCCTTCTGTTCTAAATTATTCCTTCCTTCCCCTCACCCCCTCCCGTAGATGGCAAATAATAAAATACATGTTAAATATGCTAAGATATATGTTAACTCTAATATATGTATCTATCTATACAATTATATTGCTGCACAAGAAAAATAGGATCAAGAAGGAAAAAACTGGGAAAGAAAACAAAATGCAAGCAAACAACAACAGAAAGAGTGAAAATGCTATGTTGTGGTCCACACTCAGCTCCCATGGTCCTCTTTTTGGGTGTAGATGGTTTTCTTCATCACTGAACAACTGGAATTGGTTTGAATGATCTCATTGTTGAAGAGAGCCATGTCCATCAGAATTGATCATCATATAGTTTTATTGCAGTGTATAATGATCTTGGTTATAATCTTTAAAATGACATAATGATGTCTGTTCAGATCCAAGGCAAACTGTTCAATATCACAGTAATACAAATCTAAACCCCAATCATTGATGTAAAAGAAGCCAAAATTGATGTGTTCTATGAAGATCCATAATAACTTCTACAAATACTCATCAAAAAAGATGTCATATTCATCATACAGTATTGGAATGCTTAGGAAATCAAAAGATAATTGGAATAACAGCCAACTTTGGCCTTAGAGTAGAAAATTCAGCAGGATAGAAACTAATAAAGTTTTGTCAAAATAACTCATTGAAGCAAACACTTTTTTTCCAACATCCTAAGAGGCGAGTCTTCACATGGATATCAACAGATGGTCAATTTTGAAATAATATTTATTATATACTTTATAGCCAAAGATGAAGAAGCTGTGTACAGTTAACTAAAAGAAGACTTGGAGCTGATTATAACTTCAGATCATGCGATACTTATTACAAAATTCAGGTTTAAATTAAGAAAGTAGGGAAGACCATGTAGGTATGATTTAAATAACATTCTTTATGAACATGAAGTGGAGGTGATGAAAAGACTTAAAAGAATTAGATCTGGTAGATAGAGTATCTAAAGAACTATGGACAAAGGTTCATAGTATATATAGGGAGCAGCAGCAAAAGACAATCAAAAAAAAGAGAGAGAAAAGAAAACAAAATCGTTATCTAATGAGGCTTTACAAACAACTGAGGAAAAAAGAAAAGGAATGGAAAAAGAAAGAAAGGGAACTGAATGCAGAATTCCACAGAATACTAATCAGAGATAAGAGGGTCTTTTTAAATGATCAATATAAAGAAAAGAAGAAAAAACAACAGAATGGGAAAGACAAGAGATCTCTTCAAAAATTAGAGATATCAAGGAAATGTTCATGCAAAAATAGGGGCATGATAAAAGACTTTACAGAAGCAAAAGAGATTAAGAAGAGATTATAAGAATAAACAAAAGAACTATACAGAAAAGATCATTACCAATAACCAAAATGGTGTGGTTATTAATCTAGAGCTTGGAAAATGAACTCAAGCGAATCTAAGGAAGCATTGCTAACAATAACACTAGTGGAAATGATACAAATTTGAACCCTAAGTGATGGTGCTGTTGAAGTGCTGTACTTAGTATGCTGTAAATTCAAAAACTTCAACAGTGGGCTTTGGATTGGAGATGACTTTATATATCAACCCTAAAGAAGAGTGACTCAAAGAAATATTCAAATCACCAAACAATTGTACTTATTTCATATGCCAGTAAGGTTATGCTTAAGATTCAAGTTAGGTATCAGCAATATGTGAACCAAGAATTACCAGAAGAGCTGGTTGTTTTTTTAAAGAGGCAGAGAAACAAAAGATAAGATTGCCAGCATTTTCTGGATTATGAAGAAAACAAGTGAACTATAGAAAAAAAAATCTTCATTGACTTCTTTGACAGCTTCATTGACTACACCAAAACCTTTGAGTGTGTGGATCAAAATAAAATCCTCAAAGAGATAGGAGTACCAGATCATCTTACTTGTCTGAAGAACCTGTATGTAAAGCCAAGAGGCAATAGTTAGTATCCAACATACAACACTGTAAAACATGGATATAAAACATTCAACATCCAACATTGTAAAAAGAGTATGACAAGGTTGTGTATTGTCACCTTAATTATTTAACTTTTTTGTAGAGTACATCATATGAAATGCCATGCAGGATGAATCAAAAGTCAGAAGAAATATCAACAATCTCAGGTATGAAAATTATATTCTATTCTCATGATAGAAAGGAGGGAGTAAGAAGCTTCTTGATGAAAATGAAAGAGGAGAGTATAAAAGCTGGCTTGAAGCTTAACATAAAAAAAAAAATCTAAGATCTTGACAACTGGTCCAATTATTTGCTGTTAAATAGAGGGAAACAAAATAGAAGTAGGGTCAGATTTTATATTCTTAGGCTCAAAGATCACTGCAGATGGTGATTACAGCCATGAAATGAAAAGATGCTTGCTCCTTGGAAGGAAAGGTATGGGAAATCTGGACAGCATACTAAAAAGCAGATACATCACCTTGCTAACAAAGGTCCATATATTCAAAGCTTTGTTTTTTTTTTCTAATAGTAATATATGACGGTCAGTTAGACTATAAGGAAAGCTGAATCAATGCTTCTGAATTGTATTTTTGGAGAAGACTTTTGAGAATCCCTTATACAAGAGGGGATGAGATTAGTCAATATTTAAAAGAAATTAATTCAGGCTATTCACTGAAAGATCAAATGCTGAACTTGAAATTTAAATACTTTGTCCACATACTAAAATTAAACTCACAGGAAAGATAGGAAAGATTGAAGACAAAAGGAAAATACTATAACAGAAGATGAGATAGAAAATATCATGGAAACAATGAGCAAAGACTTGGACAGACAGACATTGAGGGACACTGGAGGATAGATAGGTTTGTTGTGCTATGGTCCATTGGATCAAGGAGAGTCAGATGTTAATGGTTCTTCTCAACTATGAGGTGATTCAGGCCTGTTCTAATGATCTTATGATGATGAGAGCCATCTACATCCAGAGAGAGGACTGTGCGAACTGAGGGTGGGTTACAACATAGCAATTAACTCTTTTTGTTATGGTTTGCTTGAATTTTATTTTCTTTGTTTTTAATCTGATTTTTTTCTTGTATAGCAAGACAATTGTATAAATATGTATGCCTATTTTGGATTTAACATGTATTTTACCATGTTTAACACATATTGGGGAGGATGGAAAATTGGAACACAAGTTTTTCAAGAGTAAATGTTGAAAAAAATTATTCTTGCATATGTTTTGAAAATAAAAAACTTCAATAAAAAATGAAAAAAGAAAGAGTAAGACATGGTGAACAACTGAGCAATAACAAGATCATGAGGCTGAGAAGGACCTCAGAGGTCATCCAGTCCTAGGATCCCAGAATAGTACTGAGGATTCTCAGAGACTATGTGAGCCAACTTTTTCATTTTACTCCAAAGAGAACCAAGGTCCTGGAAGATTGAGTAACTGGCCCAAGATCATACAGGGAGTGAAAGAACCCAGAGATGAGAATTGACTTCAGAGCTTCAGACTCTAGAGTCATTGTGCCTTCTACTATCCCACTGCTTCATGCTCTGACATTACAAATGCCCAGAGATGGAGAATAACTCACTCAAGATCTAGCATGTTAAAAGCAGAATGTAGGCATTCAAATTCCTAGATTCTGCCTTTTCCTATGATCCCTTTCTGCATTTTAGGCAGCTAAATGGTAAAATAGATGGAGTGCTAGACCCAGAGTCAGGAAAATCTGACTTCTTAAATGTTAGCTATTATCATTATTATTTTTTAATCCTTTCTATATGAAGTCTGGGTAGCTAGGTAGCACAATGGATAGAGCACCAAGCCTTAAATCAGGAATACTAATCTTCATGAGTTAAAATCCAGCCTCATTCACTTAGTAGCTGTGTCACTTAATCCTGTTTGCCTTAGTTTCCTCATCTATAAAACGAGCTAAAGTAGAAAATGGCAAATCACTCCAGTATCTTTGCCAAGAAAACCCCGAGATTACGATCAGATATGAAGTTTATTTTACTCACGATTAGTATGTACAGATAATATAAAAACATCCAATGAAAGTTAATCATGTTACTAAGTTAAGCATTCCTTTAGCTGATAAAGAAAAAAGGTATCTTTTTTCAAAATTCATCAACTAATCAACAACGATTTGCTTCACTCAATCCATGGGCTTAGCACTTCTAGTGTAGTGTCATTAACAAGAAAAATGACAGTTTGTAAACTCAGTGACTAAATTGTCAACTTTCGGGCCAGTAAGGTGGCCTAGTAGATAGATCAACGGCGCTGAAATCAGGAGGACCCGAGATACTTAACATTTCCTAGCTGTGTGACCCTGGGCAAGTCACTTAACCCCAATTGCAAATAAATAAATAAATAAACAAACAAACAAACAAACAAATAAATAAATAAGTAAATGAATGAATGAATGAATGAATAAGTGAATAGATAGATAGATAAGTAGATGATAGATAGATAGATAGATAAATAGACAGAATAAAGTGTCAACTTTCTGAGAGCAGCCATCTATAGTCAGGAGCATTGTTATTTTTGGGTTTTTTATTTTGCAAATTTTTGGATCTCCCTCAAAGCCCAAAACAATGTTTTTTTGTGTTATAAACTTTCATAAATGTTCATTGAAGAGTGAACAAATGAAAACAACTTAGTTCTTCGTAAATACTTTATCTTATCATATGGAAACATTTTGTTTGTCAGTTACTTCTTTTTGACATTTCTGTGGGCAAGAAATTTTATTTTTCTGGTTCTTGTTTTTTCATCTGTACTGGACTATATAATCAAATTCTTACACTATAATTACATGAATATTTTAATGCGATGATTATGTTGAATTGTTCTGGAGATTTTCCATTTTTGATTTTTATTTTTTATTGCTCCTATTGTTGTTGTTGTTTAGTCATTTCAATTCTGTTCAACTCTCTTATACAATTTTACACTCTTTATCTCAGTGATCCTTACATAATGTTGTAAGATTAGTAATACAAGTATTTTACATTCATTTATGATACAAATAAAAGTACTGGGGTTTTAAGCTGAAGTGGTTTGTCTTAAGTAACATAGCTAATAAGGAACAAAGATGGGATTCCAGCATAGATTATCTGACTCCATGTCAGCTTTTTTCTACTAAATACATCATATTGCTTCTCTCTTAAAAACTTAATTAAAACTTAAAAGGATTGAAACGAAGTGCTACTCATTTAGCATTTATTAACTTGTAGACATTTAACTAGGATGGACTTTTACCTAGTTTGCTAAAATTGAGTATTTTTCTGAAGTATGGCTATTCTGTCCCTAGCATTTATATCCCTCATTCTCCAGCCATCCTCCTATCCTGTTCTCCTAGCAGAAGTCAGGGCATTGTAGAAATCTGAAAATATCCTAGGGTATGCTTCATTATCTCAAATGCTGTATCTTGATTTTCCTTCTTTCTCTCTAAACATTTTTCCCTGTTCAGTTCAACAAATTCCTAGTGATGGCTCTATTGAAATATTTATGGCGAAGAGAGCAACTAAGTGTTACAGTGGACAGAATACCAGGATTGGAGTCAGTGAATGTATCTTCCTGAGTTCAAATACAGACAGATTCAGACACAAGCTATATGACCCTGAGCAAGTCAAATAACTCTGTTTGCCTATTTTCACATCTGCAAAATGAACTAGAGAAAGAAAAGAGAAGGCTAGTATCTAGTACCACTGCCAAGAAAACCCCAAATGATGCCACAAAAAGTCTTTATCTGGATAAAAATTTAAGAAACTATATAAATGTAAGTTATTTTTATATCTGTTTCTAGATATTTTTTCCTGTCAACATTACACACAAATATACAAAAAGATCATTACCCAGGACTTGACAGTATTTTACCAGGGTGATCAATGGTACAGTTTTTCTTCCTCCTAGTATATTCTAATTAAACAAATATTTGTATCTAGAATCCATTTAACAGATGTTGATGAAGCATTCACTGAGTGTTAGGCCCAGAGCTGCGAATATAAAGATAAAAACTGTTCTTGTCTTAAGGAGTAAATATTCTAATAGCATAGCAACAGGATATTTTACATTTATGTATTACATGTATACTTATATATAACTCTATATAAGAAGTTATTAACCTGAGATGTAAGGAGAAATTTCAGGATGGCTGAGCCCTTGGATGGGTTTCTTTTTACTCACTTCTGAGTGAAATGTAGATGTCTCTCAATTATGAACACAGGATACAAATATTATTTAGAGAAGAGGTCCATAGGTCTTACCACTTTGCTTTGTAATACATGACACACAAGATAAAAATACTTGCTCTGCATGAAGCTCTTTGTTTTTATTTATCTGGTTTCTTTTTCTTTTTCATGGGAGACAATAATTTTAAATACTCAGGTAATTCAACATGTTGTCCATACTCTATTTGAGTCCTTGCTAAGAGAACCTCATTGAGGATAACAACCAAAGGTTTTAGAAGACCTCTGACAAATATCTTCTTTGTTTTCAGTAGGCCTTCTACTTTTCTGACAACCCACTTCTACCTCTTTCTCTTTCTCCATCCTCTTCTCATTCAATAAACATAGCTATCTCCTCTCCCTTAAGGCTCTTTTCCTAATTTTCTTTTTTCTATTCACTTGCCCCTGATAATTAAGTCCAGTTCCATGGCTTCAATTAGCACCTTTATAGATGACTTCCATTTAATAAATTTGGTTCTGATCTTTCCCATAAGTCTCATGCCTATATTTTCAACAGTCTGCCAAAGATTTCTACATGAATGTTCAACTATGTCAAACTCTAGAATCTAACAGAATTTGAGAATTACAAGGAACCTTGGTGACCATTTAATTCAACCCATGTCTGAAAGAAATTCCCACTATAACATACTTGACAAGTTGTCATCCAGTCTCTGCTTGCAGACCTCCAAGAGAGAGAATCTACCATCTCTCTGGCAGCCTACTCAGCTCAACATGTCAAAAACTGAGCACATCCCCTCAAGCCTGAAATTTGTGACTCCTCCAAATCCCCTTATGTCCAATAATGGTCACCATCCATTCAGGCTCAAAACTTTGAAAGCATTTTTGACTCTTTCCTCTCCCTCATTCTATCCCACTTATTGGTCTTACTCTGTGTGTGTGTGTGTGTATGCACATTCTATACATTCTAAATATAGTGCTTGTGTATATACACATCCCCACGTTGACACCATCCTAGCTCAATCTTATATCATCTCTCATTTGCATTATATAGTAACCATTTTCATTGGTCTCCCTATCACCAGTCCATACCTATTTCAATCCATCCTATACACAACTTCCAAGATAATTTCCCTAATAATCCTGTCATTCCCCTGCTCAAAAATCTTCATCGGCTTTTTATTGCTACTAGTATAAAATATAAGACCATAAGCCTGGAATTTAAGGTCATTACAATGTGACTTGTAATTTCTTTTTTTTTTCCTTCCAACTTGTCTTTCCAGTCTTATTCAGCTATAGCAGCTATACCAGATCATTGTAAATGGTCAATTACATTTTCCATATTGGTTCTTCCATAATCCAATCTTGCTCTTTCTTACAGTCTCTATACTCTCTCTTACAGTCTCCATACATTAACTCATGATTTCTGCCTTGCATGAAATCAACTCTATTCATATTTCCACCTTTTGAAATCCTAAGTTTTTAACCCAATCTAAACCTGCTCCTTTAAAAAAAAAGACTTTCCTAATTTCCAACAGCTTAATATGATTTTCTTTCCTCTTATTTCATATAACAATTCTTTTAGACTCTCAGTTTATAATATTCCACTTTGTGGTATCAAAAACTCCCAAGCATGGAAATTTATTACCATACAAGGTGGCACTTACATTGCAACTCAGAGCTTTATGAAGTAACTTCAAACATTGAAAGGTTAAACAACTTTTCCAGGATCATATAGCAAAACAGAGGAAGCACTTGAATCCTATGCTTCCTGATTCTGAGGCCAACTCTTTATCCACTCTGCCTTTTATTACCTTTATTAAGTTATCATTTGGGGTGGGGAAAACAATCAGTTCAAGGGTCTACAATTTGCTTTTTCTATTCTCTTTTGGATAAATGATACAGTATTTGGCTTTTTCAGATATATGGAGCCCCATGCACTCTCCATGATCTTTCTGCTAATTCTTTCAGAGTCTGAAGATCTAATTCATTAGGAGTTGGCAGCTTCAGAAATTGGAAACTGAGTGGATGCCCATCAATTGGAGAATGGCTTTATAAATTGTGGTATATTAATATCATGGAACATTACTGTTCGGTAAAAAATGACCAGCAGAATTGTAATGGGCTGAGGCTTGAGTTGATGCACTGAGGTCCCAAGCACATGAGGCTAAATAGTAATTGGACCATACTCTATTAATACGTAAGCTTGGAGAAAGAATGGCCCCCACCCACTCTTTGTGCAAGTCCTGATGTGTTGTATAGGAAATGACGATTTTGGTGGGTGGAGTTAGGGGAGTGGAAAGGGAAGGGGAGGAGAGACTTTTGGGACTGCCATTGCCACGGTTGCCTCCACTCACTTTTTCTGTTTGTTAAGTGTCTGAGGCTGGATTTGAACTAAGGTCCTCTTGACTTCAAGGCTAGTGCTCTATCCACTGAGCCATCTCCTCCCCTTCCCTTTCCACTCCCCTAACTCCACCCACCAAAATCGTCATTTCCTATACAACACATCAGGACTTGCACAAAGAGTGGGTGGGGGCCATTCTTTCTCCAAGCTTACGTATTAATAGAGTATGGTCCAATTACTATTTAGCCTCATGTGCTTGGGACCTCAGTGCATCAACTCAAGCCTCAGCCCATTACATCTCCCGCTTTCTTTTGTTTTAGAACACAGGTGATCATGCCATCCCTGACTCTTCAGGGAGGTCAGAGCCCCCAAGGGGAGGTGATCACACCCTCCCTGATTTCTCAGGAAAGGAGGTGAAAGCACCGAAAAGGAAGTGATCACGACCCCCCTGACTTCTCAGGAAGGGAGGTGAAAGCACTAAAAAGGAGATAATCACGCCCTCCCTGACATCTCAGGAAGGGAGATGAAAAGCACCAAAGGGAAGTGGGGGTTGCTAGCAGGTTTCTGGGCTCAAGGGTCTTATTATGCACAAACCCATCAGCATGGGAACACATAGCACATAGCAACAACGCAGAGACTATTAGTGATGACTCTCCCCACAGTCAGTGCAGGCTTGATGTGGTGTAACAAACATGAATTATACACCCAAGTAACGGTATAACAAACAATATAAATCAACATTGTGTTGTAAAAGATTGCCAAAAGTCCTAGAAGGAGAGTATGTAAACAGCAGTCACACATACACCTCTTCAGCAGCCAAGAGATAGTCCAAAACCAGTCTATTGTCCATTGCTTCACATATCAGGGAATCCAATGATCCCCCCAAGTTTTTGAAGTCCAGCAAAAGTCTTTTTATGTCTTAGGGAATCCAATGATTCCAGCAGATTTTGAAGTCCTGTAACAGTCTTATCATTTCTCAGAAAATCCAATGATTCCTGAGGGCTTTAAAGTCCTACAACAATCTTATGTCTCAGAGAATCCAATGATTTCTGAGGGTTTTGAAGTCCAATGATTTTCTATGTCCATAAGTCAAACGCCATAACTGCCACGCTCTTTCAGTGGTGGGCACAATCAGCAACAGAACCACCCGATGTTTCTTGGGTCTTCTCCTTTGTTTCAAGGGTCTGCTCCGTCTCTCTGCGATGGACAAGGCGAATACGGCTCGTTGGCACCCATCTGATTCCTTCTCCACCTGTAGAGATACAAGCAAACCCTCTCCCCCAAGCAGTTAGCCTGTCTGGTCCCTTCCATTCACCACTTTCTGGGTCTCTCCACATCACCTGGCGATTATCTAAAGATAATGGAGCTGCTCGCACTGGACATTGCCCTTCCGGTGGGTTATAAAACCTGTCTGCCGGAGCCAGTGCATCTTTGTCAAAAATCAAGAAGTTAATAGTATAAAGAGCTAGATTTAGTAGTTCTCTAGGGTTACCTGTGGCTCATAAAGGACCAACTATCTTTACAGATGCATCCAAACACAATATTTGTGCTGTATACTCTCATGATTTAACCATAAAGAGAGTAGTCAGAACTCCTTTTCAGTCCACTCAGCAGAACGAATTGTATGCAATCATGTTAGCTCTCACTTATTACCCAGGAGACATAAATATAATATCTGATTCAGCCTATTCAGTAGGTGTGGTACAAAGAATTGCCACAGCCCAAATAAAATTTGCAGCTTCTAATATATATCAGCTCTTTAAGGAACTTCAGGAGCAAGTGAGAAAACATCCAGGTAAGATTTATATCTTGCATGTCCACTCACATAGTGGACTCCCAGGCCCTATTTTTGATGGGAATTCAAAGGCAGATAGCCTTTTAACTATGTTGGCCAGTACACCTTTATTTCAGGAGGCCCAGGAATCCCATTCTAAGTACCATCAGGCTGCTCGAGCTTTGCGTTTACAATTTGGGATTACAAAAGAGGAAGCTAGGAGCATAGTAAAAAGCTGTACAGCTTGCCTTCCTTTCCATGCTCCTACACTGCCTCCAGGGAAGAACCCTCGTGGTTTGAGACCCAATGAAATCTGGCAAATGGATGTGACCCATTATAAATCTTTCGGTCGTCTGTCTTTTATCCATGTTGTGGTAGACACCTTTTCAGGATTCACTTTTGCCATACCAGCAGCAAAAGAGACAGCCCGAGTGGTCACTGAATTCCTCCTGCAAGCATTTGCCATTATGGGTGTGCCACAAGCAATAAAAACAGACAATGGTCCTGCATACACCTCCAAACATTTTGCACACTTTTGTGCACAGTATAAGATTTTACACACCACTGGCATACCCTTTAATCCTCAAGGACAGGCAATAGTAGAGAGGAGAAACAGAGATATTAAGACGCTGCTCCAAAAACAAAAGAAAGGGGGAGCCACAGGTAACCCTAGAGAACTACTAAATCTAGCTCTTTATACTATTAACTTCTTGATTTTTGACAAAGATGCACTGGCTCCGGCAGACAGGTTTTATAACCCACCGGAAGGGCAATGTCCAGTGCGAGCAGCTCCATTATCTTTAGATAATCGCCAGGTGATGTGGAGAGACCCAGAAAGTGGTGAATGGAAGGGACCAGACAGGCTAACTGCTTGGGGGAGAGGGTTTGCTTGTATCTCTACAGGTGGAGAAGGAATCAGATGGGTGCCAACGAGCCGTATTCGCCTTGTCCATCGCAGAGAGACGGAGCAGACCCTTGAAACAAAGGAGAAGACCCAAGAAACATCGGGTGGTTCTGTTGCTGATTGTGCCCACCACTGAAAGAGCGTGGCAGTTATGGCGTTTGACTTATGGACATAGAAAATCATTGGACTTCAAAACCCTCAGAAATCATTGGATTCTCTGAGACATAAGATTGTTGTAGGACTTTAAAGCCCTCAGGAATCATTGGATTTTCTGAGAAATGATAAGACTGTTACAGGACTTCAAAATCTGCTGGAATCATTGGATTCCCTAAGACATAAAAAGACTTTTGCTGGACTTCAAAAACTTGGGGGGATCATTGGATTCCCTGATATGTGAAGCAATGGACAATAGACTGGTTTTGGACTATCTCTTGGCTGCTGAAGAGGTGTATGTGTGACTGCTGTTTACATACTCTCCTTCTAGGACTTTTGGCAATCTTTTACAACACAATGTTGATTTATATTGTTTGTTATACCGTTACTTGGGTGTATAATTCATGTTTGTTACACCACATCAAGCCTGCACTGACTGTGGGGAGAGTCATCACTAATAGTCTCTGCGTTGTTGCTATGTGCTATGTGTTCCCATGCTGATGGGTTTGTGCATAATAAGACCCTTGAGCCCAGAAACCTGCTAGAACCCCCACTTCCCTTTGGTGCTTTTCATCTCCCTTCCTGAGATGTCAGGGAGGGCGTGATTATCTCCTTTTTAGTGCTTTCACCTCCCTTCCTGAGAAGTCAGGGGGGTCGTGATCACTTCCTTTTCGGTGCTTTCACCTCCTTTCCTGAGAAATCAGGGAGGGTGTGATCACCTCCCCTTGGGGGCTCTGACCTCCCTGAAGAGTCAGGGATGGCATGATCACCTGTGTTCTAAAACAAAAGAAAGCGGGAGATGTAATGGGCTGAGGCTTGAGTTGATGCACTGAGGTCCCAAGCACATGAGGCTAAATAGTAATTGGACCATACTCTATTAATACGTAAGCTTGGAGAAAGAATGGCCCCCACCCACTCTTTGTGCAAGTCCTGATGTGTTGTATAGGAAATGACGATTTTGGTGGGTGGAGTTAGGGGAGTGGAAAGGGAAGGGGAGGAGATGGCTCAGTGGATAGAGCACTAGCCTTGAAGTCAAGAGGACCTTAGTTCAAATCCAGCCTCAGACACTTAACAAACAGAAAAAGTGAGTGGAGGCAACCGTGGCAATGGCAGTCCCAAAAGTCTCTCCTCCCCTTCCCTTTCCACTCCCCTAACTCCACCCACCAAAATCGTCATTTCCTATACAACACATCAGGACTTGCACAAAGAGTGGGTGGGGGCCATTCTTTCTCCAAGCTTACGTATTAATAGAGTATGGTCCAATTACTATTTAGCCTCATGTGCTTGGGACCTCAGTGCATCAACTCAAGCCTCAGCCCATTACACAGAATGATCTCAGAGAGGCCTGGAGAGAGTTACATGAACTGATCCTGAGTGAAATGAGCAGGACCAGGAGATAATTATATACTTCAACAACAATACTATATGATGATCAGTTCTGATGGATGTGGCTCTCTTCAATAATGAGATGAACCAAATCAGTTCCAATGGAGCAGTAATGAACTGAACCAGCTACACCCAGCAAAAGAACTTTGGGAGATGACTATGAACCATTACAGAGAATTCCCAATCCCTATATTTTTGTCCGTCTGCATTTTTGATTTCCTTCACAGACTAATAGTGCTCTATTTCAAAGTCTGATTCTTTCTGTACAGCAAAATAACTGTTAAGACATATATACTTATATTGAATTTAATTTATTCTTTAACATGTTAGCATGCATTGGTCAACCTGCCATCAAGGGGAGGGAATGGGGGGAAAGAGAGGAAAAAGTGGAAAAAAAAAAAGGTTTGGCAATTGTCAATGCTATAAAATTACTCATGCATATAACTTGTAAATAAAAAGCTATTAAAAAAAAGAGTTGGCAGCTTAAACTCATCAAAAATAGCCATTTGCTCTTTTACTATTCATTTGCTTATTTTCATCTTAATTACTTTTTAGATAATTTTTCTTCTCTCCTTTCCCAGTCCAGAAATAATTCTCCTTGGCAGAGAAATCAGAAGCAAAATAAAAAATGATAGGTCTATCTGCTTTCCCTTTCTTATGTTATCATTGTTCCACTTACCTTAATGTCAAGGATCCTAGCCTTTCTTTGATCTCCCCCTTTTTACCTATTTAAAAATAATGAACACATACATACATACAAATACAATTACACACCCTTTTTTTTTTCTGTGATATTCTTCACAAGCCTCAGCTCATTGTGAATTTTGACAATCCTGACACTGTTCTTACAGGATTAGGCAGGCCCACTTTTCTATTACCTGTGTTTACCTTCCCTTGACTTCCCCTGTACATGTCTTTTAAAAAGTCTAAGTTGGTTAATGAGTTCCTTGTGTATCAACATCAGTCTATTTAATTAAACAACTCTCTCTTTTCCTTCTCATTATAATTGTTTCCTCTATGTGACTTTAGAATTTTATGCTTGAGAGCTTGCTCATTCCTCCCTATAGAATTTTATTCCTTGTGATACTATTCATCCTTTTTCTGAATTCTTTCAAACCAGCCCACATTCATGTCATAGTATACCTGAATTTTCTCTCCATCTCTATCACAGATTCTGAGATGATGTGGTCATTTCTCCTAAAGATTTTTCTCATTTTCACCTTAGCAAACAGTTAATTTGTATTAGAATCAAATTCAGAATATAATTTCTACTTATAAGTCCCTCTACTTTTTGAAGGATGAAATTGTCATTAAATCAAAATATTGTGATTTTTGACAAAGAGAAGACTTACAGGAGATGTCCAAACAATTGAAGTTCCCCATTACTACCCTATCACACTTTTGTTCAAGACTTGTGATGTTTCTTGAAAACATTTATTCTATTTTACCTTTCTATTCAGGTAATCTATAGTATATTCCAATGATAATATCATTTCTGTTTCTATTTCTATTGATGCTCTCTCCTTCTCTTCCTGAATTTGTTACATAAGTATTGCCATATAGCAAAAATACACTTTTGTTGTGTCCTGCTTTCTAGAGCCTGCAAGTTGGGGTGACAAAACGTACTGTGCTTTCACACCAGGGTGAGTAAGGCATACCATCTTAGAGGAAAAGTGAGAGGTGGGACTCCTGAGGATGGTGGAAATATGGAGTCCATTTATTCCCAGTTCTTTTCCCTTTTTATACCCTCATACCCTTATGTAACCAAAACAACACTGGGCCTGCACTAAGTATATAGTGCGCTCATGGGACCACATAAACAACTTGCTATTGTATATAGTTTGCCACCTGGTATAACACAGGTTGTCACTTCCCCCTGACTTCTCAAGAAGATTGAGAGCTCTTAGGGAAGATGGGGAACCAAACCAGACATTGTTAGTAGGTTCCCTCTGGGCTGGAGGGTCTTTTACCTCACCCGGAGTTCCCCCACTATTTGTGGCCCTCTATATAACTTTATTTGTGAACTTATCAAAATGGTTATTTCTTCCATTCTCCTATCCATGCCCATCTATACTGTGTCACTTTCATCCAAAAGTACCCATAAAATTGCTATTAATGTTCTTAAATATCAAATTACTTTCACATTTCTTGGAGCTAGGTTGGTATAATTCAGATCTTTCATTGTATATCTATATGATGACCATAAGACAATTACATCACATTTAGAGAACCAACAATATAGTTAATATTTGTATAAACAATGTGATTCTTAGCAACATTTGTCTCCTTATTTACAACTTTATCACCATCATCAAAGAAATGGAAAGAGAATACATTGTTCCGATAAAGATTTTCTAGTTTTCTTTGGTGGAAGGCAATGCCAAAGAATTAATCATAAAATAGTCAATTGTTTCAGCAGGATGAAATAAAAGGTGGCAGAGAAGGCTAGGCTTCAGTAATCTTAACTGTATTGTATATGCTGCATAATTCAGCCTCACCTATCTATGAGCAAAAAAAACTTTAAAATTAAATAAATATGTAAAAAATGTTACATATGTGTATATATATATTATATATATACATATATATATATATATTCAATCCCACAGACTATAACATATGTAAAATTACATTATGCCTAAAATCTCTGAAGCCAGGTACCAGTGGCTATCAAGGAGAAATTAATTAATTTTTTAATATAAGAAAAGTATCTTAGTGTGTGTCACAGCTACTACAAGTACCTAATAAAGTGTACCATATTCTGCAGACCATTAGGGGAAAAAAGTTAAATAAAAAAATAAATAAAGCAACCCACCCATTAGTGATGAGCCCCTTCATCAGGTAGGTTAGTTCTACAGAAAACAAACATAGTCTTCTGCCAAGACTTTACATGAAGTCCTGCCAGATTTGGAAAAACTGCCAGAGCTGGCACTCTGCTGATAAGGATTATGGAGCCAAGGGTCCCTTCCATTCCATTATGACAAATTGTAATAGAACTCTATGTAGGCACATGGGTATAATTCCTTAATATATAAAATTCTCCCCAATTAATTTTCTATTATGTATTTTGAATAAAGCATACTTTTTCAGAGTCATTTAACAATCACAAGACTCATATTATCAATTTTCAGTAGTAAATTTACGAAGGCAATTTTACCCAATTGTGTCAGGATCTCTAGTTCATCTTTCTTATTACTCATTATTAATATATTCGTGTAGAGACATCAAGCAAGCAAGCAAGGAAACTACGTATATTAAGTGCCTATATGCCTAGTCTTGTGCTAGATGCTGAGGATACCATGACAAACTGAAGAAGTCTCTGATCTCATTCTATCAGAGCAAGGCAACAAATGCTAGTTACTCTAAGTATATCCAAAATGAATGCAAAGTAATTTTGGAAGGAAAGGTACTAGCATCTGGGGAAGATCAGAAAAGGATACAGAAGAGTTCTGCTTGAGCTAAGCTTTGAAAGAAACCAGGACACTGTAGAAGAAGTAAGAAAATAACTCCTTGCAAGAATGGGAGATAACCTATTGCAGAAGCAGAGGAACAATGGAGTATTGCATGTGAGAAACAATTTATTTCATATTATTTGTTTCATAGAGTACATAAAAGAGAGCATTATATAAAAAGGCTGGAAAGGTAGGTACAACCTACGCATTTAGACTTTTGCCTCCTGTGAACTTCTAGATGATACTGGTATTATCTTTCCTTTTATGTCATATACCCCCTATTACATCTAAGTTTACTGACAGATGTAGGTCATTTCTTCATCCTTATCCTCCTTTAAAAGTTCTTTTGATTGAATTTGCTTGACACTTGAAAAGTACAGCCTCTGTTGTTCAATCATTTTTCAATCATGTCCAACTCTTAGTGACTCCATTTGGGGCTTTCTTGACAAACATACTGGAGTGGTTTGACTTTTCCTTCTTCAGTTTATTTTTATATGAATAAAACAGAGACAGTTAAGGCTAAATGATTTGTCCCACGGTCACACAGCTAGCAAATGTCTGAGGCCATATTTGAACTCAGATCTTCCTAACATCAAGCTCAGCATTTTAATCACTATACCACCAACCTGCTCCACAGTCTCTATTATACTTAATATATACTCTATCTCTGGTCAGTGCTTATCATTCTTATATTATAAATTGAAGTCCAAAACTGCAAACCTCATTTTCAATCACCATGTTCTTAACCAATTCTTTGCTTCCAAAATATGTTTGTTTTTTTTCTAAAACCCTTTCTTTCAATGTGCATCTCTGGTTTATTGCTCAAAACCTCCATCTGCCTATAATTGCATGATCTTGAACTTGTGGGAACAACTTATTCCTACAATAGGTGGCTGTTTTTTTTAAATATCTAACTTCTTCCTTTTTTGAAAAATAACTCATGTTTGTTTCATAATGAACTCCAACCATTTGATGATCCTTCAATGTTCTGATGTATTAATCCATAATCAGACCTCTAGACACAGAACAGAATACATTATTTCAAAATTTCTTCAGTAAAGCCATCCTTTCTTTTAAAAAACACTTCATTCTCCTTCATTTGTTGGAAGAGAGGACAAATCATTCCTGGAAGCTCTTTCCCACCATTTCTTTTAGAGAAAGTATCTGTCTTCAATTCTTTTACCACATATAGAGGCCACTTGACCATGGTTGGAATATAAACATTTCTTTGCATGATACTGCAACAGTGTCTCAATGTTTTCTGGAAGTGAAATCTGCAAATTTTCTTGCTAGGAGCTATCTCAGAGAAATAATGAATCAAACTGCTTGAGAGCCTTTGCCCAGAAGCCTGTTACTCTTCTCACCTCATTAACAGTGTGTTAGCACCTGGGTAGCCAGCCATTTCTTTTTCCTTCTCTTATTAGGCTCTTAATTTTTAATACTTCATCTTACTTACCTTAAGCTATACCCATTTAACCATTTCTGCATCATGGGAATTTTGAACAAAAAAATTGAGGTTCTTGGGAACACTTAACACACACTGAAGCCAAAAATTTTGTCAATCTGGTGAAACTTGCGGACTCTCTCACAGTGATATTTTAAAATATGTAAAATAAAATAAAAAGGATTGCAAAGGAAACTAATAGTTAATGAAAAATAAAGATGTGATTATTTTCTCATCTAAATTCTTGGTCTCCCTAAAATCTATTTATGAACTCCTTAAGAAGGGATAGTGGACTCTCATATGGGAGTCCATGAATCTCATGTTAGGAACCCTGCCTTTCTCTAATTGCTTCACCCTTCTTTTGAAGGGCACCATCCTTCGACTCTTTTTGCTTTTCTTTGACTCATTCTACTTCCACTTCTCTTCCTTCTTTTCAAATTCTTCTAATTCATTTTCTTCAACTCTATTCCTCTTCTAATCTTCCCTCTCCTTTAATCTTCTGAAATTCTCTTCTCCCAAATTAAATTTCTAGAATTTTATTAAAAATCAGTTCTTTCTTTAGTTCAAGTCATTCTAGTTCTTACTGAAAGCAATTTTCTCCCACAGAAATCTTCAGTCTTTTCTTTTCACAAAGAACCCAACTAAAATCTGGTAGGGGGTCATATGAAGCCTGAGAGAGCATTTATAGAAGGAAGGAGTTTGGGTTTTTTTTTTTTAATTTGGGGGAAATTTTTTAACTGAGTTTTGCCATTATAAGGGCTTAGGAAACACTATGCCAGCTTAATTAGTCAAGAACTACATATCCATCTCTAGACAATTTTACTGATGGCCATATTGCTATTTTAAGCAATAAAAAGGTCTTTGAAGATTCTAAATATAAATACACACACACTGTGCTGTCAGGGATAATGACTCTTATGCAGTAGGGCATCCCAGTGCCTAAAATCATTCCCCAGTATTATATTCGGTACTTATTGGAAGTAGAGTTGCAGGGTGTGCTTTCAGGCAGCATTTAGGGAATTACTGTCACAGTGATGCCCTGGTGGGTTTTTTTTTAAAAGGACACAAGAGAACAACTGCATGAAGTTGCTATAGAAACAGGAGGATGTGGGTTGAAATTTATATGTATCCATTGTTACAGCAGAAAGATTCTAAATGAGATCCTGGTGGCTTGACAGAGTTAATGCACCTCACTCAATACTTAGCTTACTACTAAGGACTGAACTTCAACATAGAAGATATTTCATTGAATCACAAGAATTGAACCTAAGAGAGACCTTAAGGATCACCTCATTGAGTCTTCTCATATTAATGATGAATAAAATGGCCTCAGAAATTGCAAATAATTTAGATTCAGCATTTTATGAAAGGATCATAGAATATATTCAAGGTAGAATAAAAAACAGCTCACATGAATAGGGTGTTTTAAGTCTGAGAAAGCACCTTCTTCATAAAAATCCCTATAACATTGATAGTGAATTACCAGCATTTTACAAATTAACAAACTGAGGTTCAGAAAGGTTATGTGCATGGTCCACAGTCACATAATGGATAAGCACCTAAGACTGTGTCAACATTTAGGTATTCTGAGACAAGATCAATGAATTCTGCTCTTTTACATTGTCTAAAAACAAATGAACAAATGACTATTTCTGGAAATTTTAGTCAGTGAGCTCCATTATATTTGTGTCTTACAACAAGGTCAAGAACATATCAATAAATAAGTATTAACCTACAACTAACTGTATGCCAAGTACTGTGTTAGATGTGCAAAATATCAATGCTTATAATAAAATGATCCCTATCTAAGTGAGTCTATATTCTAATAGGGAAACAAGAAACACATACAAAACTATATGCAATATAAATTTTGTTAATCAATATAAATATTTGCAAAATAGAGATAAGGTAGTTTGGAGAAAGAACAGTTGCAGTTGAGTCACAAAAGCCTTCAGGCAGAAGATGATGTCTGAGCCGAGCTTAAAGATGATAGGAAAGAGTGGTATGAAGGAAACATTTTCCATAAAGGAAAAACTCATATGTATTTGTTCAATGAATGGATAAACTTTCCTCAAAATGGCTCAACTTAACCCACAGTATTGTCAATAAAATAGAAATTCTATTTCTCGTCTGCTGAGAAGATGACTATAGCTTCAAGACTTCTATGGAGCTGAGATTTTGCCTGCTTATAGTAAATGATCCTACATTTATGAGGAATGCTTGAGTAATTAAATCAGGAAGGCAGTGAGGCAAACCATTGGTAATAATGGTACCTTTTGATGTAAAAGCTGTTTGATGCCTCCTGTGTGAGGCTGATTGAAGAAGTGTACTAAACTATCCCTTGCTTTTAATCCCCCGCCCCAACCTTTGATCACCATACAGGCTGGAACCAATTTTTTTAGTACAGAAAAGAAAATCACCTAAATATCATAAAAATAATGTCACACAAACTCACACTAGAGTGTTTAATTAAGACTTAAATATAAATTTGTATTGCCCATGTTGGGATTTATGCCATTATTTTCTTTATTACACCTCCGTATTGTACTATGAGCTCCTTCTGAGGAAAAAGCAAATTACCAGCTTCCAATAGAACAAAATGTGAACAGAATAAATTTAACAACTATGCTGTGTTATCCTAGCAACCAAAGTTTAAAAAAAATCTGATGTGATAAAAAATGACACAAGAGAACAAATGCATCAAGTTGTTATGGAAACCAAAAGATGTGGGCTGAAATTTATGTATCTGGAATTGAAAGAAATATTCTAAGCAACTAAAATAAGCATTTGCTTATTAGAATATTCCCCCAAATAGTACTTATCTATAACCATTACAAAATTTACACTATAATGTCTGCTTTTCTTTTTATTTCCAATTGGTGACTTGTTTTTTTGGCAACATCTTTTCTGGGATGAAATCTGGTTTCTAGAAAAGGGTTACAAAAGCCAATTTCAAAATAGTCCTCTTGATCACATTTATATTTCTTATTTTTGTTTCATGTTCCTTTTAGGAAAAGTATTTATCTCTGTGTGTCTCTGTCTCTGTCTCTGCCTTTGTCTGTCTGTCTCTCTCTCTCTCTCTCTCTCTCCCCCCCCTTTTTTTCTCTCTCCTTTTTCATTATAAAGTAGTCAATTGGCAGATTATGGGAAAGAGCACTGGATTTGGAATCAGAGGACCTTCATTCAAATCCCACTTCTGTCTCTTTACTTATAGTAGTAAACTTATAGTGTAACGCTGAGCAAGTTAATTCACTCATAATTATCCTATTTGTAAAAAGTGTAGGGCTGAATGTAAAAAAAAAAAAAAAAAAAAAGATGGGGCTGGCCTAGTTGGCCACTAATGTTCCTACCAACTCCAAATCTATGATCTTATTCACAAGCCAAAGCTCCAGTTTTTTAGATAATTCCAAAGAACTTTAGACATACAGATTGTTGAATAATAACTGATGTTTGATTATTGAAGGAAGCCAATTCAGATTTCACTCACTTATATTTAGTGATTTTTGCTCCACTGCAATAGGCATTTCTTTTGGCCTGAATTATTTGGAAGAATTTTACAACTTTTCATTTTATTTGATGATATAGACAATCTTAGAATGAGAGCCAAAAATGTGACAATTGAAAAGGAGCCAAACTTGATGTAAAGTTCTTTGAAATATATATAACTTCTCTTACCCAGAAAACCTTTAATTTTAAAAGATAATTCATAAGACTGCAAAGACTGGATAGTCCAAAGCAAAGAACACACTTGTGGCAGAATATGTTTTCTGTTTTCTTCTTATTATTAAGATGTCAACTGGCCTAATCCTCAATTCCAAAAGAAAAAAAAATGGATTCTGTTATCACATCTATGTTAATTGGAACTTACAATTCTACTTTTGTCTTCTCAAATGCCAATCTTATAATTACAAAAGAAGGTTGACAACATCCAGCCATTCTGGAGAGCAATTTGGAACTATGCTCAAAAAGTTATCAAACTGTGCATACCCTTTGATCCAGCAGTGTTTCTACTGGGCTTATACCCCAAAGACATATTAAAGAAAGGAAAGGGACCTCTATGTGCCAAAATGTTTGTGGCAGCCCTATTTGTAGTGGCTAGAAGCTGGAAAATGAAAGGATGTCCATCAATTGGAGAATGGTTGAGTAAATTATGGTATATGAATGTTATGGAATATTATTGTTCTGTAAGGAATGACCAGCAGGATGAATACAGAGAGGACTGGCGAGACTTACATGAACTGATGCTGAGTGAAATGAGCAGAACCAGGAGATCATTATATACCTCAACAATGATACTGTTTGAGGATGTATTCTGATGGAAGTGGATCTCTTCAATAAAGAGAGCCTTAATTGATCAAAGATGGACAGAAGCAGCTACACCCAGAGAAAGAACACTGGGAAATGAATATAAACTGCTTGGATTTTTGTTTTTCTTTCCGGGTTATTTATACCTTCTGAATTCAATTCTCCCTGTGCAACAAGAAAACTGTTCGGTTCTGCACACATATATTGTATCTAGGATATACTGCAACCCATTCAACATGTAAAGGACTGCTTGCCATCTGGGGGAAGAGGTGGAGGGAGGGAGGGGAAAAATCGGAACAGAAGTGAATGCAAGGGATAATGCTGTAAAAAAATTACCCTGGCATGGGTTCTGTCAATAAAAAGTTATTTAAAAAAAAAAAAGAAGGTTGACATAGCCTGCAGCTTTAGGATGGGAAAGATGATCTATTTTCTTTCCAAAGTCCTTGCAATCATTTTAATCCATAACTACTCAGTAACCTATCAGGAAGGTGAAGTATGGCAAATTCAGTAAAAATATTTATTATAAGGATTTTTTTCTCAAATGAAAGAATACAGTGATCTTGGGGAACCCAAATCTGCAGCTAATGAAAATGGCATTAAAAAATCTTGGGCTGCTCTCCAATTGATAAATGGTCCAAGGATATGAACAGACAATGTTTAGATGATGAAATTGAAACTATTTCCACTCATATGAAAGAGTGTTCCAAATCACTATTGAGCAGAGAAATGCAAATTAAGACAACTCTAAGATACCACTACACACCTGTCAGATAGGCTAAGATGACAGGAAAAAATAATGATGAATGTTGGAGAGGATGCAGGAAAACTGGGACCCTGATGCATTGTTGGTGGAGTTGTGAACGAATCCAGCCATTCTGGAGAGCAATCTGGAATTGTGCCCAAAAAGTTATCACACTGTGCATACCCTTTGATCCAGCAGTGCTACTGCTGGGCTTATATCCCAAAGAGATATTAAAGAAGGGAAAGGGACCTGTATGTGCAAAAATGTTTGTGGCAACCTTTTTCGTAGTAGCTAGAAACTGGAAATTGAAACTGGAGATTGACTGAGTAAATTATGGTATATGAACGTTATGGAATATTTTTGTTCTGTAAGAAATGACCAGCAGAATGAATACAGAGAGACTTGGATAGACTTACATGAATTGATGCTAAGTGAAATGAACAGAATCAGGAGATCATTATACACTTCACAACAACAATACTATATGAGGATCAATTCTGATGGAAGTGGCTCTCTTTGGCAATGAGAGGATCCAATTCAGTTCCAATTGATCAGTGATGAACTGAGTCAAGCACACCCAGCGAAAGAACACTGGGAAATGAGTGTGGACTGCTTGCATTTTTGTTTTTCTTCCCAAGTTATTTTACCTGATTTTTCTTGTGCAAAAAGAGAACTGTATAAGTATGTACACATATATTATATGTAAGATATATCTTAACATGTTTAACATATATGAGAGAGACTATCTGCCATTTAGGGGAGAGGATGGAGGGAAGGAAGGAAAAAGTTGGAACAGAAATGTTTGCAAGGGTCAATGTTGAAAAATTACCCATGCATATGTTCTGTCAATTAAAAGCTATAATAAAAAAAAATCTTAGGCTGAAAAATATCCCAAATACAATTTTGTATATAGGAAGGAAGAGGGAAGATTCTGGGAAGATGGCAGAGTAGGTTGGTAAATTTCAATTTTCATTAGCCCTCCCATCCCACGATTAGAGGTACTTACATTAAATACCTCTTATTTTTAAAATGAACTAGCAAAGAAGCAAGAATCCCACTATGGAAACATGGGGACAGAGGAGATGGAGATTCATCTTCAGAGGAGGACACTTTAGTTTAAAAAAAAAAAAAGCTTCTATCCCAAAGAGTAATGTGAAATGACTCCCTACCCAGAGTATAGAAGGGAGATGTTCCTACCCAAGCCATCATAATCAATATACTCCCAGTGCTAAGTAGCATTTGGGGGCAGGGAACAGGTCCCCAGATCTCTTCTTCCTTCTTCCCTCAATCCTTCCCTCCACATACACACACTTCATGCTTCACAAACTGGACTGTGTGATTTTGGTAATGTTCAAGAACAGATCTTTGTAGAAACTGTTCTTTCTCTGACCAGGGAAGAGAGACAGTGCTGGTCATACTTCAGATGTAATAATGGAGGGGAAAAGGGAAGGAAAAAATTCAGAAGTTTCAAATTAGAAAGGTCAATCTTCACCAAAATATCTTCCTCATTAGTTCTTTCATGGAGAAATTTGCTCTCAACTGCTGATATCCTCTGCAAACCGTAATTCATCAATACTCTGCAGCCATTAATCCCCTCTACTTGATTAAGTTTATAGAAAATAAGCACTTTGAGATTAAAGTCTGTTTTATTGTTCGGTACCCAGCACTTTTTCTTTGCACATAGTAAGATGCTGAGGCAATGTTTGTGGAATTGAATTGGATTGAAAATTAGCAGAACTATGGAGAATGGGCAAGGGAAGTTTTGATGAAATGTGTGAGTATGAGGAGAGAGGAAGGAATACATCTCATAGAAGATATTTGGGGAAAGGGGTGGGGGAAGAAAATGGATACCAGAGTAGAAAAGTAAAAACCATAAATATTAGAGAATAAGAAGTAGGGGGAACAGAGAGAGAAAGGAAGATGATGCAGGATAGAGAAGAAATTAACAAAAAAATTCACCTATTATATAATTTTGCTAAAGGACAAGTCTAATTTTAGAAAACTTTCAAGGAATCCTCAGTGACTTCTTTTAAATATTATCATATGTAACCTGCCAAGCAGATTCAATCTTGGGAGTTTCTCACTAAACATCCCTCTGAGAATTTCAGAATTTAGCTTTATGTACGCGAACTTATGAAAATAGAGAAAGAACCCTAAGCTCCCATAAAAGCACTCAGGCTAACAAAATCTCCAAAACAGAGCAGGCATTATTTATCACAGCCACTCACAGAAAATGCAAGGACCTACATACAAGTCCATAAAACAGTCAATATAATCTATCTTCTCACTGTCTTGGGTTTTCACCTCCCCCTGAGATCTATACATTTCCCCAAATTTACATTTCTACTTTGAGGCTTCCCAGAAGTGGAAAATAATTCTTCCAATAAAAGAGAGGTTCTTTTAAATGATGAGATTCCCAAGATGATTGTTTTTGCATACAACATGTTTGTTTTCATTGAACCCCAAAACACTCCAGGGCCTTCTTAATAGGAGGAGGCCACTTTAAAGATATTATATTAGCAATGAGAGGCAAGTAGATATCACAGTGTATAGGGAGTCAAGATCTGGAGTCAAGAATATTTCAGTGTTTCATCTATGTGATCTTGGACAACTCAATTAATATTTCTCAGGCTCACTTTCCTTATATGTACACGAGAAGTTTGGATCATGTTCTCTAAGGTCCCTTTTAGCTCTAAATCTATAATCTATAATTTTTAAAGGAAAAATAAAGTGGATGAAGAATAAATAATTCCCAAATTATGACAACTAGTTTAATGATGCATAGCCCTTTCACTTAGGCCACTTGTACAAACTTGGGCAGGGACGAAACAATTATCTAGAGTCAAAACTAAACAAAAGGAGAGTGGTTTCAATCTAATTCTATGAATAAGCACAAAGCTTTTAATAAATTTCTCTATGCTACAAAACTTACCTTTTTAACAAAAATACTATCTTGGTGATGCTACATGACTATAAATCTTGGAATGCCATCATTTCTAAGGAAATAGGAAACCAAACAGACAAAATTGCTTAACTTAAAGTCAGAAAGACTTCAGTTCAAGTCCTGCCTGAAACTCTCATGGGCTAAGTGATCCCTGGCAAATCATTTTATCTATCAAGGCCTCTGTTTCCTCATCTCTAAAATGAGGATAATAATAGGACCTATCTCACAAATTTATTGTGATGATAAATGAAATAACATGTGTACAATGTTTTGCAAACCTCATGGAGCCATATAAATGCTAGCTCTTATTATTTCTATTATTTTCATTATTAATAACAAAAATTATAAGTGAGCCAAATTATAATGGAAAGATATAAGTCTACGCAAGCTGCAGCATATGACGAATGTTGTCTTTTGTTTAAGCATGAGTATAAGAAACATTACTAATTGTATACATGGTCACAAAAGTGATCAAGCAAATGTGTGTAAAGGATGTAAAATGTCTTAGCAAAGGCACTTTGGGGAGAATGGCAGAGTTTGCGATGAGCTGTTTCATGTAGTATGAATGTTCCATGGTATCCAAAAATATTAAAAGACCCAGAGGAAGTCCACCATTGTGTTGGTTATATTTTGAATAGAGTTTCTAGAAAGAAAATTTTGCAATTTCCAATTCTTTGCCACCACAAAGAAATCTGCTATAAACATCCCATCCACATTCAAAAAGATTTTCACAAAAAGATGAAGAGCAAAGTGAGCATAACCAAGAGAACATTTACATAGTAATAGCAATATTGTTTTAAGAATGGCTTTGAGAAACTAAGTCATTTTGACTATTATAAATACTAAATTAAAAATAAAAGCCATATTAAGAAAGACATTATCTGTAACCACAGAAAGAACTAATAAATAGAAGCATAGAATAATTTTACACACACACACACACGTATATGGACATCTATTTGTGTCTAATGGTACTCATTCTAGAGTGAGAGGTGGAGAGGAGGAGGAAAGAAAAAATAGAAAAAAAAGAAATTTACATGATAACTTTGTTTTCTATTTGGAGATCACAAATTGTAAATGGTAGATTTGTAATTTCATGTGCAATCATTTTTTTATTGATTCTTTTATTCCATGAATTAAAAGTAAGGTAAGTTTTTTTTTAAATAAAAAACTAAAATAAAAAAAGAGAACCACGGAGCTCCTACAACATTTTTGACAAAAGAGGGGTCATATTTGCCTTTGCTTAATGATTCACAGTGAAGAGGAACTCATTTTCCTTTGGGATAACTACATTTATTAGTTTTTTTCCTTGTATCAACTCTTAATTTGTTTCTTTGTGATTTCTAGTCATTGTGGCTAATTCCACTCTCTGAGGCCAAGCAAAACAAGGATAAAATCCCTCTTCCAGTGCATATATTTTTAAATGCTTAAAGACAGTACTCCTAGAAGTTCTTTAAACAACCTCCATTTTCTTCAAAAAGTCCCTCTATAAGCGGGATATTAAGATTATTCAACAACTTGTTCATCTTTTTTGTGAACATTCTTCCACCTATCCATATGCTTCTTGAAATGAGATGTCTATAACACAACATAATACTTCATTCAGATGCTAACTTGATAAGGACCAAGTAAATAAAACTATCACGTCCTGGACATTTTGCTTCTCTTAACGCAGCCTAAGTTTCTCTTCTATGCCATACTATTGATTCACAATGAGTTTACTACTTACTAAAACTTCCAGGATTTTTTCATGCTTTATTAAACTGCTACCTATGTGTGTCTTGCTCATCTTGTATTTGTGCCATGTTTTTTAATGAAACTATAAGATCTTATATTATCCCTGTTAAATTTTGTCTTATTTGATTTAGTCAACAACTCAAAGTTCTAGCTTACTAAGTTTCTTTTTTATTTTAATTACCACACATTTTATTACTCTTCTATCTTTGTATCTTCCATAAATTTAATAAGTATGCACCTTTGTTTTATTTAATCACTGGTAAGAATGATTTCAATATATTTTGTGATGTCTTTTGTTTTTACATAAGTTACTTTTGGACTATGTGTATGTGTGTGTAGGGGTAGGACAACCTATTAAACCATATTAACCAACCATATTAAACATCTTATGGGAGGAAAAAAAGAAAAATTCATCAAAAAGGGTTGGAAGCCATGATCTTATTCAAAAATGTATACAATATTGTGTCCTCTGTTTCGTTATTCCTTCTCTGGGACTGTCATTGGTTTGTTAATGAATCAGAGTCTGGCTTGTTTTACTAATCTTTTCATTTTTATTGTTGTAGTCATGGTACATGTTGAATTTGAATTCTGTTTATTTCAGTGTATCAATTCATAAGCTTTTTTCCATGTTTCTCTGATTTCTTCATATTTGTTATGTTAGTACACAATAATATTCACTTCCATTTGTATACATAAACTTTTCAGCCATTCCTCAACTGATGAGCATTTATTACGTTTCCAGTTATTTGCCCAGTGAGAGGCAGTGTTGCATAGTGGGTAAAAAGTTTGCCTGAGAACTAGACAAACAGCCTAGTACTTATCTCTATCCCTTATTATTATTGTTCATTCATTTCAGTTGTATCTGACTCTTCATGTTCCCATTTAGGGTTTCTTGACAAAGATAATGGAGTAGTTTGCAACATCCTTGTTCAGCTCAAATGTTTTCAAATATTTTCAAAATGTCTGTGTGATTATTATTATTTCTTATTATTCTTTCAACATCTTATGCATGTCCCTCTCCTTTTTTCTCCATCAAAGTAGTTTCTCTTGGCATCATCAGAATTTTAGTTTTAAGAGCTTCTAATCACTCAAGTTGACTTTTCCTGTAGAATTTTCTCCCATGAGATTATACTTATCATTTCTCTAAAGTCTCTAAGTCTGTTTTTCCAGACTCTAATGTGCATTCCCACTGTACCTGCTTTTCCTTTTTTCAATCATAAATTTCAAGATAGATGATCACTTTGTTCCAGAGTTCTCATGATTTCTATTCCAACAACCAAGGCTTCTTTATTAGTGAGAATCAAATATATAAATTGTCTTCATCTCTTCCTCCACTTTTGAGGGATGAAATTATAATTAAGGCAAAGAAATACACACTGTGTATGAGAGAGAGAAAAGAGAGATACAGAAAGAGAAAGAGAAAGAGAGACAGAGACAGAGACAGAAACAGAGACAGAGACAGAGACACACACAGAGAGAGAGAAACAGAAAGAGACAGAGACACACAGAGAGAGAGAGGCCTAGAATATGACCAAATCATTGTAGTCCCCCATCATTCCACTAGCCTTCTTCTGGGTATAGCTTATGATTTGTTTTCTAAAGTCCTCATCTATTTTCTCTTTTTGTATAGGTGTTCTGTAATATACTGCAATGAAAATATCATTTTTTTGTGTCTGCCTCTGGTGATATTCATACATATTCTATCTAACATATTTCCTTTACCATCATGGGTAAGCCTCATACAACATGAAAAGGCACAAATGGCCATCAATCTTCACCAATAGAAGAACAATTCATCCTAAAAAGTTTTAAGTTTATAGACCCCTTAAAGTATTGATCTTCTTATTCCTTCTGTATTCTTCTGCAGAGTCGGGGGAAATCATATGGTAAAAGTTCATATTTGACACTTTATATATTATTTCTCTTGTTTCACAGCAGCCCCAGGAAAGATATTAATGTGATAATTTAAACCATTTTACAAATAGGGAAATTGAGGATCAGAGAAGTTAAGTGATTTTCCAATGGTTACAACCATTCAGAGTCAAAATTTTAAACTTCTACAAATCTAATATCCCATCCATTCTGTCCATATTTGATTACTTAGAAAGGTTTTCCTAATGTTTCAAATTAAGAATAGTACTGTGACTGTTCAGAATGATATAGAAATTGGGAATCCTCTGCTATTTCTCCCACGGATGTTGCCTTATTAAAATCTCTCAAGTTATAAAGATGGAAATATCTTTGACTTTTACTTTCTAATAGCAAATCTGTAGCCAAGTACATTCATTTATTTCTTCAAAATTGCTCTCAAACTCATATTTTTTGCTGTATGAATACAGTTCTTACCAACTTAGTCCAGGCCTCATCTCTTATATAAAATATTTCAACAGCTTCTCAAATTGGTCTCTTGACCTTCATTCCTTCCCTTGTCTCCAACCAACCTCATTTGCTGTTGCTTCCCAACAAAATCATTTTTTCAAATCAGGTCAATTGGTTCATGCTATTTAGCCCATTTAGAATGATCTTCTCTTTTCCCCTCTTCCTTTCTAAAACCTGTTCACCTTTTAAGATTCAGTTCTATCCCCAACAGCTCCATGAGACACTGCCCAGCCACTCTTGTCATAAATGCCTGATCCATTCTTCTAGATCCTTTTCAATTTATCCCAAGACATATAATTTAGAACTTAACTCTTCTCAGGTTGTTTTGAGTGTAGAAGCTATGATTCTGCCAACTTAAATGCCCTCCCTAAGGCTAGGATTATGAATTTTTGCTCTTATCCTCTTATCTATGTTATAAAGCAAGGTAAAGTATTGATCAATTGAATTGTTGTTCTTATTCCATCATTTCAGTCATATCCAGCTCTTGTAACTCCATTTGGGGTTTTCTTGACAAAAATAACAAAATAGTTTGCCATTTCCTCCTCCAGCTCACTTCACAGATGAGAAAAGTGAGGCAAACAGGGTTAACTGACTTGCCCAGGGAACAGAGGTAGTAAATGTCTAAGGATGGATTTGAATCAGGTCTTCCTAATTCTAGACCTGGTCCTCTATTCTCTTTACTCTTGTCAAATTTTTTTATCATGTATATATTTCTTTATTCTTTTACTTATCTTTCATGATATTCACATTTGTAATATGAGATATTATTTTAAATAAAAGGGCTGCAATATTTTCATGGTCCTCACCTACATAGATAGGACATAGACATACATAGAAAGCTGTTAAGGCAATCATATTCCCAGTCAGGCAGTCTTTTAATATAATGGGGGAAAGTAGTAGTTTGGATCAATAATGCAATAAATATTCAGTAAGAGTCAAATATGTGCTCAACTCTAGTGATACAAAAGGAAAAACATTTCCTGCTTTCAAGAAGCTTGCATCCCATGCCTAGAATGTTTTTCCTCACCATCTCAGTTAAACTTTTATCCTCAGAAGCCTTCTCCAGTTACCTCCAATTTATCCTATCTAAAATCTTGTTTGGGCAATGAGGTGGCACAATAGATTGAGGACCAAGAGGGAAATAAGGAAGACTCATTTTCTTGAGTTCAAGTCTGGTCTTATAAATACTTACTAGTTGTGTGAACCATGATAAATCACTTAACTCTGTTTACCACAGTTGCCTTATTTGTAAAATGAACTGGAGAAAAAAAATGGCAAACCACTTCAATGTTTTTTGCCAAGAGAACCTCAACAGGTTCATAAAGAGTCAAACATGACTGAAATAACTACCCCAAAACAACAAAATATCCTGTTTGAACACAGTTACCTGTGTGTTGGCTCCCCAATTACGCTTTGAGCTCCCTGAAGACAGGGGCTATTATTTACCTTTCTTTGTTTTCCCAGGAATGAGCAAAGTGCCTGGAAAAATAGTACCTTTTAATAAATGTTTATTGATCAGACTTACTATCTGATGGGAAAAGACAATATGAATAGTTATAATAGGAGGAAACAATAAGTGTGCCAAATACTGTGAAAAGTGTGTTGCAAATATTGTCATGTTTATTTCCACAACAACTCTGGGAGGCTGTTATTATCCCCATTTTACAGTTGAGGGAACTGAGGCAGATAGAAGTTAAATGATATTGCTAGTAAATACCTGAGACCAGATTAGAATACAAGTGTTCCTTGTAGTGCTCTATCTACTGCACCAACAATACATATATAGAAGAGCTATAAAGTGATTTGAGGCAGGAGAAGGTAATAGTAACTGTGGTGATAAGAAAAGAACTTACATAAAAGATAACACTTGAGCTGAGATTTAAACTAGAAATTTTGGAGAAAAAAGATGAGAAGAGAGAATATTATAAGCCTGAGGGATAGCCAATACAAAGAAATGGAGAGGAAGATGGAGAGTCATATGTGTCAAGCAGCCAAAAGTCCAGTTAAACTGTACTGAAGTATGCATAGTGGGGGAGAGAACAGGGAGCAACATATGCTAAGACTCAAAAAGTAGTTTGGGGCCAGGTTGTATAGGACTTTAAATGCCAAAGAGAGAAGTTTAATAGATGATCTGGAGGGAAGCAGTGAACTGTTAGAGCCTATTAAATAAGAGTTATAGGGCCAGACTTACTTTTTGGGGAAATCATTTTGGTGGCTCTGTCAAGGAAGATTTGAGAGGGGAAAAACAATGCAAGAAAAGCAATTTGATGGCAATGACAATGATAGGCAAAAGGTGATTGGCACCTGAATTTAGGTGATACCTGCATTAGTGAAAAGATGGGGAGGCAAATGAGATTTGTGGAGGAATAAAAAGAAAAAACTATTGCTTATTGATATACAAGATCAGGGCGAATGGAAAGTAGAAGAGAATACTGAGATTGCAAATTAAGGTAATGGGTTAAATGATGACTCTGATAAGAAATAAATTCAAAACAGGAGTATTTTGGATAAGGAAAGATTTCAGGTTGGGACATTGTGGATGAGATGTCTATAATACAACCATTTCAAAATTCCTAGTAAATAGTTGGAGGAGCAAGTAGAGCAAAGAGATTAAAGCTAGAAATATAGATCTAACAATAATTGGCATTGAAATTATAATTAATTGATGAGGACACCAAGAGAGGATAGAGAAAGTCACAAAGAAGACCCAAGACAAAGTCTTGCAATATGCCCACTTTAAGGAAGCTTATTTTAGACTAAAGCTTCTTGAACTGTGTATCATGACCCCATATGGATAACTGGATTGCAAAATTATGATTTATTATTAGTGTTTGAATTTGTATACCTATTGTATATAGCTACATACTGAGAGTTACGTAAAAAAATTTCAGACTAAAAAAGGTCACAGGTGGAAAAAATTTAAGAAGACTTACTTTAGCTGATGACTTAGCAAAAGGTACTGAAAAGGGATGATCAAAAAGATATTAGGAAGATCCAGGAAGAGTAATATCATGAAAACACAGAGGAGAGAATATCCAAGAGAAAAAAGTAATAATGTCAAAGGCTGAAGGATGAGGACTAACAAATGACTGTCAGATTTGGCAATTAAGGGATTACTGGTGATTTTGGAAAGTTTCAGTTTCAAATGATTAATAAAGTTGAAAGTCAAATTTCTAAGGATTTAGAAGAAAGGGAGGAGAAGAAATGGAGATAATGAGCATATTTAGCTTTTGTAAGGAGGCTAAGGGAAGAGAGATATTCATGGCTAGTCTAAGGAAATAAAAAGGTTTAGTGGTTCTGTTTTTTAAAGATGGAAGACACTAGTGTATGTTTACAGAGGGCAAGAAGAGAATCATATATTGGGATCTGAGAGAAATGGGGGGGGGGGTGACAGAGGTAGGTGATTTTCTAGAGAAGACAGGAGGGTGGGATCAAGAATATAAATAAAAGAATTAGCCTGAATATAATGCCAGAAAAACTGAGGCAAGATAGAGATTAGAGAATTTTTAATATTTTATTTGGATTTTTGAGAGGGAGAGATTGTGCTGGGGGCATGTTGCCCCCAGGGATGATGTCCAAAGCATCCAGCAGCGAATGTGAGTTCTCAATGACATATTTATAGCTCTTAGCTCAGGTAGCTAAACAAAGGCAGCGGGGAGGAGTGGAGTCCAAACTCTGGTGAGCAGGAATCTCCAGGCAGGGACCATTAATCCGGTTCTGACAGGTTGGGAGGGGTAGGACCACAAATTCTTACTAACAGGAGGAATTAGGAGCCAAAACACCTGAATTCCCACTTATTTTAAGTTTACATATTTACAATTTATAACCTTAGAGTAATTAGCTCTGAATTATATCAGTCCTAATGAACCAGAGGGTTGCAACTAAGGAGATTGAGGCAGAACAATTAAGGGAAACTGAGGCAGAACAATTAGAAGAGACTGTGGCACCACAAATGAAGGGTCAGCTCTTTTTCAGAAACTGAAATAAAAGAGAAGAAATAGAGAACTCCCTGGGTGAGAAAATATTCTCTACCAGTACAGGTATGGCACCTTCTCTCTACTTATAATCTGAAAGCTTCCCAGATCAGAGATGTTAATTGACTTGCCCAGGATCATATAGCCAGTATTTGTCAGAATTGGGACCTGAATAAAGGTCTTTTTTTGGCTTTGGAGTTAGGTCTCTATCCACTCGACTGTGCTGCCAATTAGCTAACAAATATCTATATGTGACTATTATATTCATAACATGTATCTATTATGTGCCTATCTATTATATTTGTAGAATATACAAACATACTGTGCTATGTTCTGGGGATACAGTAACAAAAATATTAAAGAGATGAAAAACTAAGTCACATATAGTTCATTGACAGCTACTGACAATAAGTTGACATTTATAGAATTCTATAAGCTGTGTGAAGCACTGTGTTATGATTCTCACAACAACCTCTATGGTGTAGGTAATGTTATGAATCCCATTTGACAGATGATTAAATGGAAGCACAAAACATTTGACACTTGACATGCCTTTAGTTACCCAACAATCAATGTTTTAGGGAAAAAATGAAGCCACTTCTTACAGATTCCAAATCTAACTTGCAATCTCTTCACTTTGCCAGTATCAGAGCCAGGATTCCTAATTTTAAGTCCAATAAATGTTCTCCAGGAAACTAGTGAGAGACTGTGATCTGAGTGGGTAAGACGAACTTGCATCAATGAAATAAAAAATTCATCAGTATTGAGGCAAAAGGAAGGGTCTCCAAGTACTCAGATAAATTAACAGATCAATGCTGAATTAATAGAAGAACCTAAGATAATTTGAGTGATTTTCTAATTTTTGAGGTTCAATTCAATAAATATTTAGTGAGCTTTTCCTCACAGGGTTGCAATGCCCCCAAAACTTCATCATCCTAGAAGCTAACTCCAACCCTGGACTTCTCACACTGGAAGTATTTCCTACCTCTGCAGCTTCTTCTTCTGATTGGCTGGTTCCTCCCATAGACTCAATTTTAAAGAAGATACCTCAAGTCACCAAAGTATTCATTCATCTCCAGGCTACAATCCTGATTTTCTCTTGTATTTTTCTAGAATGCTTCCTAAACTGGGTACCTTCATTTCCCTACCCCACTTCCAGTTTTCTAGCTTCTTTTTATATGTCTTCCTCCCTTAGAATCTAACCTTTTTAGGTGCAACTATTGTCTTTCTGCTTAGATTTGTATTCCCAGTGCTTAAGATAGTACCTGGTATATAGTAAGCACTTAATAAATGCTCAACTTGATTTGACCTATGTGCTAAGCCAATTTCAAAACGATATGAAAATTAATGACATCATTCCCTCCTTTCTTATCTGATTGACATAGAAGGCAATGACCAAAGCCTTCTACAAATCTTGTTTTGGTGTGCTAGTCAGAAATTAAGCACCAGGTTGAATGAATCAAGCATTTGACCCCCATATGTTAATATTCTATCTCTCCTTACCCTGATCTTCATGTATCAAAAAGAAAGTTTGTGAAATTCCTTCTTTCTATTTTTCTTGACAAAGATTTAATGGAAACTATTAAGTTAAACAATTTCAAGTTCCCTTTCCAGATCCTATATTCAAATCTTCTACAAATTTTGAGTATATACAGCATGTCATGCATGGAGAATTAAATGCATCTATGATTTTGAGTTAGGAGGACCTAATTAAAATCCTATCTCAGACACTTAATAGCTCTCTGATCATGGACAAATCACTTTCTGAATCTCTCACTTTCTTCACTTGTAAGAACAGGAGAATTATAGCACTTAAATCAAAGAATTGTTGAAAGGCACAAAATGAGATAATGTATGTAAAGTGCTTTTTAAACCAGATAGTGCTATAAAAGTCTCAATTTATTATTATTATTATTTTGTTGTTATTATTAGTTAATCATTTGGTTTACTCTTTCTGAAGGCTTTTCTGTCATGACTACAGGAAGGAAGAAGATTCACACAAATGTCTTCAAAACTGTAGTCAGGTGCTGAGAAACCGATTGCCAGACTATTATTTCAGCATCATTGGAGCTGTGAATGATAAGCTTCCTACTAAGACCTAATTTCCCATTGACTCACTTGAAAAAAAAGCTCAGCAGTTGTAGGATGATTTTCTAAGCCTCAGTAATTATTCCAGGTTAAAAAGGAAGTTCTTTTAGTAGCATATGCTAACCTTTTTCAGTGAGTGTTTCCATCAAGCCTCAATTATCTTTCCCTTTAGAATAATAGAATTTTAATAATCCTTTACATTTATATATGAGATAATTAAGATAATAATACTATAATATTTAGTGTTATAGATTATAATTACATTATAGAAGATTCACAGACTTTCAGAGTTGGAAGAGAGCTTAAGGTCCATCTAGGTTTAGAGTCAGAAGGCTTGAGTTTCTGTATTGGCTCTGCCCCTTATCACTTATATGACCTTGGTCAAGTCTTCCCTAACACCATTCCTTTTTGGATGATCTTCAATTTATCTTGTAGATAAATTGCATTTAACTGTGAAATCCTTGAGACCAAAGACTAGATGATTTTATTTTTTAACTGTTTTTGCTGTTATTGTTATGTTGGTTTTATTTTGTTATGTTTTGTTTTGTTTTTCCTTTCTTTTCATTTCCTCTTTTTTAGCTAAATGGCTAGCATAAAATAGGTACTCATGTTGATGTCAATCTCTTCAGACCTGCTTTTTCATCTGTAAAATGAGTAGGTGAACTAAACAACCTCAAAGCATCTACAATGATGCTCTTATAATTTTTTACCAACCCACAATTTACTAGAAATATTCTCTCCAACATTCCCAACAAGGTGCCATCCTACCTTTACTTAAGGATCTCCATTGAATCCAATATCTTTTGAGACAGTCTATTCTTCTATGGAATAAGTCATGCTAATTATGAGGAAGTTTTTCTTATTTTAAACCTAAATCAGCCTAATTTTTATCAAATTGTTCTAATTCTGTCCTCTGAAAACCAACTCAACAAATCTAATCTTTCTTCCACATTGTAAGCCTTCATATAACACAATCTGTCCAAAATATTCCCTCTTCCAATCTACTCCAATACAAACTATTTCAACTTTTTGCCTCAACTTCATATGGAACAGTTTCAGTTTCCCTCTCACCACTCTGATCTCTCTTTTCTACATGCTCTTCAGCTTATTAATGTTTTTCTTAAAATGGGCTGTACAGAAGTGAATAACATACTTCCAGTGTGGCCTAGATATCACAAGGACCCTTGGATCACTTGACAAGAAGAATGTATAAGACAACCATTTCCCTCATTCCAAGCATTATGCTTCTTTTAATGTCTCTAAGATCCCATTACCTTTTCTCTTCTTTCTTTTTTCTTTCTTTCTTTCTTTTTTTTTTTTTTGGGGGGGGGGCTGCTGTAGTTTTGGCAGAGCCAAAGATCTTTTTTACAAGAATAGTTGTGTAACTTCATTTTTATTGTTATGTTTGTGAAACTAATTGTTTTTAACCTGAATGAAGATTTTTACAATTATCAAAATTTAATTTTCTTTTCATTAAAATTAGCCTTTCATTCTAATCTATCAGGTATTTTGAGGACATTGTGTCTGTCATCCAGGGGCTTAGCTATCCCTCCTTACTTTCTATAAATTCCATATTTGATAATCTTACTATTTAGACATTGTTCTTTAATGATGACAAAGTATTTTTATGTATAGCTAGTCCTGCTTAGTGTGAATAATGAACCTAGGAAGCAGTTCTATTATTTGAATTCATCCTGCATAATTCCATTGGATTGGAACTAATTGCCATATTAACTTCAAATAGTGCAAAGTTGAATACATGTGACCATTTAAGGTATTTGAGCTAATTGAAACAGCTATAACTCATTCTATTTTGTCCTCATAATTACCCTATGTAGCAATGAATTAGTCTGACATCCCACCCCTAGTACAAATTTGAATTAGTGCAATTTCTCTACATTTATAGGATTTTTCCTTAAAATGAAAAAATTTATCAAGTTCTACTATCTAGGCTTAAAATGAGCTATTTATTGTAATCCCATGATACACTGAGGAGGACTCACAATGGAACTTCTGGAACCACAAGAATATAAAGATATAAATTATGGATTATTCTGAAAACAGCTGACAGGGAAGTAGAGAACAAAAAATATTTTGGCTATATATGTAAAATTCACAGATTAAAAGTAGTCTCCAAATTTGAGGAAGTAGGTTCATAATATCACATGAAATCCATTAGGCAAATAAAGTGTTCCTATTTGACTTTACCATACACTGTCTCAGATCCATCTGTCAACAATGACCAAGTTAGACTCAATTTCCTGAAGCAATGATATAATGTGAAAACAGTTCTTTGACATTTCAAAAAATCTGTAATTTCTTCCATTTGAGTTCTATGCTACCAATGAAGGTCTATGTCTTCTATACTATAGTAGGCAACCCTTGTGAATTATTGGTGTCAAAAATTTCCAATATTCACAGACTAATATAATCATTAATTCATCCAAACATAAGGTAAACGAGTACTCACTTAAGACTTCCTCAGCTGACCCTTCCCAGCTTTATTAGTTATGCTATTCTGGCATAACTTCCAAGAACTCAGGTATTACCACAATGAGACACTGAAAAGAATGATAGAGGAGAATATACAAGGAAAAACAAAACCAAAAAAGGAGTGAATCAACCGACATTTTTTATTGACTTTCTATATGCCAAGTGTTATAATAAAGGATAGGGACACAAAAATAGCAGATAGATAGATAGATAGATAGATAGATAGATAGATAGATAGATAGAAAAAAGAATAATCCCTATTTCAAGGAACTCATAGTTTAATAAGGGACATACAATATGTAAATCAAGGAACACAAAAAAAATACATAATATATGGAAGGTCATATTAGAATGGTACACTACAGAACCTTGGAAGACAAAAGTGGGGTAGATTTTGATGGAACTTAGAATTTGAGTTGAATTTTAGAGGTAACCAGGGATTCCAAGGGGCAGAAGTGAGGAGCTAAGTTTATTTTTAGACTACAAGCACAATTGAAAACCCACTTGTTAGATTTGAGGGCATTTAATGGGACAATCACACACTACTGTCCTTTAACAACAAGATACCTAGTTGGAGAGGAAAATAACCATTAAATTAGTGTACCTTATCTAAACTACAAGGGAAGAGCAGTCTTTTCTTGCAATTTTCCACAGCCTAATACCCCAATACTTTGAGACACAGCAGTGGTTCCACAGCCTAATAAGCAAAGAAAATACAAGCCCTCATTAAGAAATATGTACTCAGAACTAATCTCAGTAGCCAAACATCTCTGTGGGCAGAAGTTGGATTGGAGGGAATAGAATTTAGTGTAGGCACCATTTAATTATGGTAATCATCTCTGCCTTGGCTTCAGCTTTGCACCTTGCAATTTTCTGATATAATACAACCATACCTAATATTTATTTTGACTCTTATTTCTTTCTAACTGGTTTAGATAAAAGCTGGCTGAATATGGACCCCAAAGTGGTTTGCAAAATGTATCCTATTCAAAGACTTTATTCCATAGTCCAAGTTTGCCAAAAGATGAATTAAACAGCATTTAATAACTTTCCATCAACATTTAAAAGATGTGGGATTTTATCACTATGGGTCCTCTCTCCAACACTACAGATGATGGCCACTGGACACCTTAGTAAATGGGCTTTGTGAGTGGTCATAGCCAAAACCATTAACTATCATTTAGTTGCCTTTGTTGTGATAAACTTCTCTGGATTTAGCTTGGATGGTCCCCAAGTACAATAAAGTCACTGGATCTCTATCTAATGCCTTTGTGACTTAGCAGGACCTGAAGAAGCATTTTTCTGCCAAAGTTCAGCATCCATTCTATATTATAGAAAGGCATTCAAGTAGAACTGCAATGAAATAGTCATGTAATTAATTGAAAGTTTTTCAGCTTAGCTCACCTCATTTTATGTGGTAACTAGCTATATGACTGATTATGTCCAAAGCTCCAATACATTCAAGAGGCATTTAGTAAACACTTACTATGTGCCAAGCATCATGCTAACTTATAAGAATAAAATGAAGGTAAAAATAGCCACTATCTTCAAGGAGCTACCATTCAAATGGGGGAGAAAATATGTAAATTACTATGCATATACAAGTTATAGACAATATAAATAGAAAGTATTCTCTGAAGGAAAGGAAAAGTTAATGGAGAGGAAAACCAGGAGGAGAAAAAAAAGGAAAGCAGATGGGCTCAGCTGGGACAGACCTCTTGCAAAAGATAAGATTTGATCTGAGTCTTGAGGAAAACCAAAGTAACTGGAGTCAGAGGTGAGGAGAGAAAGCATTTCAGACATGGGTGACAGCCAGAAAAACAGATGCAGAAGATGGAATAACTAGAATCAAAATTTACAAAAACAGCTCTTTGGCAGTAATTGAGTATGCTACTGATTACTATATACCTGAATATTTCCCTAGCATTCGGGTCCTACATTTCTCACCAGGTTGTCCTCCAGACTTTTCCCCAATTAGACTGTGAACTCAAGGGAAAAGACCACATGTTTGTCCTTCTTTGTATCCTTAGAACTTAGTACAGTTTCTGGTATATAGAAAGAGCTTATAAATGTTTGTTTACTGACTGACTATAGCAATACATATGGTATTCAAAAGCAATGGTAACAGAGTGATGATTTTATAGAGCTGAGAAGATTTCAAAAATCATGTAAATAAACTCTATCTTATCACCCAGAGAGATGATATGATTCAATTAGAATGACACGGTCAATTAGCTATTAATCATCACCTAATAGGCCTTTGTCAAATCAGATCTACCATTTGCTACAATTAATCTTACAAAGTTGCTTCAGGAAATGAAAAGCTAAGTGACTTGTTCAGAGTCACACATTTGTATATATCAAAGTAAGGACTCCAATCCATCTTTCTGACCCCACTGGAAAGCTCTCTATCTATTCTATCTTCATCACTGAGTATAATTATAAATAGTGATCAGCTAAACCTTGATCTTGGAGATATCCCAGTTTGATTCAGATATTTTTCACAACTCCTGACTAATCACAATCTACTCAGTATCTATTAATCATTATTCTTTCAAAAGAATTCCCCAGATCTAGCATGCTCTCTGTAGTTAGGTGCATTTTCAAGGTAATTGAGCCTATAGCTTGATTTTACATCCACTCAATCAAAACTAATCATTAATGATGAACCATTTCTCTAGTTTTAAGTCTGCCCTTAATAAACTTCTGCCAAAGGCTTCGTAAAGGTTCAAAAACTATTATTTTGAAGAAGTGATTTTGGGAAGGTAGAAAGTCTTTTCAATAATACCGGATACAATGACACAAAGAAAAAATTCAACATTAAAAAACCAAACTTCAAAAATGTCATCATAGTACAACCCAGACAATTATAAAATAAGGCAGTACATAATGAAGTATTAACATCAGTAATAGATGATAAGTTTAAAGGAGCTGAGCTCAGTGAGGGCTGGAATCATAATTATAAAAGAATGTTAAGACAAAACAAAAAAGTTGCTATGACAAAAATTAAAATTTCCTTTTTTTAGGAAAATGATTTGTTATATTCATTCAAAACCTCCTCGTTTTAGAAAAAGAAAATAATCTGGAAAGATTCCTTGAGCTTGTTCTAATGTATACTGGCAATTTCAAAGTATCAAAATTCCAAGAGATCAGAGTGCCACAGGATTCCAAGGGACTTTAGAGAACTGCCATTTCAACAGATCTCCTTCCATTCAACAAGTAGTCATGTAACCTTTTTTTTTTTTTTTTGAGACTTCATATGAGGGAGAATTCCCATGTGAACATTTTTCTCTCAAAAAAAATTTGTTGTTTCCTAAGAGCCCATTTAAATAATTAAATTTTTCCAGGAAATTATTTTTCATAATTAAAGTCATTATAACTCAGTGGGGGGGGGGTAAGTCAGTACCTTATCATTAACAGTGGACAAGCCATAAAATATATTTCAGAGAAGAAACATCTTGTCAATGATATTCAGTTTGCTGTCTTGTCAGCAATATTGTGTACAGTAAATTAAAATTTTATCATGACAACATTTCAGCCCTATTGCTCTATGCATAATTCATCTTTGACACTTCAAAAAACAACCATACATATATTAGACTAATCAGAGTAAGATATACTACTTACTTTTTCACTGTATACAAACAAGAATTCTCTAATCCCCTAGAGATGAGATTAGCAGAAGTCAAGGTGGCCGCATGGGATACTGAATAGAAAGCTGGACTTCAAATCACAAAGATCCTACTTCAACTCCTATATCCAATATTTATTAGAAATGAGACCCAATCATCTAACAGCTTTGATCTTGGTTTCCTCATCTGCAAAATAAAGCTGATTAAGATCTATTCTAATATTCAGGAGTATTTGAGGCTAGATACTCACAATGTGATCTTACACAAGTTACTTAATATTGGTTTGTCTCAATTATAAAGTAAAGACAAAAACAGTTCCTACCATATATGATTATTGTAAAGATCAGATGAGATAGTGTTAGTGAAGCACTTGGCAGAATGTCAGGCACATAATAGGTACAATATAAATACTTATTCTTTTGTTTCCTTTCCTTCCTTCCTTCCTTCCATATTCCAAGGTTGTCATGAAGATAAAAATGAGATAATATTTATAAAATGCTTTGCAAATCTTTTAGCATTATATAAAGACTAATTATTATTATTGTGAGAGATTGATTAAATCATAGATTTAGAGTTTAAAAGGAGCTTGGAATTCATTAAATCTAATGCCCTCCTTGTATAGATGAAGAAATTAAGGCCCAGGGAGGTTAAGTCATTTGGCTAAGGTTAGGATCACACAACCATGGTCTGAGACAACATGTATTTTTAGAGTGAATACCCACATAGACCCCAGTTCTATTTGAGTATACAATAGGAATTAATATTTAAAAGTAACCTTGGAGATCTCTTAGTCTAAATGCCTAATGAATGAGTGAACCTCCTAACAAAATACTCTGACAAATGGCCATCTACCTTCCATTTCAAGATATCCTGTGATGAAAAATTCATTACACCTCAAGAAAACTCACTCCTATTTCATAAGGGTTAAATTATTAAGAAATACCTTCTACGTCTACCAACTGGGGAATGACTGGACAAATTTTTATATATATTTATAATGGAATACTATTGTGCTATAAAAAAATCACAATCAGGAGAATTTCAGGAAAACCTGAAAAGACTTACATAAACTGAAGCAAAGTGAAGTGAACATAGCCAGAAGAACACTGTACACAATAACAACAATATTATACAATGAACAATTATGACTGACAGCTTTTCTCAGCAATTCAATACTGCAAAATAATCCCAAATAACTCATGAAAAATGCTATCTATCTCCAGAGCGGGGGAAAAAAAAACTCATGGGGTCTGAATACAGATCAAAGCAAAGTGTCTTTAACTTTCTTTTTCTCAGAGTACTTTTTGTTTATTTATTTTTAGTCTGTGCTTTCTTTCACAACATAATATGGAAATGTTGTTTGTCCTTCACTCTTCAATATCTTGACAACAGGGAGGTGATGCCATGACACGCAAGTGAAGTGGATTTAACTGAAGGAGTTCTGTACAAAGTCACCACTCTCACTTTCTCCTCCAGAGCCTTGTGTGTCCAACAGCAAAATATAGTTCAGGACAACTGGAGATGGCCCTCAATAGGGAAACGTTTTCATGATTGAACATATATAACCGATATCAATTTTTTTTTACTGTGTCAGGGAATAGAAACAAGAGGGAAAAAAAGAATTCATAACAATTTTTAAGTGAACACTAAAAATTGTTTTACATGTAAATAGAATATCATCCTAATTTTTTTTAAAGAACTATTCTCTTCTCTCTGAATGAAATCTTCCTCACTTCTATTTAACCCCAGGGACTAATGTTCTTTTGCCTTCTAGTATAATGCTGGAGAAACTGAGGCAAGATAGAGATTAGAGAGTTTTTAATATTTTATTAATTGAAGAGTATGACTGACTGGACAAGATGCTCGTCTCAAAGTATCCAGTGACGAATGGAAGAATCCCAAATCTTTTTATACTTTTTTTAAACAAAAAAGGGGAAAGAAGTGGGAAACTTCTTTACAGACACATTTGGTTCTATCAGGATGGGGGGAGGCTATAAATTCTTACTAAAAGCCAGAATCAGGATGTTTGAATAAACAGAAGTAAAGATGTCAATGAGGTATCCGGGATATTCTTATCTTTTGGAATATTTTAGAGGGGTAGTGTCATAAATTCTTGAGGGCAGAAGGAGTTAGGAGTCAGGAAGTCTGATCTCCTCCTCATCTTGAGTCTTACATTGACAATTTATAACCTTAGAGCAAATGGTCCTCAGTCTTAATGGACCAGAGGGGGATTTTACAACTAAGAGGACTGAGGCAGAACAGTTAAGGAAACTGAGGTAGAACAATTCAGGGAAACTCAGTCAATACAATAAGGGAAAGTAATGCAGGGAAACTGAGGTAGAACAGTTCAAAGAGACTGTGGCATAACACTAGAACCACACACATAAAGTATATTTCTACTTGTACAATACAACCAGATAGATATTTAGGGATATTAACTGTATTCAATAAATATTTTGGCACCTATATCACTTTTTTGAATAATATGGATAATTTGAAAGAGGATTAGAGAGGAGAGGCAAAAATTAAATACTTTCATTAATAATGATTGAAATTCATACACTGGGACACATGAATGAAGGTGATATTTGAGGTCAGTTCTCAAATCACACTATACAAATATCTACCTATTTCATTCATTTAGACCATTCTATCTAAAAACATTCTGACCTGATGAGCATATTCTTAATTAAAAGTTAACAAGATCAGATTCCAATTCTCTTTATTAAAATGGGGATTTGAAATATCCACTCACTATGATGGGAGAGAGAAAGCAAGGATACTGTCATGCAAAAGCATCAGAGAATATTACAGTCAGAAAAGGTCTTAGAGATCAACTGGACCTGAACCCTTATTTTACACTTGGGGAAATTGATTTCCAGAGAGGAGCAAGGATTTCCCTGCATTAGTGCAAAATCAAGCTAAAGTTCATTCTCCTGACACTAAGGTCAATATTATTCCCACTACATCACTATGAACAATAATGATAATCACATCCTATTATGTAATCTTTTAAGGTTCACAAACTGCGTTCCTAATAACGTTCTAAGGTATCCTGCTTATTTCACAAATTTGGAAACTGAACATCAGAGGGTTGCTCTTGGTTATTCAACAATAGCCATTTAGGAGGCACCGTGAAGAGAGCACTAAACCTAGAATGGAGGAAGACGAGTTGAAATTCTACTTCAGATATTTACTAGCTCTGTGCAAGTCTTTGACATCAGTCTACTTCAGTTTCTTAATCAACAAAATAGGGATATAATAGCAGCTATCTCACAGGTTTCTCTTGAAGATAAAATGAGATATTTGTAAACTTTAAAGTGCATTGTAAATGTGTTACTATTATTTAAAAGTTGCAAGTTAGTAAATTGTTTATTAGTGCAATTTGCATTGATATGCACTTATTAATTAGTTGAAACATCAAGATTCAAACCCTGGGTTCTCTATTCCCAGACTACTGATTTTTCCATTATACTCTGATGCCTTTTTACATGTGCCTGATTCAATTATCTTCAATAGGATTGTAGTATTTAGAATTAGAAGAGACTATCTAGAACAAGCTCCTCCCTTTATAGATGAGGAAACTGTGGTCTTGAGAAGATAAGTGGTTTGTCTATAGTCATACAGGCACTAGAAAGGAGAAGCACAATTCAAGGTTGATTAAAAAAAAAAATAAAATCTGCCTCATCTAAGTAGGAACAAAGGCCCATAGAGGCCCTTAAAAATCAGCTTCCAAAGCTCTAGCATGTTTCTTGTTGAAGGCAGTTATGGTCATATTTTCAGTTGTTATCAATTCAAATAGTCCCAGTAGGGAGACTAATGTGCATAAAATGTATGCTGAGCCAGGTTAAATGGATTTTCAGGTAAGGGAATAATATTATTAACATGATCCATAATTATCATGCAAATAAACAGTCGCTGGAGAACCATAGAGGTCCTGGATGAGAGGTGAAATGGCCGGCCTCCTACAATAGATTTACCATACAAATAAGTAATTGCAAACAAAGGGAAAGGTCTGAGTGGGCCCTAAGGACAGGTAATAAGAGGGATGAGTCCTTCAATTGTTCTTGTCCTTAGTGGAAAGGGGGCCTATAAACAGAGCCTGAATATACCCTCACTCGTTCCCCAATACATTTGGAACCCCTCTGGAGCAATTAAAGCTTGGGCCCTTGGACAAAGAGCACAAACATTCCTCTGGAGGTCAAAAGAGGGACAATGAGTAAGAAGAAATGGGCAGAACTCACTTGGGGAAATCTTTTGTGTCCAATTACTACCACAACCACTACTACCACCACTACCACCACCACCACCACCACGACCTAAATTACCAAGGTTTATTGTTTATAAGCTAACTAAAGGACTACATGTATTATTAGCACCCAATAAATTTTAGGGCCTGGGGCAGAATTCTGCTTTTTTCATCTTAGTTCAGAGTGAATACTGGTGGTAGAATTATTATTGAAAGATTAGAAATAAACACTAAACTAGAAATAAAAACAATCTGGATTCTCACTTCAAATTTCCTATTTCATAGCAATGTGACCTTGAGGGAAGTCACTCATTCTCTTGATTTCATTTTCTGCATCTGTGAAAAGAGTATTGGACTATATGATTTATAAGGTTGCCCCACTCCACCTCTGCTTCAAGTTCTGAAGCACACAATGCCTGTGTCTTAGAAAAGAGATCATTTACAAAAAAAAAATGGATAATTTTGAGTACTCTAAATTGAAAATGTTCATAAATATATCCATTGCAGCCAAGATTAGAAAGGAAGTAGAAAATTGGGGAATAAATTTAATAGCTAGTATTTCTGATAAAGGCTTCATCTCTAAATATAGGGGATTGACTCAAATTTATAAGAATACAAGCTATTCTCCAATTGATAAGTTGTCAAAGCATATGAACAAACAATTTTCAGATGATGAAATTAAAGCCATTTATAGTCATATGAAAAAGTATTCTAAATCACTATTGATTAGAGAAATGCACATTAAGACAACTCAAAAGTATCTCACACTTCTCAAATTGGCTAAGATTAAAGAAAAAGATAATAATAAATGTTTTAAGGGAAGTGGGAAAACTGGGACACTATTATATCATTGGTGGAGCTGTGAACTGGTCCAACATTCTGGAGAGCAATTTGGAATTATGCCCAAACGCTATCAAAATGTGCTATTCTTTGACTGAGCAATGTCTCTATTGGGTCTATTTTCCAAAGAAATTATAAAAGAGGAAAAAAGGACCCACAAGTACAAAAATGTTTGTAAAGACCTTTTTGTTGTGGCAAGGAACTGGAAATTGAGTGGATGCCCATCAGTTGGAAAATGGCTGAATAAGTTATAGTATATGAATGTAATAGACTATTATTGTTCTATAAGAGATGATTAACAGGCTAATTTCAAAAAAGCCTGGAAAGAACCAAGAGAATATTGGACAAGTAACAAGATTATGTAATGATCAATTGTGATATGGCTCTTTTCAACAATGTTGTGATTCAAGGAAATTCAATCCGAATTGTGATGGAAAATTTGCATCCAGACAAAGAACTATGGAGATTGAATGTGGATCGAAACAGTATTTTCACTTTATTGTTGATTGTTTGCTTGCTTGCTTGCTTACTTGTTTACTTTTTTTCCCATTTTTTTTTCTTTTGATCTGATTTTTCTTCATTTTTCTTGGGCGGCTTGATGATAATGGAAATATATTTAGAAGAATTGCACATCTTTAGCCTATATTGGATTGCTTGCTATGTTGGGGAGTGGGGAGGAAGAAAAAAAGGAAAAATTTTGGGAATCAATGTTTTCCAAAGGTAAATAATAAAAATTATCTTTGAATGTATTTGGAAAAATAAAAACTATTTTTTAAAAAGAGTTTTCTTTAAAAAGAGTTCATTTTCTTTAATATAGAATAATATATAAAAAGAGTTCATTTTCTTTAATATAGCCAAATCCCAAACTATAAAAGAATATAATCAATTCCCTAGGAATTTGTTGTTACAATTCAATTAAATTCAACTAACATTTATTAATTACTTATTACAAAGATCTAAATGAAATAGGCTCTGTCTTAACAATAAATCATGTTCTCTTTCAGATCCCTAATCCTATGATTACATGCTGTTGTTAATCTTTCATTTTCAAAGAAAACTAAAGACATCACAATGTTTCAGAGGATAGGTAATGTCTTGATTTTCATGTGAACTGGATTGAAATGAAGCAGCATTGCCCAAGTCACCAATGTCTCTTTCAGAGGAATACAAATCCAGTGGCAGAACAACAATCAGGATGAGAGATGATGGCTGGGATGTAGTAAATGCCTTGGTATCTTTGATATCTGACTAAGCTTTAATGTTCTGGTGTAGTCTATGAAGCCCTCTCAAAATCATACTTATTTGTTTATAGTATTCTATTTTTTCCAATTGCACATAGTTTTCAACATTCATATTTGCAAGATTTTGAGCTCCAAATTTTCTTTCCTCCCTTCCCTACCCAAGAGAACAAGCAATCTCATATAGTTTATGTATGTAAAATTATATTAAACATATTTCCACATTAGTCATGTTATAGAAGAAAACTCATAACAAAAATGAAAAGCCACAAAAAAAAGAACCAAGTAAAAATAGTATGCTTAAATCTGCATTCAGACGCCAAAGTTCTTTGTCTAAATGTGGATAGCATTTTCCTTCAAGAGTCTTTAAAACTGTCTTGGATCACTGCATTGCTAGAAGAGCTAAATTTATAATAGATGATTATTACTCTTGTTACTGTGTATAACATTCTTCTGGCTCTGCCCACTTCACTCTTCATCTGTTCACATAAGTTTTTCTAGTTTTTTCTGAAATCTGCCTGCTCATCATTTCTTATAGAACAACATTATATTACATAAATATGTATACATATATAATACATATATATTCACTTACATTCATATGCCAAAACTTGTTTAACCATTCCCCAGTTGATGGACATATCTTCAATTTCCATCAGAATTATATTTTAAATACCTAAAATAAAATATTTAGAATTAAACTGAAATAAAGTTATCAAAAAAAAATTAAGTTTAGAGAGTCCCAGGTTAAGAATACCTGCTTTAGTAAGAATTTGTTTCAAAGTTGAAAGAGAGTTAAAACTGTTGGCAGTCAAATCCTAAGAAGTCCTAGAAGATGAACATTTTTCTTATGCATTTTCAAAAGTATTGTTTTCTATTTCTACACATAATTGTATAATATTCCAACTGTAGGAGTTAAAAAGGCTTTTATGGACTACCTAAAGAGCCTAACTACTACTCTATTTCTATGGGAAAATGCCTTCTAAAATCCAATTAATGATATAGAGAGCAGAAAAATGTTAAGTCATTTGGAGGTACCTTTATATGTCTGTACATAAAATGCATGTGTGTGTTTAAGGAAAGACTGTTGCCCCCAAAGGAAATATGGTGTTAAGAATATATACAATGTGAAGAGCACCAAAGGGGACTAACCTATTAGTTGATGCTCACTTTGGCATATCACCTGCTCAGAGATAGCAAGAATAATAGCTCATATTTTTATATCTGAATTTTTAAAATTTAATATAAACTGTTTTCTTGCCTATTCTTTTCTTCAAGCCTCACTAAAAGCCTGTGTTACAGGTAAGATTTTCCCACTATAAGTGAGGTAACTAAAACACAGAGTGGTTAACTGATTTGCCTAAATTCATTCAGCCAATTGGTGGCTTTCAATGCATTGTTCCTTCTACCAGACAGCAGGGTGAAAAGTTGAAATAAAGGACTTCTCTCTATAGAGCTGCTATATTTTCCCCCTGCATTTTTAAGACCGTTGCATTCTGCCAAAAGTTAAAAGTGTTTACTGTTTCTATAAAGGAGATGAGTAGATAAGTTTGCTATAATTATGCAAATAGATGGGCTATTTCTCTATTAACCTTTTCCTTGCCTTTGTTCTTTATTGTACAGGTACTCAACTTTGAAACCCAAGGCAGAAAAGGAAATTATGTAGTAGCTTCATAGATCGAGAGATGAAATCCAAACCCCTCATTTTAAAGTTGAGGAAACTGAGATCCAAGGAGTTTTGATGGCTTTTCCAAGGTCACATAAGTAGTATCAGAGGTTGATGTTGAGCCCAGATCTTACTCCACTGTATCAGACTTCCTCCTCAGATTTTTTCTTATTTGAAATTGCAGCATGGTACATACAGAAGGTAAAAACTGAAATTTGGAATCAAAAGATTTGGCTAAAAATCTAAGCTCTATTTCAGGTGGGAAAGTAATTTTTTTCTCTCTAAGCTTCAGTTTTCTCACATATAAAATGGAAGAATGATTAAATGATTTATATAATTCTTCTGTGCTCTAAATTCTACAAATCTAATCTTAGTTATAAAACTAGAATTATATTCTAATCCTATAGTCGTGACCATTTAAGAATTCTGACACATACAGGATGGTAACTCATTAAAAGTTTTGGGTCATCTAAATTATAAGATCCAGGGCAAAAGATGAGAGTTCCATAAGAAGTCAAGGCAGGAAAGCAGAGGTCTGGTCCATATCATCTCACCCCATTCCTCAATTTCCCTCCCCTCTTTTCCTTTAATTTATTTTTCTCTTGATACTTTTGAAATATGGAAAGAAAGAAAATTAAACTCTGCTTTACTTCATCTTCCTTTCTTTCACTTCCCAAGCTGTGTTTAATCTGTAAATGACCAAATAAAGAGTTTGCCCAGCCATTTACCTATCAACATTTCAGATTAAAAGAGACAGGTATAGAAGAGAGGAATTTGTTTTTGTTGGTTTTTCAATGCTTCCTTATACTTTATGTTTGTCATCACTGCTTGGCAGCAAAGGCAGTCCTATTTAAAGAAAAGCATCCTGGGTTCCATTTCTATCTCTGCAACTAACTAGCTGTGTGGTCTGGGGCAACTAAAATCTCATCTTTTTCATCTGTGAAATGAGGAGAATGAAGAAAAGTTAACTAGGTAGTGATGGTGATAATGAATATGATGGTTTCTAAAACCTACCTCCTCTACTTCTAAATTTTCATTCTGGTATAAATGAAGATATGTCCTTTGCCATTAGAGTCCCAAATCCATTGTATCTGACACTTATCCTAGTCCTCCATTTCTTGCACAGCCCATCTCAGAAATTACAAAAAACAATGTGTTAAGGAAACAGCATTCTGACCAACAGTAAAGCTGGTATCTGTATCTAAGCTGAAGGGTAGTGGAGGTTAATAGTATTTTGGTCTTAGATCTTCCTATTTAATTCTGTCATCTCTCCTTGATCTCTTTTTCCTTTCTTGCCTGATTTTAAACCTTAACCTTACATTCTTCTTGGGTAGACATTACCCCATGCTGGACAGCAAAATTTCAGAGTCACCAGGTGGGGCACCTTCTTCTTAGGCTCTGACATTTATCACACAGGACCACTGCCCTGTGGTCCCAACAATTGCACCTGGTTATTCTGATGATTGACACTTCTGACAGATTTAAGTTGAGAAATAAGGAAGGGACAGGACAGGAGGAGAACAAAACATTGCATATATTTTCAGGTTTATTATGTCACTGTGTTTTACTACCATAATGGCTATCTTTTTCAGGAAGAAATTATAGTAGGAGCTGGGGAATAGAAATGAGCCATCAATAAAACTTTTAAAATAAAGGAGTTAATCTCAACAAATTGTTTAGGCATAAGTTTTTATTGATGAAAAATCCAAAGTTTATTTGGATGTTCATTTGGAGGGATGCAGTGTGTTGATTTTCTCCCTAAGACTGGCTATAATTAAGAATTTGTTTTCCAGGGAATATTCAGTTCCTAAGAAAGTTTTATGGTAATGAACCATCTCAGCAGGTATTAGCAACTACAATTTTAGGATTTTCTTACTCAACTGCTCTGAATGCTGAATATCTTATCAAAATTTAAGAGATTTGTTGGTAAGACAAATTGCTCTGATATTTTTACACTGAAAACTCACTCAAGCTCCATCTAACCTTGAATATAATTTCTTGATTGTGTTTCTATGAACCTATTTTCAAATCAAGGACTAAGTTAAGAATGTGATTACTTTTGGTAGAACTTGAAATAAAAATTCCAAGAATGTATTAAGAGCAACAAATACTTATATTTGATAGTCAGTAAATGCAAAACTCATGTTCAAAGCATAGTAGAAAATTTACACATTCTCAATAATAATTTTAATTTCCTTTTTGCATAAGGAGTGGTTGTTCATGGAAGTCCCTGATTAACTTGAAGAGTTTCTCAATCAATTTGATGAGATTAGAAGACCTGGCCAAATGTTTGAAAAAATCAGTGGGACCCTAATACATGGAAAGAAAATATGCATGTCCAGGGGCAGGGAACTTCTCAGACTAGAGATTTTCCTAGAAGCTGGACTTGCTTCCAAATTCATTGTTGTGTGCTTTCTAGAGCACCCATGCTGGGGTGTCAAAATATACCATCCAGACTAACTCTCGCAGGGGTCCTGCCAGCGGACTGATGCGGCCAGCGGGCCGATGCGGCAGCTGAGGACGATTATTCCCCTCACCCAGGGCTATGAAGTTTCTTTATTTAAAGGCCCACAAAACAAAGTTTTTGTTTTTACTATAGTCCAGCTCTCCAACAGTCTGAGGGACAGTGAACTAGCCTATTTAAAAAGTTTGAGGACCCCTGGCAGATCTCATGATCAGCCTGAATCCTTGGTCTTAGTGGAGGAGTAAAGAGGCGAGACTCAAACATGGAATCTATTTATTCCAAATTCTCTCAAACTAATATACCCTAATATCCTTATATAACCAAACCAACACTCTGCATGTGTTAACTATATACTGTGCATGGGGGACCACTTGCTATTGTATGTAGATGACTCTTTGCCACTTGGTATCCCTCTGCTTCAACTACAACACAAGTTGTCATTGCCCCCTGACTTCTCAGGAAGGCTGAGAGCCCTTAGGGGAGATGGGGAGCCAAACCAGACATTGTAAGCAGGTTCCCTCTGGGCTGAAGGGTCTTATACTTCACCCAGAATTTCCCCACTATCTGTGGCCTTCTACAATTCATTTATTGATTAAGGCAAAAGACTCCCATCAGAGAAGCCATCTATTGTGTGTTTGTATATAAATTGAGATGTTCCTCTCTGTACATCTATATTTGTCTCTGTCCTTCTCCTCTTCCCTCTCCTCTAAATGTAACCATCTCTCTATTTCTCCATTTTGGTTTCAAATTGCCTGTTTTAAATTCTGTATCATGTTCTCATATCTTCATATTGTTAACCCTATGTTTCATTAATATCCAAGCATATATGAGGCAGTGAAAAGGGTGCTGAAATATATACTTGGAATACAGTCTCTTACCTTTGCCTATTTAATCGACAGAAATTAACTATTATAACTTTTCATTAAGGGTTTGTTTTTCTTTTTTTTTTTTGCATTTTTTTGTGTGTTTAAGTTATTTTCCTTTGATCTCACAATAAATATGGAAATGGCCTCAGGGAAAGGAGCTTAAAGGTAAAAACAATCTCCAAATTAAGCATCATGAACACATTTGTATAAAACTGGATGTGATCTCAGAAGATGTCTAGTCCAACCCCAACTTTCTCCAGATGAAGAAACTGGGTCCAAGAGAGGTGAAATGATTTCTTCAGATTAATGCATGTAGTAAGTAGAAGAGCCAGGATGCCAGTCAAGCTCTGTAACTTCAAGGGCATGGCACTTCTTGGTGTGCTACACTGCCTCTCTTCTAACAGGTATTGGGAAAACAATGAAACAAAGACAGTCCCAAAAGAATCCCATCCTGCTACATGTTCTGGCAAAATAATTGTTCTGGCCAACAGATTGAATTATATTCAGCAATGGAAGCATTAGTAGCCATAAACTCTGGTATTTATAGTCCATCAAGAAAAATGCCATCAGAGAGGGAAAATATCCAGAGAAATCTGTAGTGACTGGAATTTCCATATTTAATGGAAGAATTTTTTAAAAATAAGAGTAGAATCCTATTCTGTCAGACCAGTGCAGTGACCCAGGTAGGATTTATGTATAGTTCTGAGCTTCACCACTTCCAGTGAGACAGGATATTATTCAGCCACTCTGAATCTGTGTTTCTTAAGCTACAAAATAGACTATATGTTTTTTACAGCTTCTTCAAATTCCAAATTTAATACAATTTTTTAAAATCAATTGAACCAGAGGAAAATACACATTAATCTGATGTATAAGACTTGAAGTTGGGAAAAAACTTAGATCTCATATATTCCACCCTTCTCAACTAACATTAGTGTCAGTAACTATGGACTCTGTTGCTTGTAGTGGAATCACTGCTCACATGATACATTTCTGCTTCAAATGAATTACTAGCAAAAAGATTTTAGATTTAATGATTTTGTATGCGTTTGTACCTTCTTGACTGTGTGCTTGTTATTTATCCCCTAACTGGATATAGTCCCCTTCATGGCATACCTTCATTGGTATCTGCACTGTCTAACACAGGGAATGTCACATAACTAGTACTCATTAAATGCCAGATGAATTTTTTTTAATTATGTCAATATTCTACAGGGAATTAATCCATCACTGGACCTGTCTGAATAACCATAAACATTTTTTCTTTCCTAATTTTCTCTAATTTTCCCCAAATTCCACAGGTGATATTTCTATAATATCCAGAACACATAGGAATACTGAAGGAGATTTTGGGAAGTCTAATCAGGTCTTAGACAAAACAGCTTTTATCCCTTTGGGGTCTTCATGGGCTGGATTTTCTTTATAGCAAACATGGGGGAGATTGTTATCTATTTAGCCCTATGGGAAAAGTTAATAGGCAATTACCTGCCTAATGAAAAGCTGAAATCTTTTTTTGAAAAACTCATTCAGGCAGGGAAGATTGGATGGATTGATAGAGCCTGATCACCAAAAGACAGTTGGTCCTTGGCAAGAATTCTGATTTCTGCCCCTTTTGCTGCATCACTCACATTTTGTGAAATCGACCTAGACTGTCTGCTGAGGTCAATTTGTTCTGAGTTTTCCAAATTTACCAAGAGAAAAATCCAGATTCCCCTGTGGAAGCTAGCAAGTAGGATCAATAGAGCAGCCCATGGCAGGGCATAAGGTGTAGGGGCAAAAGAAAACACATGTGCAATAAAACAGATTGGGCCCCAAAGATCTCCCCGTGATATGTCTTGTGAAACCAAATGTTGTGAGCCTTGTCCCTTCACCTAAGGCTCCAGCATTCAAAATTTGTAACTGAAATGGAAAAAAGATACTGGAGTGATGGCTCCTTCAAGAATAAAGGGTATTAGTCTAAAGCTTACAAGGAGTGTGTATGTATATCTGTGTGTGTGTGTGTGTGTGTGTGTGTGTGTGTGTGATAATAACAGTAACTCACATTGATATAATACTTTAAAGTGAGCAAAAGTTACAATCAGCCTGTAGGGAGTACAGAGATTAGTAACCCCATTTTATAGAGAAAGAAACTGAAGCTCAGAAATGCCATCAATTACTAAAAAGTTGTCATATATGATTGTGACAGAATACTGTTGTACATAAGAAATGATGAACTCAATTATTTTAGAAAAACATGCGGTCTTACAAGAAATAATGAAGAATAAAATGGGCAAAACCAAGAAAACATTGTATTACAGTAACAGTAATATTGTTTTAAGTATGGCATTGAATTAATAAGTTATTTTGTGTATTATAAATACTCAAATAATTATAACGGACATGTGAAGAAAGGTGCTATCTGCATCCAGAGAAAGAACTGATAAATTTACATACAGAATAATTTAACATACATATGCCTCATATAAATGAGGCATATGTATGTTAAATTATTCTATAGGTATATATATTCTATTTATATGCATGTATGTGTGTGTGCATGTGCATGTGTGTATGTGTGTGTATATATATACATATATTATATATATATATATATATATATAGATGTTTCTAACAATAGCCATCTCTAAGGCATGACAGGGGAGGAAAGAAAAAAGAAATTTACGTGATAATTTTATTGTATATTTGAAAGGAATAGCAACTTCTGTATAGTAGATTTACAATTTCACATACAATTATCTTTTTTATTGTACTATGCTATGGCAATATTTGTTTTGTTCCATAAATTAAAAATAAAATAATACTAAAAATGCACAGTGTCTTGCAATTCATAAAGTAGTTATCAATGACAAGAACCAAGAGAGTTAGTAAGGGTTAGGACCATAGTTCTCTGATTTGATCCAAACTTTATTTCAGTGTACCATTCTGGGGCTAGGATAAGAAAAGAGACAGATATGGTTACAGATGTGGTTCACGGATATAGCATGTCACATCATATTATAAATCACATCATAGGTATATCATAACTATAATATCATATCTTGGGCATATCATATCATAGATATATTATTAGGAGTAATAATGGATTTATCATGGGTATTATCCTTTGCTGGACCATTCAAAATTGAGTCTAGAATCAATTTTTATGGTACAGTGCTCATTGTATATCAATCTTTTCCACCTCTCTTCCATTCGTTTGTTCATTCTTTCAAAAAAGAATATTCAAACAAATATTTGTTGAATGTTCATTCAAGAAGCAACATAATGTAGTAGGAAAAAATGGCTTCAGATTCAGAAGATCTTTGTTTGAATCCAACCTCTACTACTTAAATGTGGTAGTTGGACAAAATAAGGTGAGTTACTTCATGTCTTTGAATATTTTTCCTCATCTGTAAAATGATAATAATAATTGTACTATCTACCTCACATATTGTGGAGATAGAATGAAATATTGTTACAAGAATTATAACTTACTGGTGCTGCTTCTGTCAATAAGAGAAAAGCCTGTTCTCAGGTTGGGGAAGGGAAGCAAGATTAACTAGTATAATTCAAATAGATAGCTCTAGACAGGATCTGAACTTAAAGCTATTGTCATTGCTTGCTCTGGAGCTGGCATGTTTTCTGGGAGTGAAGAGACATATGGGTACTAGAACAAGGAAGTAAACTATGGCAGAAATAGACCCTCAGGTACAGTCCATGGTATGATAAGAACCTAGGAAGAGACTCAAGACAAACACTAGAGAAAGCATCACTCCCCTAAACCTCCCTGAGTCTCTCCATGCACATTTCCATGCCCATTAGTGCTCTGTCCCTTCCTTTGAATCACTACATTTCCTTTGTCCCCACTCCCCTCCAATACCAATCTCCAATGTTTCAAAATAGGTGGGGCATCAATTGTCACTGAGGTGCTATGCTTGTATGGGGGGGGGGGGTGGAGGGGAGGATTAATATATCCACCTTGGGAGTGGGACTGTGATGAAACTACCTGGCTAGACTCAATAGATATTACCCCTCTGGAAAGCATGACTGGACCAAAGAATCACAGACTCTGACAAATGAGTAAATCTAAATATACTCCACTATCGACCTGATACCCCAGGGCTTCCTACTTTCTAAAATGATCCATTATGAGAATATTCCAGGAAAGAATCCATGTTGTACTCTAAGGGGCCTGCAGAGTCAGTCCCTGGTGTCTTTCTTTTGTGATGAAGGAAATCAATCAGATCTGCCTTCTAGACGAGGTAAACCCCATCCCTCAACCTTTTGCTAGAAGACCTTATCATTGTGACTGATTAAAACTGAACTAGACCAAGGTTAGTGTAACCTGAGCATGTCAAATTTGGTGGATAGCTTCTCATAGAATCATCAGCCCTTTTCTTCTTCCTATCGATCACAGGATCAAACAGCAAGCAATCTCCATTCAGAAACTTTGACCCTAGTTATACACTCTCTCTGTGATTAATATGTGGACCTAGCCTCCTTTCTTCCTCCTTCCCCATCCTTATGGCTCTGAGTATTTCACATTCAGTTTCAGGCCTTTCACTGTGTTATTTAAAATGGGCCCACAAAAAAGGCTTATGACCTTGCAGAATTACTACACAGTGTATGTCTTCTGTGAAAATCCTCAAGTCATCAAAGCTGTCCTCATTAATTGGGACAGAAGGAAAAGAGGAAAATGGGTAATGGGATGGGAGATGAATGTTTGAGTGTTTTTTTAATTAAGTTAAATAAGTAAATTATATTTAACTAAGTCACTTAATCTTTTAAATGGAATTGAAACATTTATTGAGTCAAATATAAACTATAACTTATAATCAAAAATAAACCATGACATGTCTCATATAACTACCCAAAACAATGAATGAATGAAGAAAAATCATTTATAAAGCACTAATTATGTGCCTGATACTGGCTAAAAATAAGTATAAAAAATAGAAACAGGAGATAGTCTTTTCTCTTAAGGAGCTCACAATTTAATCTGAGGAAATAATACATTAGGAGGAGTTTGTTTGATTGGAGGGAAGACAGAAAAGCCCAGAAGTCCCAAAGCTTTCAACAGTGGGGTAGATGACAAGATCTTTAGGTACATTGAGAAATCATATTTCAATACCCAGACATGTGCAGGTGAAAGCAGATTAATGATCCTTCATATCTTCAGAAGGATCATTACTCTGCTACTCCCTGCCCACCCATACAATATCTATTCTATAAGAATTCGGGGACCTGAGAGTCTTTCTGAAACATAGATTCTAAGTTTCCTCAAGAAGGAGTCAATTTCAATGGGAAGGAAGAAAAGAAAGGAACCTTTGCAGGAACATTGGGGAAAAAAAGACACCAGTGGCAAGCTTGAACCTTGGAGCCTTCTGAAACCTGATGGAACAAATGTGTGGGCTGCCTCCACCTGGCTGTACTAAATGTGCTTTTGTATATAATGCAGGAGAAGGGGAAACTGTGCTCAATACATATTTTTGTACCTCAAGAAAAACAACCAGCTGATTCAAATACTGTGGTTTTGAGAATTCTGCTAATACAAGATTAGAGGAACCCAAAATGAAACAATTCTTTGTCATATACTTAATGTATATTGTACTTAATGGCTAAACTTAAATGTATATCACCTAAGTGGTGTATTCTTACAAACCCTCAGTGCCTATCATTCCATGTCCCTGAAACATAGTGAATTTCTACTCAGCCACATGATGGTACTTCTGAACTTGTTCTAAATTTGCAACTCTTTATAGGGGTCATCATGTAAGATGATATATTACAGATATAATTTCTACCTAATGGATTGCAAATTCCTTGAGGAAGGTATAAGGTAACCTATATCTAAGATTTCCCTCCCTGCCATTTGTCATGCCTAGCACAGCACTCTAAACATAATAATCAAATTTTTAAAAAAATTATTATGATTCCAGAGAACTAGTCATAACAGCTACCAGCAGGAATGACCAAGAACTGAACATCTTGTTTCCAGAAGTAAGAATAACAAGGACTGTGCAGTATTCAAAAAAGATATTATGAAGTTTGTCTTTCTATGTCAAAATAATTATTTTCTAGTTAATATGCAGGTTATTCTTCTCCTCGTAAAAGAAATGATCACCGAATTTGAAGAACATTTTCAACTTCCTAAATTATCAAGGAGAATGAAAGATTCATTAAATAAGAATAAAACTTAAATTCAATTAATCTGGACACTCACTACCAAGTTTCAAAATTATTGTGACAAAAATCTATAAGACTATTTCATTTCCCAATTGATAAATGGTCAAAGCATATGAACAGACAATTTTCAGATGATAACATTAAAGCTATCTATAGTCATATGAAAAATGTTATAAATCTCTAAATTAGATAAATGCAAATTAAAATAATTCTGAGGTACCATCTCACAGCTCTCAGATTGGCTAAGATGACAGAAGATAATGATAAATGTTGCATGCAATGTGGGAAAATTGGGACACTAATGCATTGTTGGTAGAATTGCGAAATGATCCAATCATTCTGGAGAGCAATTTGGAACTATGACCAAAGGGCTATATAACTGTGCATACCCTTTGACTCAGCAGTGCCATTACTGCGTCTGTATCCCAAGGAAATCATAAAGCAGGGAAAAGGACCCACATAGTGCAAAAAATGTTTGTAACTGCTCTTTATGTGGTGACAAAGAATTGGAAAATAATTAGGTGCCCAACAATGGTGGAATGGCTGAACAAGTTGTAGTGTATGAAGGTAATGGAATATTATTGTTCTAACAATAATGATGAACAGGCTGATTTTTAGAAAGGCCTGGAAAGATTTACATGAACTGATGCTGAGAGAAACAAGCAGAACCAGGAATACATTGCACATAATAACAGCAAGCATGTCCAATGATCAACTATGAAAGATTTGGTTCTTCTCAGTGGTTCAGTGATCCAAAGCAATCCCAGTAGACATTGTCTTCTCCTACTCCTATCACTCGCACACATAAAAAAATGATATTAAAAACATCAAGGTAGCTTTTTCAACTTTGAGATACTTCCTTTTTTTAAATAACTTTTTATTGATAGAACCCATGCCAGGGTAATTTTTTACAGCATTATCCCTTGCATTCACTTCTGTTCCGACTCTTCCCCTCCCTCCCTCCACCCGCTTTGAGATACTTCCTAACAAAATTACCAGACATAAGGAATGAGAAGTCAAAGGGACCTGAGAGACTATCTAGTCTGACCTCTTCCTGAACTAGAATTCCTCCTCCATATCTCTCACAAGTGAACATCAAAGCTAGCCTGGAATATTTTCAATAAGGGAAAGACATTATCTGCCACAGAAGATTATTCTACTTTGGGATGATGCTAATTGTTATGAAAATTGTCCTTACTCATGCAAAATCTGCCATCTCATTTATATTGTATTCTTTCTCATAGCAGACCATAGCGCATCCACATATGATCCTGTGTGACTTGTTCATCACCTCCAATAAATCCTCTGATGGGGTTCTCCTAACATACTGCATACCTCTTCTTGGTCTCTTGACATTGTATGAGTTCCAAAGTAACAAGTGGCTTGATTTATTATTCTGCACACTGTATGATCCTTGATATATGGTCCTGCTTTTCACTCTGATATTTTTGCCAGTTTTTTGAGCAATTCACCGTTATTAACATACTTCAACCTGTTTGCTTCCACCAATCATCTCTCCACTGCTCTTTGAATAAAGCCAATTTTTATTTTTCAGATATTGTTATATTACATGATTCACAGTCATCAGAAAAATTTTCACAATAAAAAGATGGTCCTTCTTTTTGGTGAAAGTATATGTTTTTCAAAGTGATATATAGTTACTCAAATGTAATCTGACCAATTTCTTCCATTTTTGAGTTTCTCCTTGGACTTTCATTTTGTGGAGAGGCCTGGGATGGTCTACCTTCATCCCCATGTTGGCTCTATTTCTAACTTTCTGGACTTTGCCATCATAACTGATTCAGTTGCTATCTCACATGGAACTTCCCTCAGTAGTATCCAGGGCTTCTTCACTCTGAAACATCCTTCCATTGTGATAGCTTCCTTTGTTCATTAGTGAATTTTTCCTGAGCCCTCCATTTTGGGGACAGGCCCAGGCTGGCAAATCTTAATTCCTCTTCTGATGCCAGTTCTGACTTTCTGATACTAACTGTCATGGTTTCTTGATACTATGCCCCCAAATGTAGAAAGGTAAATGAAAAGTGAATATTTACAAACAATTTTAATGGAACAGAGAGTTCTGTCTATCAAAAGCATCATGAAATGCCTCATGTAGTCAGTAGATTCTAAACAGATATTTGAAAAGAACTAAGGATTTGCAAAATCAGAGGGGAAAATGGATAATAAAAATGATGATAATAGTAATCATAATCATCATGATAATAATAGCCAGATATATTTAGCTCTTTTTAAAGTTTCACAAAGTTTTCAACTCCATACCAAAATAACATCAAAATGGGTACATGATTTTGGTATAAAAGGTGAAATCATAAGCAGATTAAGACACTAAAATCTATCAGATCTTTGGAGAAGGGAAGAATTTATGGTCAAAAAAGAACTAGATAACATTATGAAATACAAAATGGACAAATTGTAGTTACATTAAATTAAAAAGCTTTTACATAAACAAAACCAACACAAATAAAATTAAATGGGGAATACAAAGTAGGAAAAAAATTTTCAGCCACTGTTTCTGATAAATATATATATATATATATATGTATATATATATATACACTGTATGATCCTTGATATATGGTCCTGCTTTTCACTCTGATATTTTTGCCAGTTTTTTGAGCAATTCACCGTTATTAAATTAAAATTAATCTATTGATTAGAGAAATGCAAATTAAAACAACTTTGAGGTACTGCCATATATCTCTCAGATTAGTTAAAATGACAGGAAAAGATAATGATAAATGTTAGGGGATATGGAAAAACTGGGACACTACTGCATTGTTGGTAGAATTGTGAAATGAGCTGACAGTTCTTGAGAGTAAAAACTGTGCATACCCTTTGATCCAACAGTGGATCTTTATCCCAAGGAAATCATAAAGAAGGAAAAAGGACCCACATGTGCAAAAATGTTTGTAGCAGGTCTTTTTATGGTGGCAAATAATTGGAAATTGAGTATATGTCCATCATATGGGGAATGGTTAAACAAGTTGTGGTATATGAAAGTAATGGAATATTATTTTTCTGTAAAAAAAAAGATGAACAAGCTGATTTTAGAAAGATCTGGAAATATTTATATGAACTGATGCTGAGCGAAACAAGCACAGCCAGAAATACATTGTGCACAGTAACAACAAGATTGTGCAATAGTCAATTAAGAAAGAGTTGGTTAAATTCAGCAGTTCAGTGATCCAAGGCAATCCCAATAAACTATGAATAAAAAATGCCATCTGCATCCAAAAAAGAAGTATAGAGATTGAATGTAAGTTACCAAATGTTATGTTCACCTTTTTTTCTATTTTTTTTCTCTCATGGTTTTTCCTGATTGATTTAAATTTGGTTCATCAACATGATTCATAAAAAAAAAGTATTTAAAAAACTTATTATATGTACAATAAAACAATAAAAATGTTCACAAAATGGTTTATAAATATTATCTTATTATTGTCCTCACACAAGTTCTGAAAAATAGGTATTATTATTATTCCCATTTTTCAGATAAGCAACCTGAGACAGATAGAAGTTTAAGTGACTTGACCAGGATCATATAACAAATAATATTTAAACCAGAATATGAATTCAAATTGTCTTAATTCCAGGTCCAATGCTCTATACACTGTACCATCTAGCAGCCTAATAATCCTAGCATTCTCCCCACTTTTGCAATTTAAGAATATCGGGAGCCTGTGAGAATGGATTAGAGAGGGAAAATCAGGAGGTAGGTAACTCAAACAAACTACAGGTATACTTCTTTTATTATACTTTGCTTTATCATGCTTTGCAGATATATTTTGGATAAATTGAATATTTGTGGCAATTCTTTATTGCACTGTTATATCCACCATTTTTCCAACTACATGTGTTATTATTGTGTTCCTGTATCACATTTTGATAATTCTAACATTTCAAACTTTTTTCATAATTATTATACATATTATGGTAATCTGTGATCAGTGATGTTTGATGTTACTATTGTAATTGTTCGGAGGCACCACAAACCATGACCTTGTAAAGCTGTGAACTTAATCAATAAATGTTATGTGTGTTCTGAGTGCTCCATTGACTGACAATTCCCTGCCACTCTCCCTCTTCACCAACTTGTCTGTTCCCTAAAATATAACAATATTGAAATTAGGTCAATTAAAAACCCTATAATGGCCTAGGTATTCAAGTTTTTAAAAAAAGAATAAATTCATGGGACAAATTTGATTGTTGTCCTATTTTAAGAAACTGCTTCAAACATCCCAACCTTCACCAACTACCATCCCGATCAGCCATCAACATTGAGGCAAGACCCTCCATCAGCAAAAAGATTATGATTTGCTGAAGGCTCAGGTTATGGTTAACAATTTTAGCAATAAAGTATTTTTAAATTAAGGCATATACATTTTTAGACATAATACTATTGCACACTTAATAGAATAGAGTAAAATACTATAAACAACTTTTATATGAATTGGGAAACCAAAAAATTCATGTGAGTCGCATTATTGTTATATTTGCTTTATTGTAGTGATCTGGAATCAAACCCACAATATCTCTAAGGTATCCATATAAAGCAATAATCCAAGAGAATAGTTATGAAACTCAGAACTAGAGGATGGATGAAATAAATTCTGGATACATAATTAATAAGTTTTCTCAGCTCTTTGGACTTGGGGGAACAGGGAGAGAGAAGGAAGAATTTAGCAACAAGAATGTTAGAAACCTGGCTAGCAGACGGGAAAAGTGGTTTTCTCTACAGAACAAGAAAAGTTAAAAAGAGGCAGATTTAGTAGGAAGGATAATTCTGCTTTGGAAAGATAGAGCTTCAGAAGCCTATGGGACATCTAGGAGAAGATATAGCCAAGCTAGGGGTGTATTGGGAATGGAGTTCAGGAGAAGAATGAGAGGTAAATATATAGATTTAGTAGAAATGATATTAAATCCATGAGGGTTAATGATATCATAAACAACAAGAGTATAGGGAAAGAAAAAAAGGCCTTTTTTTGAGTATACCCATGCATAGCAATGAGATAACCCAATGATCCACCAAAGGCATGGCCATAAAGAGAAATAGAAAAGAGCAATAACAATGTCTCAAAAACCCAGGGAAGAACTAGTGTCCAAGAGATAGGCTAGCTAACAGGATTAAATGCAACATGGAGTTCAAGGACAATAAGCTCTAAGAAAAGGTCAATGGACTAAGCAATAAAAGGTTATTGGTGACCTTGAAGACTGAAATTTCTGTCTAAAGGTTAGGATAATAGATATCAAAAGTCGAATTTCCGATGGTATATAAGAAAATGGAGGCAATACTGTAGAGACTTTCTCCAGGAGTTTGACCATGAACTAAAGGGAAGCTTTAGGACCATAGCTTGAGAGAATGGCAGGCTAAGAAGAAAATTTTTAAAAAAGAGCATGTTTTTAGTTAGCAGAGAAGTCAGTGGAAAAAATATATAAATTGGAGGGAAGGGTAAAAGAAGGAAAGTTGAAAAGGCAAGGTCCTAGAGAGTATACAGAGGAGTGGGATAGGGGGTACAAGTAGATAGCTTAGCCTAGACAAATATAATTAGGAGATTATAAAATAAAGTTGTAGCTGTTATTACTATCACATGTCTTATAATACTCATATATGGATAATAACCACCTAGGAAGCAGAGATTTTTTTTTCACAACAAAAACCCAAGATAAGTTTATTTTTAATAGCTTTTTTTTTATTTTTCCAAAAAATGCAAACATAGTTTTCAATATTTGTAAAACCTTGTGTTCCAAATTTTTATTCCTTTCTTCACCTCCACCCATAGACAGCAAGCAAACCAACATAGGTTAAACATATCATATCTTCTAAACAGATATTTATCATGCTGCACAAGAAAAATCAGATCAAAATGTGAAAGAAAAAAAAAAAACCACGAAGAAAAGCAAACAAGCAAAAAAGGTGAAAATACTATACTCTAATCCACATTCACTCTCCATTGTTATCTGGATGCAGATGGCATTTTCCATTCCAAGTCTATTGGAATTGTTTTGAATCAATATATTGCTGAGACGAGCCAAGTTTATCACAATTTATCATCACATAATCTTGCTGTTGCTGTTACTGCGCACTATGTTCTCCTGGTTCTGTTCACTTCATTCAGCATCAATTCATATAAGTCTTTCTAGGTTTCTCTGAAATCATCCTGTTCATCCTCTCTTGTAGAACAATAGTATTCCATTACATCCATATACCGTAAGTAATTCAGCCATTCCCTATCTGATGGACATCCACTCAATTTCCAGTTCCTTGCCATTACAAAAAGGGCACATTTTTGCACATATGGGTATGTTTCCCTTTTTTTATGATCGTGTGGGGATACAAACCAGTAGAGACACTTTTGGATCAAAAGAGACGAACAGTTTGATAGCCCTTTGGGAATAGTTCTAAAGAAGCAGAGAATTTTTAAGGCAGCATTTCACTCTGCCAAATTAGCTATGGTGATCCATGAAACAAAGAAAATTACAAAATTCCCTTCTGTCTTCTGCAGCTCCCTTCTCTTTGAGTCAATCAAGCAACAAACTTTTATTAAATAAATTTATGTTCAAAGTGCTTTCCAAAATAGTAATGACAAAATAATTGAAAAGGGGCAGGGTACAAATGCTAAGAATCTAGTTTAAAAGCTGTATGGTCTGAAATTCTATCTAATAACATGAGCTTTACTATTTATACTCTAAATGTAAGAATGTTTCTCAATGACCAGCAGGTGGTCAATAATTCATACTTCCAAAGTAAAGAAGTCATAACAATCTTAACATTTTCATTATAAACAAAATGAAGCGAGAAGGAAATAACTGTTAAATGGAAGGATGGTTCTTACATTCTCCTTGAAGAGAGAGGGAGTGGACAGAGTTGGTTTTATCATATATTCAACATTATTTTGTGGGATATTGGTTTATCTTTAAGTACACTGCTCAGGTTAAGCAAAAGCAAAAAGACTATTAGAAAGATAATTGGATCTTCTTACCAGTCTCTATGGCAGAAGATGAAGATGTAGAGAAAATCGATTAAGGACTCAATAAGAATCTCCAAATTAAATCAACATGTACTTTAATACTCGGTGATATAAATGCAAATGGCAAACATAGAGAACACAGGGGAAAAAATATTGGAAAATGTGGCTAGGGTCAAGAAATGAAAAGAGCCAAAGGCCTATAGATTATATAATAGACTTATGTTTATACATTATGAATTCTTTGTTGAATAAGACAGTAGGAAGAAGTTAGACATAGCAAATATTGGATCAAATTATAAAACTGACAGTGATTATATCTTAACAGACAAAAATGTCTGCTGATATGGGAATAATTTCTGAATTGGTGTCTATGTACAATGAATTGATAATTAATTTATGAAAGTATGAAGTGAGGATAAATATGCCTAGTTCTTTGGATACTTGTCAGGCAAGACCATGATGACAGGGGGAAATGGAACTGCAATCACACTTTAATTATGTATAAATATTACTGAGACAAGTGTCAAAGGAGTACAGAGGCAGACAGCATGGGGACAGGGCAGATGGGATGGTAAAGGGAGACATGTAGTATGGGGAAAAGGAAAGGAAGGGAAGAGAGACAGAGACAATCACTCATGTAACCATAGATTAGAGTTAGAAGTACTAGGCAGTATGAACTGATAGAAATGGAAGAGGGTTGGGGGTATAGGAGTTGAGGTTTCATTTTATAGGATTTTGGAGAAACATAACTCTTATCTGTGCCATCTTGGGATTAATTCATTAACATATGTAAATCATCTCAGAGTTTTCATTAACATTTTAAAGTTAATATTTTTACATCATCTCAAAATTATCAGCACCTTTTGGTGATTTGGTGGTCTTACTATAAATGTCTGTAACTTGTCTGAGATTTACATATCATAGGACCAAAAAGCCCCAACAGAAAAGCCTATATGGCTTTCATTGATTCAGCATATACTAACATGTGTGAATTTTGATTAATATATGATACAATTTGTAAATGTTTCTTACAGGTCACAATCTTATTTGCAATTCCATTTCCTACTATTGTCCCTTTATAATGGCAACTTACTTAATATACTAAGTAAATGGGGAGGAGGTGATCAGAGGACCAGAACAAGATAGCAATTTTGACCTATACAGTCAGACTAATGACTTGTGAGAGAATAGACATTGGATAAGGCCTGAACCTGTGATTTCACTGATATCTCACATGAAGAAATTTCCCCTATCAATGCAAGTAGACACTTTCTCTGCAACTCAGAGTATTAAAAGAGTTGCCTAAAGAAACTGGAAACTGAGTGGATGCCCATCAGTTGGAGAATGGCTGAATAAGTTATGGTACATGAATGTTATGGAATATTATTGTTCTGTAAGGAATGATCAGCAGGATGATTTTAGAGACTTACATGAACTGATGCTGAGTGAAATGAGCAAGACCAGGAAATCACTGAACACAACATTAATATCATAGGACGATCAATTCTGATGAACATGACTATTCTCAACAATGAGATAATTCAGGCCAGTTCCAATGATCTTGTGATGAACAAAACCATCTATATCCAGAGAGAGGTCTGTGGGAACTGAGTATAGACCACATCATAGCATTTTCACTTGTTTTGCTGTTGTTTGCTTGAATTTTATTTTTTTTCCTTTCTGGTCTGATTTTTCTTAAGCAACAAGATAATTGTATAAAAATGTATGTCTATGTTGGATTTACATATATTTTGCCACGTTTAACATATATTGGATTACATGCTGGGGAGGGAGTAAAGAGAAGGAAGGGGAAATTGAACACAAGGTTTTGCAAGGGTCAATGTTGAAAAACTATCCTTGCATATGTTTTGAAAATAAAATGTTGCAAATATTTTGAAAAAAAAGATTTGCCTAGATAATTTAAGTGACTTGTCCAAGGCATACACTATACAGGTTGTTTATGATAGAGATGGTTACTTAACCTAGGTCTTTATAGTTTTGACGTCAGATCTCTGCTATACTAGTCTGCCTCTCTATTTGTTAGAGCAAAAAGTCAAAATTAATATCTAATTAAAAGAAAAATGAGAAAAAGATATGGCATATAATTAAAATAGCTCCAAGTGTACACGACATAAAGGATGTTATCAGAAAGGATGGGCTGCTCATGTAAGAAGAGCAAAAGATGAAAATGGATAATGTCCATACAATATCAAGATATCTAAGAAAGACTTCTATCACATTGAGTAGAATCCCTGTGAAATATTCATGATAAAACAAGTACCAGGAAAAAAAAACACACAAAATTCCAGAATGTAATTTTTTAAAGTGCCTACTAGAAAGAGACTGCAGATCTTTTGAAGGATGGTGTGAACAAATGTGAAATGGATAAAAGAAAAGATATCAACACAGCTTATTACCATTTTTATGCAAGTTTGATGTAAAGCAATTACCTTAATGAAGAATGTAAAAGAGCCCAGAAACTGACAGAAATGATTCACTCTTTAAACGTAGCTGGCCAAATAAAAAAGCATGCATCCATTAGAATATATATATATATATTCATTTCTCAGACCTTAGGAAGGACAATGATCATAGAGCATGGACCGTACATCCTCATCAGACAGTACAAAGAGCACTGATTTTGAAATTAGAGGGCCTCATCAAATCTATTTTCAAATTGTATTTTTTCTTTCTGGGTTAACTGAGCAAGTTATTTGACCTCCATGAGTTTCAGTTTTCTCATCTGTAATATGAAAGAGTTGTTATATTTAGCCCTAGGATTCATTTCTACCTCTAGAAATCTGACTATCATCCTATAAAAATAGAAATAGGTGAAGGAGGGGAGATGGAAAGAGTTTGTAGAAACTTGGATGAGACCAAGTAAGACAAATTATTTCAAGAACATTTAAGGATGAAACTGATGAAAAAAGCAAAAGAGCTTTCAATATTTCCATAACAAAAAAATTTGGCTTCATCATGGATAAACAATGGAGTTGCCATATTTGAATTCTGATATCAGCCAGACATACATGCTTGTATGATGAACTATTGTTTTCAGTAGTTTCTGATTCCATGTGACTCATGGATTTTGTCAATGAAGTTTTCTTAGTAAATTTACTGGCGTAATTTGCCATTTTCTTCTCCACTTTGTCCCCACTTTATGGGGAACTAAAACAAATAAGGCTGACGTGTTCAAGGTCATGCAGATTGTAGGTGTCTGAGGCTGGTTTTGATCTCAGATCTTCCTGACTCTAGGCCAAGTACTCTATCCACAGGACCAACTAGCTGCCCACATAATGAACTACAAAATGACTAAAAAGAATAAAGCTGGACCTAAAAGACTCCTTCTAGTTTATTCCTCTTAGTATAAGTCATGCCCTATCACTCAGTGATATAAAAATAAGGGATAACTGATGAACATCCTGAATGCTATAATGGTACTCATGGAATGTCACACAAGATCCAGTCAGTTTAACCAGTGAAATTTCAGACCCATTGAAGGCTGAAAATCTTCCAAGCTAGTATAAACTGGAAAGATAGTAGACACTTGATAAATTTCTTACTAAGTGAATTATTACTCTACTAAGAACACTCATTTCCTTGATACCACAACCAATAGCCTAAAATTGAAAAGTAGCCAGACCCATTCTCTCAATTAAAATCTTCCAGAGAAGCTTACCTTACTTATGTCCAATATTCAGTGATCACTGGAGTACAGTGGACTGTGATATTTAAAGAATGGGGAATATGCCCATCAAATTTAAAAGTCCCTGTTGCAGACTTAAATCTCTCTCACTAATGTTAAGTTTATAAATTGTAGCTTCCTTCATCCTTGAGCTGCCTGTAAAAGACATAATGGTGTCAAGGAGGAAAGACAACATTTAAATTGCTGCAGGTCACAAACATTCCCAAGGTGTGCTTTGTCACAGAAGGGCAAAAGGCAGAAATTGGGATGTGCAATCTTGATGGATTTGAAAGCTGGAAAGAACCTTGAGAATAAACGACAGGAATGGTTCCTTAGAACAGATCATCTCAATGGTAGGAAAACTACCGGTAGCAGTTACCATAGATACTCATGAGGCAAAGGGAAAATGACCTCTCTGTTAGAAATAAACTGGGAGAAGAAATCTTTAACCTTTGCTGTTTTTTCATTAAAAAAAGTTTTGCCATAAGCTCACTGAAGGTCCATTTGTTTTTCCTTTACTCTGAAAAGCAGAAAAGTTGTCATCTTTACATCTAGCAGAAGATAGTTTTTGTTAAATACAAAATTTCAAAGGGTGGACACCAGATAACTTTCTGAATGGTTGTGGGAACTTAATACCTGTTGTCATACTTTATTCATAAAGCATGGTTCCATTATCTAATAATTATTTATTAAACACTTCTCTAATAGGTCCAGCACTATTTTATACTATAGTGATATAAAGAAATGAAACAAAAGCATCTTACCCTACAGAAGTATTATTAAGGAGCAGTGATTAAAATACATCTGATAATCTAAACATATGTGTATATGACATGTGAAAATGATATGCTATACATAAATAAATAAATATATACACAAACATAAACATACATATGTAGATATACAAACACACAGAAAGTATGTGTATATGACTATATGCACACACACAAAAAGTGTTTGTATATGGGAAGGCTAGATGATATAAGACCCCAGAGTTGTAGACAAGCAGACTTATTAGGACTGACATTCACTAGCCAATTAGACATATAGGTGTTGCAGAAGACAAAAGTACTCAGCCCAGAGTCAAGAAAACCAAAATTCAAATTTGGCCTCAGATACTTACTAGTTACATGACCTTAGACAAGTAACTTAATTTCTGTTGACCTCAGTTTTCTGATTGGGAAAATGAAGAAAATGACAGTACTGACTTTCTAGAGTTGTTGTGAAAATCAAATGAGATATTTGTAAATCACTTAGCATACTGCCTCTAAGTAGCAAATCATTCAAAAATGCTTACTATCTGGCCATAAATGCTTGTTAAATCTTGAAATCCTTCTCCAATGGTTCATTATAGTAAAATGTTGACCTTGGATTCATAGGATCACAGCTCTTCAGTTAAAAGTGACACCAAAGACCATCTCTCTAATCTCCTCATTTTATAGATGAGAAAACTGAGGACCAAAGAGATGAATGGAGATCTAATGGAGATGTCATTTTCCCTATGCTTCAAAAGTGTCTATGGCATAATTGTTAACATCAGGATTAGCCAGCAGCTTTCTGTTCTAAGGAACCATTCCTGCCTTTATTGTTAAGATTCTTGCTGACTTTCTGATGTCAAGAAATTGTTCATCTCAATTTCTCCCCAAATTAGGGTGAAGTGACTTGTCTCCAGATCATGGGTCAAACCCAGACTTAATCCCAAATCTTTTGACTGTGACAGCAGCAACCATTCCACTAACCCATCCTGATTTTCTCCTGTTTTCAAAAACTCAGCCTGAGGATCATAAAGTTTAGTACTCAGGGTCTTAATCTGGTGCCTATGAACACAATTTTTCTCAATATTTTTTAAAATGCATTTGTTTCTTTTGTGATCCCATATGCTTTATTTTCCACATTTATGAATATTTTTCTGGCCAGGAGGGAATGGTCTATAGGCTTCATTAGACTGCCAAAGAGATCCAGGACACATAGATAAAAAAACCCACTCTCTAGAATTCCTGCTGAACTAGAAAGGGATCTGAGAATAGGTCCAGAAGTAGGATATTTACCTATTGTTCAAGGATCAATCTCACTAAATTTGGAAAGAATTATCATTATACAGTTGGGCACCACATAATGATATTTTAATATCATTAATAATAATAATCATTAATATCCATAATAATATAAACACACAAAGATTGTCTCCTAAGATTGAGAGGACTTGTAATCTCTCAAATTTACTTTGTAGGAAGATATCCCACAAATGCAATAATGGATACTTAAATTGATACCCCAGGTTTAAATATAAGAGGCAGAGTGGTATAATAGTCAATCTTCAAATCCTGCCTCCAACATATGCAGATTGTGTAATTCCAGGCAAGTCATGACTTCTAAGTGATATAGAAAATATTCTAAAACTATAAGTTACAGAGAAAGTGACAAAAATTTGTACTGGTCAAATGAATTTTCCTACCAGGGAATTCTCTATAACAACAAAATCATACTTGTAGTCCTTATCCCTTACTACCCATAATATGAAATGATGACTTCTATGGTATAAACTGTCATATCTGAAGAAAAGAAAGATCCACATAGAATCACCTGTCATAGGTTATAGTCATAGTCATTTAGTCATTTAAAGCTGTTTTTAATTCAAGAACAAAACTTTATAACTTTCTTTAATAAATTTTAGTTTATTACATTCAGCTGAATTTCCATTTTCAATTTATTATAATTTATGGAATAAGACAAGCATTTTCATAACATAGTATACTTGATGAAGATGATTGCCTATGAAACTACAAATCTATTGTGAACAATTTGCTATTTCTTTGTAATAGTTATCAAGTTTTTTTTTTTTTTAAGAACTAAATGGAACAATAGGGATCCTAACTGTACATATGAAAAATCAGAAACCTAAAGAAAGACTTGAGAAACAGACATATAATTGCCATAAAAAATAAAAGGAAATAAAATAACAATAACAATAAAAAAATAAATATCTTATGTTTCCATACTGCTTTACAGCTCAGAAAAACTACTCAAATATATTATCTAATTTGATCCTCTAATAGGAATTCTGTTATTTTAATCTTTATTCTAATGATGAGACAATTAAGTCTTAGGAAGGTCACTCTCAAGGCCTCATAGCTAATAAATATCAGGGAAAGGCTTTGAATTCAGGTCTTTGATTCCTTTTCTAGTATTTATTCCACTATGCATTGGTGGCAGCTTCTCAGAAACCCTCCCTGTGTGCTATGTAGCCTTTCCCAGTTCTCTAAGATGATAGAATTTCCCTATGTCAGAATGATATTACATGTCAATTTTAACATCTTTCAAAATTAGGTAAGTATATTTACAACTTTACAATTTTATGCACATCCAAGTTTGCTGTATCTTTATTTGCATAGCACATTTTCATCAGAAAGCTAAAAAGTTCCTTCCAGGCATTAATTAATCTCTTCACCATCCCAGAGAGACAAGAAAGATGAGTATTACATTAATTTATATATTTCATTTAAATTGTACAAATATTAGGAGAATCAAATAACAAATTCATCACAGTTGGCTAATTAAAATAATGGTTTAAAAATGTCATAAATTCAAAGTTGTACTTGAGACTTAAATAATGTCATAATTTCAAAGTTGTACTTGAGACTAACGTAAAGTATAAATGAAGGGCTAGCTCCAAAAAGAGTCTGGGGCCAATGCCATAACAAGGAAAAATAGAGAGGTGAATTCAACTATTTATTGAATGTCTTCTATGTATAAGACTTAGGTTTAAAAGTCAAAGAGTGAGAGATCTATAGAAATATAGATCCTTATCTCAAGGAATATGTAGTCACACAGTCAGAACACAAATTACTGGAAACAACATAGCAAATTCCACATGAGAAGACTATCTCCACTACTAAAATATTTGTTCATGGATAAATTGTTATATTTCTCTGAGCCTTATTTGCCTTATCTACAAGATGGGAATAATAATTGCCTGCAGAACCAACCACACAAAATTAGAAAATGCAAGCACTGGAAAGGTCATCCAATCCAACTTATATGCCAAAAAAAAAAAAAAAAAAAATCTCCCTTTACAACATACCTAACAAATGGTCATCTGGCCTCTGGTTGAAGACCTCCAAAAAGAAAGTAACAAAGGAATCCAAAGAACAAATCGAATTGTTAGGAAATCTTTCCTATCATCTAGTCTAGATTCTTTCAAACTTTGACTATGGAACTCCCACATGACTATTGTGAAGGTCAAATGAGATGACCCACTGTAAACCTTAAAGCTGTATACAATATTGTCAATAATATTGAGTGACATATGAATAATATATCACCAGTAAATGTGAGTTCTAAGAAGGGAAATAGAACCTCTGTCTAGGATATCAATAGAGGTTTCACAGGAAAAGTGGGATATGAGGTAGAAGGAGTAAGATTTTAATAGGCTTAAGTTGAAGAGAAGATACATTACATTAAGTGAAAGGTATAAGGTAAGATTCAGGGAAGGGAAAATACAATTATTTTGAAAGACTAGTAAGTAGATCAGTTGGAACAGAGTGAGAAATAAGACACAGTTTAGTTAAGGATTTCCACACAGAGTGGGAGCTATTAAATGATAGGGTAAAGCTTTATTCTAGTCAGTAGAGAATTAATCAAGGTTATATAACATGATCCAAATGATGTTTCTAGAAAGTTATCTGTAAGCAGCATATAAGATTTATCATAGGAGGGAAAGAATGGCTGCAGAGAGATCACTGTATTTGAAACTAAAGGGAACTAATCTAGTTCTATTTTCCCATTTTACATTGGGAAACCTTGGGTCCACAAAGGATGAATGATATGTTTAGATCACACAGATAGTAAGTAGCTAAGACCAGATTCAAAACTAGGTCCTCTGATTCCAAAATCAGTGTTCTTACTAGGAACTAATCTAGACTCACAACTGTTCTCTCCAACTATGTAGCTACTGAAATAGATTTGTTTCTCAAAAGTTATGGGTAAATTGAATTTTTGTAAAGAAAATTATATCTCTAATGAATTAGGGCAGCTTCTTATTTAAAGAAACTTAATCCTTGGGGAAGAACAAATAATCCTGCTATGGTACTATTAAAATAATTCATCTTATAAATTCTTTCATATACTGGGGACCACTGTATAATAATGCATGAATTTTGTAGTCTATCAATCTCATCTATGCTACTTATCTGGACATGCTGAACCATTTTTGGGACCACACACCACACACAAAGAGAGAAAGAGAGAGAGAGAGAGAGAGAGAGAGAGAGAGAGAGAGAGAGAGAGAGAGAGAGAGAGAAAGAGAGAGAAGAGAGAAACTACCAAGAAGCCATTATAAATAAGCATGTAAAGGGTTTCCTACAATCTATGGCTCTGATACGAATCTGCCCACAAATTTGAGTTGTATTTTCATGGAGACATATAGTGTGTGAACTAAGCCTAGTAAAAACAGTTCCAATCTACATGCATTAACCCTTCAGATGAAATAGTACTGTGAGACACATGAAAAAATGCTACTGATTAAGTAAAATGTCACTGAACAAATGCCAAAATTAGCTCCAACTATAAAGCAGTTCTCTCTGAACTCTTAGGAAACCAAAAAAAAAAAAAAAAATCTAGGTTGGATTTTCATAAATTTACATAGATTTCCCAGCTTTGCACTTTTTGATAAGTGGCAAAAACTGAAGCAGATTAATGATTTGAAAATTATTAAGGACAACGGGAGACTTAACTAAAAGATTTTGTACAACCTTTAACAAGCAGGGATTCAGGCTAAGGGCAAAATCATTACAGTATGTGTAATGGCTGGGTACAAGAATGTTCAGCATTCCCAAGACATGCAGAAGAGAAAGCCTATTTCATTTTGTAATTGGCTCCCTTGAAAAATATTTCTAAGAATATTAAAAATAGATGAAACAGTACTTCCGGACTTCAGTGATCAATGACTTCATGCAGATGCTCCCCATGCCCCAATGTAGGCTAAAACTTCTAGGTGATCATCACCAGTTACTTGTGGCTAAAAAAAAAAAAAAAAAAAAAAAATTATAGCTGGATCTCCATTGGTGCGAATAATGAATCCCACAACCTATCTGAATCATTGGGCATAACCAATTAATTTTTTTTTTACATAATTATAACTGAATAGTGCAAATCTGAATACATGCCACTATTCCACAGGATTCATTATTCCAACTAATTGAACTAGCTATAATGATCTAGTGATCTCAGCAAATAGCCAGGCTTGTCATTAGAAAACCAACAGACACATAGAGATGGTCACCAGGCCAAGGCTTGGATATTTTCCAGGCTTGTGTTCTCTTACCATAATCTTCAATGACCCAGGATAACTTCCCTACCATAATGAGATAAGGGAGGAAGATTTTAGTAAAACAAGAGGAAATAAATATATTTAGTAGCAGTCTTCCAGTCAACCCTAGATTATATCATTAGCTCCTTAAGATTTAAAGGCATAGCTGAAACCAAGAACTGGTTGAAGGAAATATAATTTCAGTTCAATATGAGCAAAGTGGTCATGACAATGGGTAAATAATTGAGGATATGTTATACAGTAATTCATGAACTCTGAGATGACCAATGATGATCTTTCTAATGTACAATTTCTAAAAAAGTACAGAATCTGAAATTTAGAACTAGAATACTCATTGGATATTTATCTATTTCCCACTTCCAAAATGGTTGAAAGGTCCTGATCCATTTACCTAAGATCATTCAGATAGTCAGTGGAAAAACCAAGGTTTAAATTCAGCTATCTTGATGACCAATGAAGTGTTCCTTCCACTAGAGCAAAACCTACTAGTCCTTATGCAAAAGGACAGGAGGATTAGCTAGAAAATTAAATAAATTATGTATCCTGGAGCACAATCTTGAAGAGGATCAAATGAACTAAGCTATTGTTAAACAATATCACAGAAAATGCATAGCTTCCCTTCATCAAGGTGAATCACAGATAAGAATAACAGCAAGAAAAGTACACAAAGAACAAAGAGCCACTGATATGCTTAAAACTGACCATCCCAATTTAAATAATCAATGGAACCACTAAGAATTAAAGAACTCTACTAATAATTAGGGGTTTATATTTGGTCAAATCTCTAGCAAAGCAAAAGACCCAGTTGGATTCAGTCAACGAAATAGGGAACAGGAATAGGACTGTCTTCTATATTATCTTCTACATTACTGTCTTCTACTATTTTCAATCCATGTAACTGTAGGAAATATTCCCAGAATGTTCCTCCCCCAAAGGATAAGCAGTATTTAACTGGAATAATTAAATTTTCAAGCACATTGTCAAGAAGACAAGCACCAGTATCACACATTGTCCTAGATTAGGGTTGGAAACAAGCTACAGGGGGGATATTTTCAAATACCACACTATTTTAAATCCCTCCTTTAAATTGTTATGCTTTTTGGTGAAGATAACCCAGTATAGGAATACATAAAAGAAACAGTAGATATAATATCTTTCCTCAAGAGGTTTACTAAAGGGAAAAGATTCCTTTAAGAAAAGGACATAATTCAAATGAAAAGATGCTCTAAATCATTATTCATCAGAGAAATACAAATTAAGACAACTCTGAGATATCACTACACACCTCTCAGATTGGCTAAGATGACAGGAAAAGATAACGATGAATGTTGGAGGGGGGGTGGGAAACTGAGACACTAATGCATTGTTGGTGGAATTGTAAGTGGATCCAACCAATCTGGAAAGCAATTTGGAACTATGCCTATAGGGCTTATATCCCAAAGAGATCTTAAAGAAGGGAAAGGGACCCACATATGCAAAAATGTTTGTGGCACCCCTTTTTTTAGTGGCAAGAAACTGGATGTGGAGTGGATGCCCATCAGTTGGAGAATCGCTGAATAAGTTAGAGTATATGAATGTTTTGGAATATTATTGTTCTATAAGAAATGATCAGCAGGATGATTTCAGAGATGCCTGGAGAGACTTACATGAACTGATGTTGAGTGAAATGAGCAGAACCAAGAGATCATTCTACATGGCAACAACAAGATAATACGATGATCAATTCTGATGGACATAGCTCTCTTCAACAATGAGATGATCCAGGCCAGTTCCAATGATCTTATGCTGAAGAGAGCCATCTATACCCAGAGAGAGCACTGTGGGAACTGAGTGTGGTTCACAACATAGCATCTTCACTATTTTTGTTGTTGTTGTTGGCTTGCATTTTATTTTCTTTCTCATTTTTTTCTAGTTTGATGTGATTTTTCTTATGCAGCAAGATAATTGTATAAATATGTATGCATATATTGGATTTAACATATATTTCTACCATGTTTAACATATATTGGACTACTTGCCATCTAGGGAAGAGAGGAGGAAAGGGGGGAGAAATTAGAACACAAGATTTGGTAAGGGTTAATGCCGAAGAATTATCCATGCATATGTTTTGAAAAATAAAAAGCTTTAATTTTAAAAAGTGAACATGCAAAAAAAAGAGGACATAATTACAGATGATTAATAACTTAGATTCTTACTCTCTAGGACCAAAATCTTAGTTGAAAGAAATCTTTTCTTTCTCAAATTCTTCACTGTAATGCTTAGGCTTCTTGACTTTGTACTTAGCATATATTTCTTTGTGGTTATTTTGGAGTTTATCATTATTTTTCTCCAACAAATAGCAAGCTCCTAAAGGATAAATTATGTCTTATTTCATCTTTTTTATCTATAGCAGTTTATCCATTATTCATACACACACACAGTAGGCATTTAAAACTGTAGAAATTAATTAAATACAAATGATAATTCATTTGTAGGAGTCTAATAATTGCCTTATATGTTTAAGACAATTTTTGTAAATGCAAATTAGGGGCTTTTTGGATACAAAGTGAAATGGACAGCATTCTGGATTTGGAGTGAAAGGTTCTAGATTCAAATTCTATTTCTTCCAATCCTACCTGTTTGATTTGGAGCAAATCATATAACTTCTCTGGGTCTCAATCTCCTTAATTGTAAAAAGAAGGAGTTGAAGTAGATTACCTCAAAAATCCCTCTCATTTCTGCATCTATAATCGTCTGGAGTCAGAAAGATTTGAGTTGAAATATAATTTCAGATATTTACTAGATGCATGATCCTGGGTGAGTCACTTACCTCTGCCTCAGTTTGTTCAGCATCAAAAATGACAGCATCTACCTTATAAGTTATGCTTTTCAAATGAGATGATATTTATAAGGTGCTTAGTGTAGTGCTTGGCACCCAATAGAAGCTTGATAAATGTTTCCCTTTTCCTCCCAGTACAGAGGAACTCTTTCACTACTCTATGTCAGATGCCCAGCAAAGTTTCCCTATTCTGGTCTTCCTATTGGAATCCAGCATTTGCTTCCTGATACCCAAGCTTTAGTCATTAATGATTTAGAAATTAAATAGGAGCATGTACATCAGTGCTCTTAGGCGTGAAATCTTCAGCAGCCTAATGGTTTGGTGGTGCAAGCTTTTATGCATAAGGAACAAACAAAGTAACTTGTAAGTGTCATTTAAATTTTATGTGTCAGCACTTGCTGGCAGTGAAATATTCATCCGCCAATGGTGCGCCAGTGAAATGTTTATGCATAGGGGCAACAATTCGGAAATGAACATCTGTGGTAAAAATTTTATGTGTCACTGCTTATGGCTGTGAAATAAATGGCAGCTGTAATGTGATGGTTAGATGAATTTATGTCAAGGGCTAAGGGGAGGAAATAATCACCATGGTCAAATTCTTACTGATGCTATTGTTTAAGGGCAGTAAAATAAATATCTATTAATTACATGAAGGTTAAAAGTGTTTATGTTTAGGACTAAGGAAACATAGCCACTGCTAAATTATTATATTTATGTCAGTGATCAGAGATAAATGAGTTTGCACCAATGAGGCTACCCTGAGCTGTTTATGTAGCAAAATCTTCAGAGAAGAGCCAGGAGGTCAATGGTTCCTGAGATTAAATATTGTATTACAATATATCTATTGCATTAAAGAAACAGTGCTCTCCTGTCTTTTGGAGTTGATTGGGATGGAAGAAAAGGCAATTTCTCATCTATTAAAAAGATATTTTTATTAAAAGAATACCTCAGAGAATCCTGTTTATTCACCCCTTTAGTTCATTATGTCTGTGATAAATTGATAAATTGAACAGTATGATCCATGGAGAAAACTTTTATATACTTGTTTTCCCTTTTTTTAAAGTTGGGTAGATTGCTTTGCTTAGGTCAAGACGACCTGGATTTGAATCACACTTTGTGATTTGAGACAAATCTTCTGTATCTCTGTAACAGTTCTTAAGATTAGAAAGGGACCTATGTAAAATGCTTCGCAAAGCTTTTTTTTTTTTTTTTTTTGAGACCTTGGAACTCTCTGTGTAGGCAGCTTTTATACAAGGCAGGGTGGGCAGCAATGATCATAAGGAGAGCTAGCATAAGAACACTCCTTTAAAAGTTCAGACTCTCTGGAACCCTGAAAGCAAATGGAAAGGGATGCTTGGTACATGTAAAAGAGCTGTTTAGTGCTATTTATACACATTGAACAGAGTAACTTGTAATTGTCATTTAAATTTTATGCCTCTGCATTTGGGGCAGTGCTGTATTTATTTTTGTTGAAAGGCAGTAGAGAAAAGCAGAGAGCCAGATTAGCAGTCCAGAAGACCTGAGTGCAAGTCTTGCTTCTGGAACAAGCAGGCTTTGTGAGCTCAGGGAAATCATTTCTTAGTGTTTGGGGAAACTGTCTTAAGATGCTAAATTGCAGGGAAGGTGCTAATCTGCACTGAGAGTGGGAGATTTCTTAATGGGAGTTCCTTTACTACACAAACCAAGTCTGTGTCATTATCATTGTGGAGTCATTTGTTTTATCCAACTTTCCATGATCCATTTAGAGTTTTACTGGCAAAGATGCTATAACAGTGTCCCATCTCCTCTCTCAGCTCATTTTGCAGAAGAGGGAATGGATACAAATGGGGTTAAGTGATATGGCCAGGTTCATTCAGCTATTAAGTGTTTAGACCAAATTTGAATTCAGGAAGATGAGTTTTCCTGACTCCAGGCCTGGTGCTCTATCACTGTGCTACTTAGATGCTGATCAAGTCTATATTCCATATTATTATTGTTACTGTTTAGTTGTTATTGAATTGTCATGTGGCCTCTCCATGACCTCATTTGGTGTTTTCTTGGCAAACATACTAGAATGGTGTGCCATTTCCTTCTCCAGTTCATTTTATAGAAGAGAAAGCTGAGGAAAATGGGAGTAAGTGACTTGTCCAGGTTCACCCAGACACTTGAACTCAGGTCCTCCTGACTCCAGAGCTAGAGTTTCAACCACTGTATCTCCTAGCTTCCCATTTACTATTGTTCTGCAGCATAACATTTTTTATTTCTACTTTTTTTTAATATACAGAAATAAGAATTATCAAATTATGATAATTTATTTTAAATTTCCTTAACAATTCCTGTTACTTTAATGACCTGGTTAAGATTCATTTTCTTTCATTCATAGCTTTGTTTCTGAGAGGAAGATCCCAGGTATTTTAACAAGGGAAGATGTCAAAAGAGATGTTTATTCTCTCAGGGCATGAGTAGTTCTGAATATAGAGCTACTAATAGACTGCCAGGGGGAAGAGGGAGGAAATAATCAACACCTTCTCTCAGTGCTATTGTTTAGTATATTATATAAATGAAAAGTAATCACACTGAGGTTTGGGGTGGGGGAAAAAAGGGACCAGGAAAGGCCTCCTACAGGCAGTGGGATTCAAGTTGAGTCTTGAAGAAAGACAAGCTGCAGAAGTGAGGAAGGAAAAAGCATTCTACACAGGAGGGACAACTAGTGAAAAGGCATGTAAATGGAAATCAAGTCGCATATGAGTAGCTTGCATAGGAAACAGAAGTTGATGAGCATAGGATGATGCTAAGGTTATAAGCCTGATGTTTGGGAAGATGATAATACCTTTGATGATAATAAGGAAGTTGGGAAGAAAGGAGGATTTGAGGGAAAGAATCCGTTCTGCTTTGGATGTCTTGAGTTTGAGATGCCTAGGAGACATCTGATTTAAGATGTCCAAATGTCAGGTGGTGATGCAGCACCACAGCTCAGAAAAGGAATTCCAGTTCCTGGAATCTTCTTTAGAGACCTTCTGATAAAATGTTCCAGAACCATATGACAGAGGGAAAACAGAAGGTGGCATCTTGGTGGACACTAGCATTAGAAGATGTGATCTAGATAAAGATCCAGAAGAGACTGAGAAGTATTGTGACAAGAAAGAAGAGACCCATAGATGATAAATAGATATGGAAAGAGAGAGATACAGATACAGAGACATAAACAGAGACACACAGAGAGAGACAAGAAAAGAAAGAAAAGAGAGAGAGAAAAAAAGAAAAGAAAGAGAGAGAAAAAAGAGAGAGAAAGGGAGGAAAGAAAGAAAGAAAGAAAGAGAAAGAAGAAAGAGAGAAAGAAAGGAAGAAAGAGAGAAAGGAAGGAAGGAACGAAGGAAGGAAGGAAGGAAGGAAGAAGGAAGGAAGGAAGGAAGGAAGGAAGGAGGGAGGGAGAGAAAGAGAGAGAAAGAAAGAAAAGAGAGAGAGAGAGAGGACATGAGAGGAGAGGAGAGAAGAGAGGAAAAAAGAGGAGAGAAGAGAGGAGAGGAGAGGAGGAAAAGATGATAGCTATAGATGCCTGGCATATAATGGGTGGCTAAAAAAGCTAAATAAGGATGGATAAATAGATGAAGGAAAGATAAATGATAGATGGATAGGAAAAATAAATTAAAAGGCATAAATATATGAAGGAAAGATAGCTGTCTATATTTTTTTATTTTTATAGGTGAGGGAATTGAGATTCTGAAAAGTTATGTAACAATAGCAATAACAATAATAACAACAATAATTAATATGATCATTATTATAATTAGAACTTAGTGTTTTAAGGTTTCTAAAGAGATTTACATATATTATTTCAGTTTTTTTCTACATATGGGGATAAAATGTCCCATTTTCTGGGACATAGGTGCTTTTGTGATACCCATTTTGTAGATGAGAAAACTAAGATAGACAGAAATGAAGTCACTTGCCTGGGATCATGCAGCTGGTAAATCTCTGGGATTAAATGTGAGCTCAGGCCCTACAGATTCTTTGGTCTCTAACTCTCTCCACATTGCCATATAGGCTATCATTATGCAGCACTCAAACCTCAGGCTCCTCACTCCAAATCTAATGAGCTGTCCACAAAAGTGTGTGTGTGTGTGTGTGTGTGTGTGTGTGTGTGTGTGAATGACAACCATTCACTACATATGCATAGACATGTGTATGCATTTATATTAAGGGATCTCAAATCTAACAACTAATACCTGGGTATGGCCATGGGCGGGGTGTGGGAGGGAATAGCATAAGAAAAGGAGATCATTACTCTTCTTTCTATTGCTTCCCCATTATTTCCCTATTTTCTGGGTGAGGGGGATAGAGTGGAAGGAAAGGACATATCAGCCTAGACAGACATGGAAATTCATCTTTGAAAGCAAGAAGATGAGTTCAAATTTCTCCTCTAGCAATGTGACCCTACAAGGAAAGAAGAGAGAAAGAAAAAAAAGACAACTTGTAGAGAACTATATGCAAACAAGATACAAACAGAATAAATCTCAGAGGAAAAAGTCACTAACATGAAAGAGAACCAGGAAAGGCTTCTTTTAAAAGGTAGGATTTTAACTTGGACTTGAATAAATCCAGGGAAGCCAGGAGGCAGAAATTATGAGGGAGTTAATTCCAGGCATGAGAGACAGGCAGGGGAAATGTACTGAGCCTAAAGATGGAATGTCTCACATAAGTAACAGCAAGGAGACCAAACAGTATGTGGGGTAAAAGAAAGCAGAAGAAGACTGGAAAGGATTAAAAAAAAAAAAACCCACCAAATTGTGAAGGGCTTTAAAAGTGTAACACAGGATTTTATATTTGATTCTGGAGATCATAAGGAACCACTGGAACTTATTGAATAGAGGTTATATAGTTAGTCTTTGCTTCAGGAACATCAGTTGGGTTCCAGGGAAAACTGGCTCAGAAATAAAGTGAATTGGAACTGTGAAATTTAAATGTTAAGAAAAATGAGAAATTAAGTTTATAGCTAATCTTAGGATTTCCCACACTTTGCATTTTGAGGAGTGGGATCATTATTTCACAGATGTTTTAAAGTAGAAGAGAATTTAACAATCTCAAAGTTTAAATGTTTTCCATATGGGAAAGAAACTTATAATCTTCACAACGCAGGAACTGGTGTTTGTGAGATACTGAGAACAGCAATTTTTTCATCTAGACTTCAGTGACTAGGAATTAATAATTGTATCCAAAGAATTGGAATTCTTCCAGCTGGAAATATGTAGCATAAAAGATCTAAGTAATAAACAAAGTTTTAAACTAAGGTGAGCCGACAGTTTTTAATGAGCTTATAGAAAATGTTGGACTGCCAAATGCAAGTAATGGTTCTGGCATTGTTATATACAAGATATTGTTATACTCATAGACCAGATATCCAGAGGATTTATTCTTTAATTTAAAAAAAAAAGTGCTCTTTTATTCTTTCTGAATCACGTTGACATTAAAGACATGGTTGTAGCTAAATTAGCAAACCTGAGAACATTTTAGAGTTCTGAGGAAGCAAAAAACTAATTAGTCCAACCTAGACCAGGAGAAATAATAATAACAACTAGCATTTAGATAGTGTTTTAGGGTATTCAAAGAACTTTACAAATAGTATTTTACTTATCTTCACAACAATCCTGAAAGTTATGTGCTATTATTAGCCCCAATTTACAAATGAGGAAACCAAGTTTGAAAAAAAAGTTAGGTGACTTTTCCAGAGGATTCAAACTGAGATCTTCTTGATTCCAAGTTGAGTGTTCTATCACACATCTAGCTGCTTTTAAGAAGAAAAAAGAGAATTCTCTTATACATCCCTACAATATATCTGAAAAGTTGTCATTCAGCTTCTACTTGATGACCACTAAATAAGCAAAATCACTATTCCCAAGACAGTTCATTCATTTTTGGACTGCTCAAATTGCTAGGAAACTTTTCTTCCACCTCTAGTTCAAATCCTCCATTGTCCAATTTTAACCTGCTACTCCTGGTTTTTTCCATTGCAGGTCAAATAGAGTAAGTCAAATACCACTTACACATTAGAGTCTTTCAACTATCTGAAAATAGCTATTAGGCCCACCCTAAATCTTCTCTTCTTCAAACTACTTTGTCCCATTTCTCAAGGTTTCTACCCTCTAAACCATTCTCCAGACATTGCAGAATACCCAACCATCGTCCAGACCTTGCAGAACAACCAGCCATTCTTTATTCTATCCACCTTTTGCTCTGGAAATAGCAACCAAATAAAAATTGTCATTGTTTCTAGAAAGTATATGATATGTATTGGTCAACCTGCCATCTGGGGGAAGAGATGGGGGGAAGAAAGGGAAAAGTTGGAACAAAAGGTTTTGCCATTGTTAATGATGTAAAATTACCCATGCATATATCTTGTAAATAAAAAGCTATAATATAAATAAATAATAGATAAATAAATAGATAGATAAATGAATGAATGAATGAATGAAAAGAAAGTATATGATAATGGTCTGGCCCATTCACAGCTCTACTCTCCATTCCTGTGACTCCTCAATAACTTCCTACTGCATTGCTTTTCTAAATGAGTTTTAAATGTAAGTTCCTTGGGAAGAGAAACTATCTTGAGTCCATATCTGTTTTTGCAGTACTTTTCATATTGCCTAGCACATAGTAGGAATTTACTAAATTGGAATTCCTGGTTTCCTTCAAAATTCAGCTCAAACACCACTTTCTGTACGAAGCCTTTTCTGGACAACCTGAGTGTTTTATTCCCCTCCCCATGCCTCCCTCCACCTCTACCTCCCACCTCCACTCTTCACTAAGATTATCTCATATCTGCTTTGTGTTCTGTTTATACCTAATTTTTTTTGTTTGTTATCTTCCCCATTAGAATGCAACCTGCTTGAGGATAGGGATTATTTCATCTTTGTCTTTGTATCCTCAGTGCCTGACAAATAATAACTACTTAATAAATACTTATTGTTTAACTGAGCAAACACCCTATCTTATGACATTTTGGAGCTTTAGAATTCCAACTAGCAGCTCCACTTCCATATTTCTCTGGTCCTTACCTTTATATATGTTCCATAATTATTTCTGGATCCCATTAATGCATAATTAATACATTCATGCCTGTCAATGGCTCACATTCAGAAATTTATTTTCTGAACTTTTATTTTTAAGCCTAATGTACATTCCTGAAATCTCTCATTCATCTCTCATGGCAGTTGAATCCAGTTTGAAATTCGCCTTTTACTTTGATTTTCCCAGTGTTCTTTGATCCCAAACTCCTAACTCAGCAGAGACTAGGGATACTAACTAATCTGATATTTGTCACTCTTTCTGTGCCCCTCATCACATGTGCTACCATCAAATCTATCCCACATATTTAATCTCTCTTCCTCCAGGGCCCTTAAGTGCTATGGCTAAGGGATTGATATGTGTATATAAGACATAAATAATTGTTACTGCCTCCATACCAGCTCATCCTTCATATTACTGCCTTTCTTACTCAAAGGGTTATGTCATTCTGACTGAAAGAGCCACCCAGTTTCATATTGAGTAATTCTCAAACTCTTCTGGCTAGTAATCAAAGTCTTTTATATTCTAGCACCATGGTACTTCTCCATCCTTGTCTCACAATACTATAAACCAACCAAATTGGATTAGCTTCTGGCCTGCATCTTCCAGAGTTCAAATATGTCTTCTGACATAATAGCAATGTGAGTCTGAGCAAATCATTTAACCTCTGTTTACATCAGTTTACTCATATATAAAATGGGGATAATAATAACCAATAACTCCCAAGGTTATTATAAAGGGAAAATGACATGATAATTGTAGTGTTCAACAAAGTGCCTAACATATAGTATTATATAAATTTTTAAAAATAATACATATAGTAGTAATGAGCAGGATGAGGAGAGGTGTTATTGTTGTTGTTGTTGTTGTTGTTGTGAGGCATCTAAGTGGTACACTGACTAAAGCACTAGGCTTGGAATCAGAAAAACTTGAGTTCAAATTCCATCTCAGACTTTTATTAGCTGTGTGATTCTAAGAAAGATATTTAACCTTTGTCTGCTTCAATTTCCTCAATTGTAAAATCAGAATAATAATAGCACCTACTTACTAGTATTATTATAAGTACCAAATAAGATTATATACATATAGATATAAAGGCACAGTTCTGGCATATAATAGGTACTTTAAAAATGCTTGTTCCCATTCTCCATCTTTTTCACTCCTCTACCTTCCCCATTAGATTTAAAGGTCCATCAGATCAGATATTAAACTTTATCTAAATTTTATTTTCCCTAGTATCTAGCATTGACCTCGGCACATGGAAGGTATTTAAATGTTTGTTCAACAAGAGAATCAGTTACTACTAATGACTTAACAGTCTCTGAATAGTAAAATGTGAGGATCTTGGAATCAGAACTGGATTTGAATCCCATATATACCACTTAACTAGCTATGTGATGGCTAAAAAGTCAGGGCCTCTCCAAAACTCAGTTCCTTATATTTAAGATGAGAATGACCATCCCTGTCCCACCTATGCTAAGAAGTTATTGGAAAGATAAAATGAGGCTTGAAAGACCTCCGTATACTGTGAAGTGACATAAAAATGTAAAGATATGACAGTTTATTATTTTTAGATTTCAGAAATAGTATTTTCAAACTGTATGACCCAGAAAAAAATTAGCCTTATATCCAAAAGACAGAATAATTGACTATGATGTATGCTTTAGAAACTACAAGAAAGGATCTTCTAGTCCCTTCCTACTCTCCCATAAAGGCTTTCTTATAATGCACAAGGCAACAGGACACAAGAAACACCAGACTCTGGAAGTTGAGGAACACCTGGATCCTATTCCTAATTCCTCCATAATCAAATAATATAACCTTGAGCAAATAACCACCTCTTCCGATCTCTGTTTCCTCTTCTGTACAATGAGGGGATTGAACTAGTTGATCTCTAAGAGCCCTTCTAGCTCTGACCTTCCATAATTTAAGGTGCATTCACAATTTATTCCTTTTGGTTAAGTCTTGTGCCTAATGGGTGAATTCAGCACATTCTTTCTAAATGGGAGGTGAATAAGAGCAAATTTCTGCTTTTACATTGTTTTGTTTCAATTTTTCAATGGAAGGAAGGCTGGAGATAGAGCTATAAGCATAGGAGATATTTGCCAAGAAAAAGAGGCGCTTAAGATCTTGGTGTACCATGATAGGACTCATAGGCAGCATAATAGCATCAGGAAATAGGAAAGTGAGAGGACTGTGTTGAAACCTAATTTTGCCAATTCACAATTTTTTCCTAGGGTCAACTCTATGAATTCTGGCATGTAAATAAGAAGCATCTGAGCCAAATTGATGGAGATATATAGATCACTGGTCTAGAATATTGGAATCTTCTCTTGTAATTTTGGTTTAAACTTTTATTTGTTTTTTAATTGAAGATTTTTATTTTCAAAACATATGCAAGGATAATTTTTCCAACATTGACCTTTGAAAAATCTTGTGTTCTAATTTTTCCCCTTCTTCTCCTTACCCCCTCCCCTAGATGTAATCCAATATATGTTAAACATGGTAAAAAAAAAATATATGTCAAATCTGATATAGGCATACATATTAATACAATTATCTTGCTGCATGAGAAAAATCAGATCAAAAAGGAAGAAAAATGAGAAAGAAAATAAAATTCAAGCAAACCACAACAAAAAGAATGAAAATGCTATGTTATAATCCACACTCAGTCCCTACAATCCTCTCTTTGGGTGTAGATGGCTCTCTTCATCACAAGATCACTGAAAGTGGTCTGAATCATCTCATTGTTGAAAAAAGCCACATCCATCAGACTTGATCATTGTATTATCTTGTTGCTGTGTACAATGTTCTTTTGGTTCCTTTCATTTCACAATTCATGTAAGTCTCTCCAGGCCTCTCTGAAATCATGCTGTTGACCATTTCTTATAGAACAATAATATTCCATAATATTCATATACCATAACATATTCAGCCATTCTCCAACTGATGGGCATCCATCAGTTTTTATTTGAATTTTTTAACACAGTCTCTAACCCAACATGTCCTGAAATAACAGAGCTACATAATACCACATTAGCTATTTCTGCTGGTCTTTCTCTTTCAGTGTCTGCAACTCAGAACTACCATTTCATGATCATTATTTTGGTTCCCTTCCAAATTCAATTGTCTTTGTAACATTCATCATTTCTGTAACTTGTCATTCTAATACACCTTTAGGACCTAATTCATTCGAGTCCCCTGAGCTTAGTCTCTGACTTTCAGTGTATTGTTTCTAATGTATTCGTCATGCTGTTCAGAAATAAATGCCAGATATGTAATCATAATAATCCTTTACATTGGCATGGCACTTTATACTTTTCAGTGTTTACTGGCCAATTATTTTATTTGACTCTGTGAGATTACCTACCATCTACTTATTCTCTCTCTTACTCTCCCTCTGTCTGTCTGTGTCTCTCCCTTTCTATTTTTCTCTCTATTTCTGTCTCTGTGTGTGTGTCTGTCTGTCTCTGTGTCTATGTCTCTATGTCTCTTTCTCCATCTGTTAAGGACCATGCCTAAGTGAAGGAGCAGATCAGTTCTCCGAGAACCTCCACAGCTATGAATCATAACACTTGAAGGAGTTACAAAGCAGCCTTCACAGATGTTCCTTGTGGACTGGGAATGGAATAAATTAGAGGCAGAGGGAAGAGGAAAAAGGTTAGAGAACACAACTGTCTCTCAGTCTCCTTGTATCATCATCATCCTCTCACATGAAGAGATCCATTCTACAGGTCTGAGTTAGACCTCCAGCAGCCACTGAAGGTGGCTCCCATATCACAACATTCATCTTTCTGTGTGTGTGTGTGTGTGTGTGTGTGTGTGTGTGTTTCTTTCTCTTCTCCTTCCATATCCCTCCTCTCTCTGCTTCCATGTCTCTTTCCTATTTCTCTTTGTATAGATATAGATAGATAATATATGTGTGTACACACATGTGTGTCTACATATATAAATATGTGTATGTATGCATATATGTATGTATATACTACAGGTATTTTATATTTTGTCTGCTCTGGCACCACTTAACCTCTCAAGGTAAGGAATAAGCCCATATTAGATTCCAAGTCACTCAAATCCATGTTTGTTGCTAGTTTTACCATATTGTGATGCCTCTTTCATAAATCTTGATGGCCAGTGCCTTCTCAGTCCTTTGTTATCACTCTCAGAATCCAGTTGATTCATCATGAGTAAAGCCATGATTCTCTTCCATTTTGAAGTGGCCAATAGTCTCTCATTATGGTTTAATTTAGCAAGTGCTATTTGGGGACTCTGTGTGTCTGAATGCTAATTCAAATTTATTTTGTTTTGAGTATTGGAAAGGATTCTCACACTACCCTTTGAGATCACTGGAAACAAATTGTGAAATCACTAGACTTATAGAATTAATTTACCGAGACAAGTCTGAAGTTTATGGATTTGACAGATGCAAAAAGAATATATTTCAAAATTCCATAATGTTCTAAACTAAGAAGAGTCAAATAGCCCATTTTCAAAGGAAAATGGGGGGGTCTAGAAATTCCTGTGGAAGAATATGGATATTTTTTCAATCCATTAAACTAGGTTATTTTCTTCAGTATCATAAGTTAAATCCATTTTGTAGTGTTTGGGGTTCAATTTCCTCTTGATATTTTTCAATGTCATCTTCTTCATATTGTTCATCATGCTCTTTGGGGCCTTTGTAACTTTCCCAGTTAATTGATGTTCACTCTTCAGGGTCTAAATCTTATGACAAGTCCATATTTCCCAGAAGCCTTTTGCATTTCCTAAGGAATTTTTACCTGTATTAGGAGCTATAACTCAAAGAAGAATGAGTGTGCCTGTATGGGGAAGAAATCTTTATCATTTGACATATGTTTTAATCATCATCTTGAGACATACAGTTTCTTTCCCATTTCTACAAAAATACAAAGAGGCAGCCAATGGCACTGAGTGCAAAGCATTGAGCCTGGAGTTAGGAAGTCCTGAGTTCAAATCCAATCCTATACACTTACTAGCTATGTGACCCTGAGCAGACCATTTGTCTCTGTTTACCTCAGTTTCCTCAGTTTTAAAATGAGAATCTTTATAGTATCTATCTCCTGGGATTGTTGTGAGGACCAAATAAGATAATATTTGTAAAAACAGTTAGTAGTGTTCCTACTATATACCAGACTATTATTCCCTTACCCCACTTTCCTATTTTATATAATACACATTAAAATCAGCCATAGTCATTCTACAAATGCAATTAAATCAAATAAGCCCCATCATCAACTATGGCATAACAATAAATACATACCACAGCAATTCCTCTATTGCTTATCTAAATTCCTCAACCTGTTTTTTTAAAACTCTTCTTAATCTAGCCCCATTCTATCTATCTCTCCACTACTACCAATATTCTTATAGTTTTCCTAAGTTGGAACCCTTAGTTCAATTTCCACTTGAGCTGATTATACCTTTATTTTTTGTACTTCAAACTGTGTTCAATCTATTCTCTTCATTTTGAATGTCGTCCTCAGTCTTCTCCGTTTTTAAAAATCCTGGTTAGTTGTCTGCCTTCATTCTCAAAAAAAAAGATGAAAATGACATCACTATATTGGGATCAAGGTACAGGGTATCCAACAGTAGCTGGTGAGCCCACTATGAGTTTAGAAAGGCTCTACCACAAATCAGGCAGTAGTTGTTTACATGAACATTTGGAGTGGGATATCTCTGAATTTATTCATCACATATGTCTTTTGAGCTACTACAATTCTGCTTTGCTCATAGAGCGCATTTATTTTGACACTGGGCAGTCCTGCCCCAATATCTCCAAGTGTCTCATAAATGATTCCAGAGTTCAGAAAGATCTTAAGAGTGTCCTTTATCCTTTCTACTGAATTTCATGTGAGCACTTGCCTTATGTGATTTCTCCATAAAATAGTCTTTTAGGAAAAAGTACTTTTTTGCATTCAAACAACATGGCCAGTCTATCAGATTTGTGCTCTCTGCAGTGGAGTTTGAATGCTTTCCAGTTCAGGTCAAGAAAGAAATTCATTGTCTGTTACCTTATCTGGCCAGTTGATCTTCAGAATCTTCCTAAAACAATTCAAAAGGAAATTATTCAGTTTCCTGGAATGCTCACCTATCAAGTGCTACCCCAACATCTACTTTCTATATTGTCTTCTTTGAGAATGCTAGTCTGTATTCTTCCGGGAATCACAAAATCTCCAAGCATGAAAAGGCTTCAAGGGCCATCTTCTCCAACTTGTAGCTGAGAAATAATCTCTTCTGCAAAATACCTGCTAAGTGGTCATCTATTCATTACTTTAAAACTTCTTATAATGGAGAAACCATTTTTTCCCAAGGCAGCCAATTTTACTTTTGGATAGTTCTTATCATTATAGTTTTCCTTTATATCAGGGAAACTTAGGTTTCTACAATTTCTATTCACTGTTGTTAATTCTTGTTTCTGGAACTTTTAAGGGACAAACCTAATCCCCCTTCCATGAGACAAACCTCAAAAATGATGAAAATATCTTTTGTGGGTCAACTACTGCATATCTTCTGTTCTCCAGACTAAAATATTTCCAGTACCTTCAGTTGACCTTCATATGACATGATCTTAAACTTCATCATCTTGGTTACACAGCTTTGAATTTTTTCCAGCAAATTAATGTTCTTTCAAAAAAATGAAGATTGTAACTATAAATACTACAGTATATTTTAATCAGGGAAAGGTATAGTAAAACTACTACTATTACTACTACTGCTGCTGCTACTGCTACTAATAATAATAAGAAGAAGAAGTTAGAATTTATATAGTGTTCATAGACAAGACACTGTACTAAATATAAATATTATCACATTTGCTTCTCACAAAAACTCTGGAACATAAATGCTATTTTTAATCCTCATTTTATAATTGAAGAAACTAAGGCAGACATTAATGATTTGCCCAAAGTCACACAACTAATAAACACTTGAATCCAGATGTGAATTCCTCCTGATTCTAGGACCACTATATCACTTATCTGTCTTAATTCTTACTTTTCTAGTCCTAGATGCCTACCTCTCATGGTCATTGATATCCTAGTCTTGGAATCAAAAAGGCCTGAGTTCATTCTTTGTTCTAATACTTTTTGTATGAGAAAATCACTTAAACCTCTCTCAATCTGTTTCTCGATCTGTAAAATGGGAACAACAATATCTATATTACTTATCAAACAAAGCTATGGTAAAGTTTTTTTAAAAAATTTTATTGGCTTTCATAGAAATTAAAACAACTAAATTTATTCTCTTTCAAAGGAGAACTTCTGAACTATTGTTTCACTTAATTGCTATTCCCTTGTCTTTTGATTCCATTTACAATTTCAGACCTATACAATAGCCAGTTCACAACTGCCAGTTGTTCGTTTTAGTGGGAAATTTACACCTAAGAAACTAGCAAATTAGAGCTTGTTTTATTGTTTTTGTTGGTTGTCTAAACTTGAGAAAGTGATGGAGGAAAAAATCAATAATGCAAGTTAAGCTTTAAAATGTGTCATTTTTTTTCAGAAGAGCTGGTTATTAAGCATTTATCAGCATGACATTGTTTTGGTTCCTCCAATAGTGTGTTAACCCATTTTTCATTGAATAAGGATAGCACAGTAAGAGTAGATTATATGGATTGGAGTCACTTCTTTTCATCAGTGTAGGGAATTCCCATGAGGGAACTCCCTTTGCAATGCCAATCTGTTATCTAGTCTTTAAAAGCTGCTGGGGGTATTGAGAAGTTAAGTGATCTTCCTGGTCAGAAATTGAATTTAAAACTCTGTTTCAAGAGTTGTGTTAGCCAAAAAATTTACTAGCTAATTCTTATAGCTTTTTCCTATGAGTCTGTCTTTACTAAACTTGACTAGTGCTTTTGTATGGCAGACATAGATTCTGTTCCTGAGACAGAATTCAAAAACACAGGGTCACATCCATGCCATATTGAAGAGTAAGAGTAGGACTTTTGAAAATTTTTCATTTTATCTTATTCTTCATTTTGTGTTGGTTCTTGCTATCACATCTCATTCATATAGCATAATTACTATTTTTACTTTTTCTTAGATGATTTTGCTTTTTCAAATCACATTATATTCAGCTCCACCTCTAATTTTTTTGACTACTCAGTTGTTTATGTCAGTCTTAGATACATGGTTTACATTTCTATAATTTGTTTTTATTGAATCTCTTGAAAGTAGTATTTGATGTTGGTTCTTACACGTTAAATTTTCTTTTGAGTTCAGATTTGTTTGAGACAAAATCCTGAAAATCTGGCAGTTTATTGAATGTCCATTTTTTTCATTCAATATCATACTTAATTTTGCTGAGTATAATATTTTAGTCCTTTTGATTGTTGATATAGAGTATTCTAGGACCTGTGTTCTATTGTAGTTGCTGATAGACTACATGCAATACTGTAGCTCCAGTATATTTGAATTGCTATTTTGTTGTTCAAAATTATTTTTTGAGTTCTATAAATTCTTTCTGTGAAATAGTATTTAACTATTTAACTACTCTTTGGCATACTTCAGTATCCTCCTCTGAAAATGAGCCCCATTCTTCCCTATTCTCATATAGTAACTTTTAATAATTGGATTCTTTTTCCTTTGCTCATTTAAAAAAAGAACTTAATAATGTAACTGTAGGTGGGAGGGTAGGGTAGGGAGAGATGGCACCTTTAGCCTCAGGTTTCCAATCAGTTCTCCCCTCAGACATGGAACTCAAAACCAACAACTCTATCATCCTATGAATGCCTGCAGCCAGCAGCATCCCTACCCCAATGCATTTGCATTCATCAAGTATGCTGGTTTCTTCTCATTACAACACAACTGGGCCTGACATTGCTAATCAGAAGTTTCCTTCAGTCCTCCCAGACTCAGACTCCTGACTACCCATGCTCTCCTAGAGGTAAAGTTCCTGTCCAAACTATCTCCAAACCCATACATCCCCAATTGTTCCAGGTAGCAATTTTTTGTTTAGTTTGTGGGAGAAATCTGGAGAGCTTGAAATTTTTTGTCCTATTCCACCATCTTTCCACAATCCTCCCCATTATTCATTTTTGTACATTTTGAGTTCCAAAATTTTAGCTTCCTTCACATACTTCCTCCCTCCCTCAAACTGTAAGCAATTTGATATGGATTATATATATGCAATCATGTAAAATGTATTTTCATATTAGTCATATTGTGAAAGAAGAAACAGAAAAAAGCACGAAAAATTAATTGAAAATGGTATGTTTTAATTTGCATCCAGACTCTACTGGCTCTTTCTCATTGGAAAATACTATCCACCATCAATACTTTGGAAGTGTCTTGGATCATTGTATTGCTGAGAAGAGCTAAGTTGTTTATACTTGATCAAATTTTTATATTCTTCAAAATTATTTGTAAATTATCCCTTACTCTTTTCCCATGATATAACATGATCATATATACACATGTGTTCTTTATATTTGATGATACTATCTCTGAGGATTGAATTTTCTCATTGAATAAATGAATATAAAAATTCAAAATGTAACTGGAAGTCACTAGCCAGGTACCTAGCCTGTATTGTTTTTACATGGGTATAAAAATTTCACCCAGGAAATTAAAGCAAATTGGTGGCAATTTGCAGTCTCAAACAAATCCAAAAATTAATATGGGTTCCTCTTCCTTTTTCCCTTCTACTTCCTTCTCCTCTTCTTCCCTTACCTCCTCCTTCTCCACTTCCTCCTCCCCCACTCATTCCTCCTCCTGCTGCTGTTGCTGCTTCTCTCCCACCATCCCCAGTGTCTTGAAACAGACCATCCTGATGCCTCTCTTGTGAAGTGGTGATTGGTGAAACCTATGGACCCACCATAGCCAACAACAACAACAAAAATACACAGGAAAGAATCAAGACCGAAAACAATGACCATATTAATTTGATGGTGATAGAGCAAGATGGTTCAGTGGTAGCAATTTAAAATTAAGAAACACATACCACTTTAGCAAACTAATAAAAGCCTATTGTGAATGACAGGGTTTACCAAAAAGGCAGATCAGATTCTGATTTGATGGGCAAAATATTCAGTGAAATAGGCACACATACACAATTGGAAATGGAGGCTGAATATATAATTGACGTATTTCAGAAGCAGACAGGAGATATTTACTAAAAAAAAAAAACAAAAAAAAAAAACCTGCAAATCTACTTCAGAACAGTGCTCCCAAGGAAAACAATATGGTCACAATAAGAAAACCAAGATTTGGTTCATTCATATCCTAACTACTACAATATAGTTTTCTCTCCTTGATTCAATTCCCCCATTCCTTTATTATACATAAAGAAACTGGCATATATACACAGACATAATGCATTGTTTTGTTTTGTTTTGTTTTTAACTAAATGGTCAATGTTATGTTTTGATTAACATCAAATAGGATTGGAGAGAGGAAAAAAAGAAACTTGTTCTGTAAAAAATATCCCTTTCCTCCATTAATGGTATGCTAATTCAATTCTTATCTTTATATTTTAATAAGTTATATTGTTTTCACCATTTATCATAAGACAAAAACAAAGATAAAACTTGTATACCTCCATTAAATAGATAATTTCAATGTGTTTCTTTTATTATTGCAAAATCAAGAAAAAATTTTTGTACACATATTAATATAGGGCAATGTCTATCTATCAATGGAGAGATAAATTATGTTTTAAAAATTGATCCTAGTTTTCACTTTAAGCCAATATCTTGTCTTCTTATTTAAAATTTTTAAAAAGATAAACACAGAATAAACAGCACAGAAGTTGTCTTGGAAACAGAGGGCACTTACTAAAACCTCTCAGGAGAGTGGAAAATAAGAGAACTAATTGCCAGAACTGTTGGTCATAAAACTCAAGCAAGTGACATAAAACTACACTTGTGGATTTTCAAAATAAAGAGAAAGAGCTTTAGAAACTCATATTGGAAAAATTAGGAAATATTTAATTCTCTGCCTTAATAACTCTATATCCTCCCAAGCTTACTTCTTGATAAGCCTGCTTCTGATTTTCACTTCTATTTCGCCAATGAAGGCTATTATTAAACATGAGGATCTTTATTTCAAGTCTTGAGCACATTATTTTAAGTTTTCCATCAAATTATCAGTATGGAGGCATATTTCCAATTGTTTAATTGTTTATGTGACACAAAGTTAGGAAGTATGTTATATAATTTCATGGAATTGAAGCAAAATAAAGCAGAAATCTAAGCAGCTGTTTTTAAACTCTTACAGTACCAAATTTCCTTCTTATTGATTAAATGTAATAATAATTTTTCAAGCCCAACTCTGAATATAAAGAATGCTGAAGTAAACCTCCTTCAGTGGGCTTTTACTTTAGTATAATTAAAATGAATCTTCCTCAGCTGGAAATATTAATTATGGTTTTAATTCTTGTTATATTTATAGAACATAGAGAGAAACAATGTGGTATAATGGATAGGATGTTGGACTTGACATTGAGAAGAACTAAATTTCAGTCCTGTGGCAGATCCATTCTACCTGGAGGAACTTGGAAAAGTTAAACTTTTAGTCTTAACTTCCTTATATATAAAATAGGGATAATAACTCCTAACTTACAGGGTCCTTGGGAGCATGAAAACTTTAAAGCACTGTCATGATGTATTATTATTATTATTATTAACTTATATATCTATATATTTTCAAAGTGTTCAATTAAAAAAACCCATCTTACTTCATTCATTTTCTACCTAAATGCTTTATAAAGTTATAACAGCTTGAACACCAGCTCAACTGGGTCCAGTTCATAAGGTTTCAAGTATATAGTGAAAAAAGAATATTTGAGTATCAGCCTGAGATCATTCACCAAGGAAGCTAAAATTCTGGGTACCAAGCAACATATGCATGAAATATACATTTAAAAAAACAGCACTCAGTTAGATGGGGCTCCCCTAACTTCTGAAGTGAAGGAATGTGGGAAATGGTAGAAAAGAGGAAAATATATTTTGAGATTATTTTTAGACATTGTGAAGCATTACAAATAGCCAATATAACACTAGAAGAATGAAACCAGAAATAAATTTAAAAGTAACAGCTTCTTCTTAGAAAACACATGAAAGAATTGGCACCATTAACTTCATAAGACATTCATATGTACCACAGACAAAATCATGGAATTTTTGGTCATCTTGCCTTATTATAACCAGTCAATTAACATTCATCAATCACTTGATGAGAATTAGCACCAATATCATAAAGTAATTCACACACCAACTTCCACTATAAAGGATGAAAAATATTAAAGATCTATGAAAAACTTGTCAAGAATTTCCAAATAGTGAATATATACTTTGTTACTCAGTGCTTCAATATGACAGAGAACAAAAGGAAGGGCAGCAAAAATATATGAAGAAATATGTCTTGATAGAAGGAAATGAAAGTAGCCAAAGGATTGTAGGTTACTGGGAAGATTCATATTGATATATTATGAATACTTTCTCTAACACAGGAACTGGAAAATGTTGCATGAGTTCAAACATCAAAGAAGTTAAACATGGTATAGAGAAATCCATCCAAAATATAGTGGTCACCTCATGCATAGAGAAATCCATCCAAAATATAGTGGTCACCTCATGCATTCATTCATTCATTTTATTCATATACATATATGTATATATAATATGTATACATATATACATATATATTGGAGGCAGTATCTGAAAAGGATGAAATCATGGCTTCATCAAAACATCAAATCCCACTTTAAATTCACTACATTTACTTTTATAGAGAACTCAAAGGAAATGTAATGGGCTATTACTCATTTAGAGACACTTCAATATGTACATATATATAAATATTATACTTATAGTTTTTATTGTTGTTATTCAGTCATTCAGTCATATCTGACTCTTCATGACTTTATAAACCATAGAACACCAGGCCCATCAATCCTCTGCCAGCTTTAAAAGTCCATCCAAGTTCATGTTCTTTGCTTCCATACCATTATCCATTCAGCTCATCCTCTGCCATCCCCTTTTTCTTCTGCCTTCAATCTTTCCCAATATCAGTGTCGTTTCCAGTGCTTCTCATTATATGAACAAAGCATTTCAGCTTCAGCATTTGACCTTCCAGTAAATAGCTTGAATTAATTTCTTTAAGTATTGATTAATTTGATTTCCTTGATCCAACTGACTTTCAAAAGTCTTCTCCAACACCACAATTCAAAATCCTTGATTATGTGGCAAAAACTGGGATAATATGGACTACATACTGGGGCATCTTAAAAGTAAATAAAAAAACTATGGATATATGAGGGAAATTAGAGAATATTTTATTTACTACCTTATGATTATTTAGCATCTAAGCATAGTATTTCCTCTGTATTCTTGATCTAAACTCTCATTTTAACTGGCAGGTTGGGTCTCCAAAGAGTAATTACCTGTATTTCCCCTCAAAGTTCTATGAATAATCTTGAGGATATGGAATTTCTAACTTTGAGTGTCTTCCTATTGCTTTTAGGATAAAAAACAAACTCCTTAGCCTGGCATTTTAAGTCCTTCATTATTTACTACAAAGCTACCTTTTACAGATATACACATATAAATATACAAACATGTTATCTATAAAAGTATGTTATATGTACTATACTTTTATAGATAACATGTTGTCTCCTATAATAAAATGTTTAAGACAAGGGAATTTTGATTTTTATCTTTTTTTATTTCCAGATGCTCTGGTAATACATGACACATGATAGGCACTTAACAAAGATCTGTTGATTGGTTAATTATAAAAGTAAATAAATTAGTAGGAAAGACTACAAATGGCTAGAGCAAGAAGTATTTTCATACTAAAAGAACAAGAATAGTGTTGATAGCATGTTAGATGACTCTTTTACTTTGGATCATAGGAAATCAAAGACAAGATTCATAGATGATGAAAAATTGTAGAGAGATTGCAAACCATATCAATGGAGCAGTATCTGATAAGGATGAAATCATGGCTTCATCAAAACATCAAATCCCACTTTAAATTCACTACATTTACTTTTATAGAGAACTCAAAGGAAATGTAATGGGCTATTACTCATTTAGAGACACATCAAATATGTCACCCAACAATTTGGCAATGACTTTCATCACCATATGTCCCTAATAACTCATAGAAGTCAGAATCAGCAGGCTATTCAGTCCATCTGAAGTATAATCTCAAATCCCTTAGGATGAAGGTAATTATGGCACCAGAATGTGAAAATAACTTCAAATTCCTATTGTTCTGGCATGTTTCTCTATACTGGGAACTGAAATGAACATTGCAGTGGCTTACTGTAACATTATAAAACACACTGAATAAAGAACTGTTTGTGGGGAAAGCAGTTTGAAGATCTTTAGGGAATGATAATTTAGGGGGAGACTTTCAGGGAGTTCTCCTCTCTTTAGCAATGGAAGAAAATCCTAGTAAGGGTAACATCTGTAGGAGGAAGATGGGGTCTATGAGAGAATCACAACATTCAAATATAGGGTGATGGCTCATATTGGACAAAGGCAGGATGACCTTGAGACTCTAAAGTAGACAAAGACCAATTTTCAAACGGACTTGGCTGAAAAATCAAAGAGTAATTTACATGTTGGTAGCTACACAAACAAGGGTGGATCATATAATATATAATGTTTATTGGGATTGAACTAGACTACAGAGAAAAACTTTAACTTCAATGCTTTGTTTTGTGTGAGTGATAAACCTGACCCATCATATATTCTAAGTAGGCTACAAGGTCTAGGATGCCATTTGTAGCAAGATACAAAACTATTCAAAGTTTCATTTTTCTTTACAGTAAAGTTATATTTTTAGTTTTAGTTGGTCTGCTGGCCTTAAATCTCTCCCCATTTCATTCTATCCCGCAATCCACCTCCCAAGAGTTCTTCCTATAGTCTGAACATATCAGCCTTCTATTCAATGAATTCTAGTGGTTCCCTGTTGGAATCTTTACAAACTGCTAACTAATTAGAGTTGATCTAATCTTACAAGAAGATGTTTTGGGCCAGAACCTGAAACAAGGTACTAAGTAGAACTAATTAATACAAGGCTTGTGTTCACACCTTTACTCAATGGAGTTCACAAGTATAAGAGTTTCACAAAGTAAACTTTGTAACTTTATGAGTTCACACCTCCCTTGAAGCTCTTTGGGCCAGAGAGCACTATGGGAGAAAACCCACAATCCCTCTCTTGAAAAAGCATAAATAGAGCTTCAATGGGCCAGTCAAAGAAGTTCTTCAGAGTGAAGAAGCTACAAGTCGGGATTTCAGCTGAGGCAAGGCAAGGGAGAATATATTTTCCACTTGGCTGGCTGGTCACAGAAGAGAGTTCAGCTGCATTGGAGAAGAGTTGGTGGCTGGGCTCCTGCATTTCCCCCACTGAGACCAAGCTGGTCTGAAAGACTCACCAGAAAGCTAGCCGAGCCCCAAGTGAAGGAGACAAGAGATTCATTCCATCTCTGTGCTGGTTGGAGGCTGAAGAAAGCAGAGGCAGAGGCTGAAGGACAAAACCTTTGGATTTGGCGACATTCGGAGGGAGCTCTTGGAACCAAGCAGAGAGATAGACCTCTAAACTAACCGGGCTATATTGGAGATAATAAAAGATCTGAACTTTTATCACCTGCCTGCGTTTTGAGAAGAAAAAGCTCACCACATTTTGGCGCCCGAACAGGGACCGACAAAATCCTGATTCCAGGGAAGGCACCCAGAGAGAACTTTTATAATATTTTATAGAAGAACAAGAACCCAACATTTGAACTCCAATAGTTCCCTGTTACCTCCTGGATCAAACATAAAATCCATGGACCCTTTCTACTTTCCCAATTTTCCTACATTTAGTACTTTCTTTTTGTTCATCATGAATGATACTCTGAGAGCTCCCAACTATGTCTTTGCATTGGCTGTCTTCCATATACTTCTCTTTCCTCACTTCCACCTTCTGGCTTTCCTAGATTCTTTCAACATTTTGTTCAAAAGCCAACTTCTGCAAGAGGCCTTTCCCAATCTACCTCATCCACCCTCTTGCTAGCACCTTACCTCTGAGATTGGCTCCCATTATTTTACATCTATTTTGTATTTACAAAGTTGTTTGCATATTGTCTCTTCCATTAGCATGTTAGCCCCCTTATGGACAGGGATTCTTTACTATTCTTTGTATCTCTATGTTTAGCACAGTGCCTGGCACATAGTAATTAATGCTTGATGTTGGAGATGATAATAATGATGAGGACAACGATGATAAAAATGATTTACAAATGTGTGTGACAAAACAACTTAAATAACTGTTGTAATCTCAAGCTACATAAATAGAAACATAATGACTAGAACAAGGGAAGTGAAAATGCCTTCTGTACTCTGTCTTGGTAACATCACATTTGAAGTATTCTGTTCAGTCCTAGGTGTTAAATATTTTAAGGACAGCTACAAAGTAAAAAAGATAACTGAGTGAGGAATTAGATGACTAGGGTCAAAATCTTATCTCTGCTACATACTACTTGTGTGACCATGGTCAAGTCATTTAATCTATCTGAATTTCAGTTTCCTTATCTATAAAATAAGGGAATTGGACAAGATTCCTCTGAGATTCCAACTCTACATCTATAATCCTATGACAACCTATGATCCCTGACCCATCAAAATGCTTGGCACATAATAAATGTTTTAAAATGTTTTGCAATTCATTCATTCATGGATAAGAGAAAATGTGGTATAGTGGACAGTGAGCTGGTCTCTAAGTCAAAAAGATCTGAGTTTTCCAATTTTGCCTCTGATATACTAACTGTGTAACCCTAAGCAAGTCATTTAACCTTTATTCAAGGAAACTCTCCAAGATTGTAAATTACAAATCAATCTGCATTGGTGAAAGCAATGGTGGAAGGAAGGAAGAAAGGAAAGAAGGAAGGGAGGGAGGGAGGGAAGAAAGGAAAGGAAAGAGGGAAGATGCTGTGATCAGTATCTATTCATTGCAGGGTCTTTTTTCCCAATGGGATTTGCGTCCTAAATTTCCAGATCTTTCCTCCACATATACACATGCATGTTGAATTTATCTTTAAAAGTTAACTTTGGTCAACCAAGATTAGAAGGAAAGTAGAGAACTAGAAAACAATCTTTACAGCAAGTAGCTCTGATAAGAAAGGCCTTCTTTCTCAAATATATGGAAAATTAAGTTAACCATCCCCCAGTTGAAAAAGGATCAAAGGATAAGAACAGGTGGTTTTCAGATGAAAAACATCAAATCTATAGTCATATAAAGTAGTGCTCTAAATCACTTTTAATTAGAGAAATTCAAATTAAAATAGCTCTGAGATACTGCCTCACACTTATCAGATTATTTAATTTGACAGAAAATGAAAATGATAAAAGTTGGCAAGGATATGGTAAAATTGGGACACTAATGCACTTTTGGTAGAGTAGTGAACTGACCCAATCACTCCAGAGAACAATTTGGAATTATACTCACGAGCAATCAAACAGTGCATACCTTTCTATCCACCAATGGCACCATTAGGTCCGTATCTGAAAAAGATCATAAAATGGTGGGGGGAAGGGGGGAAGAGAACCTACATGTGCAAAAAATTTATGTTAGTTCTTTTTGTGAAGGTAAATATTAGAAATTGAGGGAGTCTGTCAATTAGATAATAACTGAACAAGTTGCAGTATATGGATATAATGGAATATGATTGAACAATAAGAAATTATGAACAAGCAGATTTCAGAAAAACCTGAAAAGACTTACATGAATTTATGCAAAGTTAAATAAGCAGAATCAGGAAGATACTGCACAAAGTAACAGTAACATTGTATGATGAATCTCTATAAATCACTAGCTCTTCTCAGCAACACAATGATCTAAGACAGTGGCAAAAGACTCATGATGGAAAAGGTTATCCACATCCAGATAAAGAATTGATGAATAAAACATCAAATTGCTTACCAGTTAGGAAGAAAGGAGGGAAAGGAGGGGAAAAGAAAAATTTGGAATTTAAAATATTGTAAAAATGAATGCTAAAATTGTCTTTGCATATAATTGGAAAAAAATAAAATGCTATATTAAAAAAGCTAACTTTGGGTTACCTGTTATGATGCTTGTTTTATAGCATATTTTAAGACCCTTGCCTCTGGTGCCAGAAATACTACCTATAGCTATGATTAGTACTAAGGATAGTAAGCTACTCAGTGACTACCTGCTGGGTTGCTTGATGATACAAAGATACCTTTCATCTTCAGAACCATCCCTCTTCACATGTAAGGATTGCCTCAAAAAGAATTTTTATTGAAAATTTTAGCAATATGTGAAATTCCATTGAAGTATTCAAAAGTATGTTTTGATGGAAGACAGTACTAATAGAAGTATTCTTGATGCAGTGTTTGCAACAGACCTGACAAAAGAATGAAAGATAATTAAAACAGAAATTTTGCATGCAGAGGAGCTATCTGGTATGGTTTGATTTATAATTATCAGAATTATTATGGCGACCGAGTTCAAAATTCTTCAGATGATTAAACTGAGTGATAAAATGTATGACAATGAACTACTTAGTATGAAAAACAATGGAACAATGTACATGTGAGCTAAATTTCAAAAATGAATGTCAAAAAAATCACTACCCCATCTAGCTGTTACTGATGCAACATAGCAAGATAACAAGATATACTTGCTGTACAAGGAATGGGAGTAGTTGTAGCTTGTCTAATAACTTATAAAAGGTCTCAGGCCAGGGAAACCTCATTCAAGCTATTTATTTAATTCTGAGTGTTCAGGAAATATCATTGCTATGAAAACAGCTGAGAGACAGGATTGCATTCCATTTATTGACATGCAAATGAGCCCATCAAGCCTATAAACAGGAATAGTTTTCTGCCAGCTAAAATCTGCTCAGATCCTGTTGAGGAAAAAAAATGTAAAAGTTCATTTTCCAAAACTGAGAAGGGTATATAAGATAAAAGGGAAACACAGCATGAAGCTATTTATAAAGGGTGACATTGTAGGCATCTAAAAGTTTCTGTTGGATTTCCATATTGAAAGAATTTCTGAATAAGGATGTTAGAGAACTAGGTAAACACAGGCATTGAGATCTTTATGAGAAATACTATTTACAACAGTTAATCAGCCTTTTCCATTGACAGCAATATGGTTAGACTTTTACACTAAAAGCAGAGCCAAACAATTTTATGAAGCGAGAGTAAAGATAAGGTGGAAGATTCTGCCTTCTAATTCATGCATGCAACTCACAGAAAGCAGGATGGAAATTCTAAATGCATTATCTGAAATAATATTTCCCTCAACATATGCATCTCCAGAATGGAAGCTGAGTTGAGGTAATTTTTAATGTGGCACAAATGTGCCCAATATAATGTAGCAATGTTCTTAAATAGATATGTACTTTTTCTCTTGGTGGAGAGTGTTTCATAAAATCTTGCTGAGGACAAAAGGGATCCCCTCACTTACATAACCTTGTTTCTTTTTTTTCAACTTTGTAACACCTCTACTACAATAACTCAGGAGTCCTGAAATACTAGAACCTAAATCAGTGGAAGTTCATGTGTAATTTCATCATCTTGGATAATAATAAATGGTCCCCAAACTGAATTTTGGGAGAGAATAAGGAATTTTGAACCCACTACGATGGGAATAAAAGGGATCCTCTGTGACTTCTGTCACATGATCCTTCCTGTCACCAAGATTAGTGTCATTATTAGTGTCATTCTCAACACTTCCATTCCCCTACATTCTACATTCAGCTGTTGCTTTTACTCCCCAAACATCTCTGACTTCTGATTAATTCTCTCCAATCCATACCATCCTAGTGAGGTGTTTATCATGTTTTGTTTAAACTATTGCAATCTCTTAATTGGATTTTCTATATTAAATCTCAGTCTCTTGCCTCTATCTCTTTTTCTCCCTTCCTTTCTCTCCTTCCTTCTCTCCCTTCCTTTCAATACACTCCAGTGGCTTATTATTAGCTCCAGAATAAGATAATCAAGTTTGAAAACTCTTCACAACTTGGCCCCAACCTAGTATTGCTCTCCTTCATGCTTTCTATAGTCCAGACAAATGGTTATATTGCTATTCTTCACTCTACTATCTATCTCCACATCTTTGTTTGCTATCCCTTAAGTCTGGGGCATAGATTCTATTGTTTTCCTTCAAATTGCAAGTTCTTTCTTTCTTATCCCCCTCCAACTGTCAGTCTCTTGCTCCCCACAATATCATTTTTATCACACACACACACACACACACACACACACACACACACACACACACACACACATTCTCTTCCCCCGCCAGCACATAACTTACTTACGGAGTTTCTTCTTTCATCTCCAAGCTACATTACAGATTTCTTTACTTCTTCTACTGTTAATAAGAAACTTCTTTATCCTAAAAATTCACCACAAAATCAGAATTCACACAGCGAATGTATATTTTTTTTCCCTTGGGATCTCTCCTATTGATTGGATGATTCCTCCCAGAATCTCCATTTCAACCTTGTCTTCATTCCTCTTGCATTCTAGATTTTCCTCAGATAGTTCCTGTCCTTTCTCCCCACACATACACATCCTTTTTAACTTCATTTTCTGTATTGTTAGCATCTTGAAGGCAGATGATATTTTTCTGCTTTTATTGTTATCCCCAATGCTTAGCTCCTTGCCTGGCCTCCATAGTAAGCATGTAATAAATGCTTGTTGAATAATGGTCTATTATAATCAAGGATTGTTTCATTTTTGTCTTTCTATGCCCAGCTCCAAACATAATATCTGACATATACAATGCCAGCATTAACAAATGTTTGCTGTTTGCTTGTTTGTTACATATAGGTCGATATTTACTGAAATCTATTCAAATAATCAAGTTATGGCAAATGACTTGTATTTTTTTAATGTGAGATAAGTGCCCAAACAACATTTGGCAACTTCTTCCTTCCCAATAGAGAGAATTTCTCCAGACAGTACCAAAGAAGGCACAGGGAGATTCCCCACCTCCTCTCTCTCTCTTGCTGAGACAAAGATCTTGCTATCAAAGTAAAATCTTGGAGTCCCAGGTAGACAGACAGATACATGGTAGATCCATTTCCAGATTAATGATATTCAATATTCCTCTTAAAAGCATCTACTGTGTCCAAGGGTTGGTACTAGTGTTGGAAATAAAACAAAAACAACAAACCAAACACAGCCTCTTGCTTCAAGGAATTTACATGCTATTGAAAAGTAAAGAATTTATAAAGAGAGAAGTTAATACAAAGTCATTTGAAGAAGTGGAGAATGTTAATAAGTGAGGAGACCAAGAAGGACCTGATGAAGTAAGTAACAGTGCAATGGGGCTTTGAGGGAAACTGAAGATAATATCCTAACTTTCTAACATCATGTTACATAAATGCTTTTTATGTTATATAAATGTTGAAAACTGACTGGCTTTTTTACTAATAGACTGGTTGCTATAATTTATATATCACTTTAAAACATGTATCTTCACTCTGAGCTACCTCCATCCTGGTCATCATCCCAATAACCACATCCCCACCTGAAGCTGATGGGATGCTGGGCTCTGATAGGTGAACTTCTGCCTCCAGGCTACTCCTCAACTTTCTCCACATTATGAAGCCCCCTTTGTATGTTATCTTCCATCATTAAAATGAAAACTTCTTAAGGTCAGAGACCATATACTTTTCTTGTATTTGTATGCCCACCACTTAGCACATGGTTTGGTACATAGTAAGCACTCTCTAAGTGCTATGCAAAACTTTTCTGTGACTGGAAAAATTCAGGGAGTAGTTGGATGATATTGTTGAAAGGATTCATGGAAACTGGGCAAGATGATGAACTGCTATAAATTTCATGACCAAGAAAAGTTATGCTCATTTCCCTTTTTAACTAACTCATGGGACTGTTTCTTTTTATGGCTGATAATGTCTACAAAAGGAAGATCATTGGATTTACAGTCAAAAGTTCAAAGCCCAGTTCTACTCTTCATTGCCTTTGTAACCATGGAGAAATCACATTATATCTCTGGGACTTATCTTCTTTAACTATAAAATGGAGGTAAGGGCAATATATCTCCCTTAACTCCTAGAATTGTTATGAAAATATTTTCTGAAGCAGTAAGCTATGATTTATTAATATTAAACCAGTAGTTTAAAGAAACTCAGACATGGTATATCTAAATTTCAATGATATAATTGATAAATTTTCTCAGAGTGATAAAGCAGAAAGAGTACTTCTGAAGTCAAAGGACCTAATTTCAAACCTTACTTCTAACAATGCCTATGTGATCTTGAGAGTCACTTAATTTTCCTCGAGTCCCATTTCCTAATCTCTGAGAGAAAAGTATTAGATGAAATGGTTTCTAAAGTCCCATACAATTATAGATTTATGATTCTGTGATAGTATGACCCCGTGATAGTATCCTAGTGGAAGAAGAGAGAGATGTGGAATGAATAAGAATACAGTTAGGTGAGGTTGGAATTAATTGACTGAACAAACCCAAAGAAAATCAAGAGTTGATAAGTATAGTCCTTGAGAGAAGTAGCGTCTATTTGAGTGACTTCTCTTCTATCCTTACCCATATTCTGTCCAATAATTTTTAGTGCCTTGATTGGGCAACAGGCTTATCAAATTTCCAGATGACACATGTAGGAAGAAGAACTAATACACTGAGAATGACATCAGATACAAATACAGATCTTGATAGACTGGAGTTATACTATGAGATAAAACAAACTGTATGGAATTTCATCAAAATAAATGTGGTGTACTTGAATCAAAAAAAAAATTATCCAAGTACAAGGAAGTAGAGATGAGATTAGAAAGGAATTTTTTTATATTAAAAAATAGGAAACAAAAACTCAATAGGGATGGACTGTGGCTACAAATAAAAACTGATATAACTTCAACTATATCAACACAATCAAAGTATGAAGAAAAAGTTGGTGCCAATGCTAGCAATAGTTATAGGATTGGAAGAAAAAAGGCAGAGCCAAGCTAGAGGAGTAAAGGCATGAACTCGCCCAACCTTCCCCCCCAAACCACTCCAAGCTATTTTAAATAATGACTCTAAACAAATTTTAGAGCATTAGAACACCCAAAAAGATGGAGCAGAATATTTTTCAGCTGAAGAAGCTCAGCAGAAAAAATCTGTGACACCAGGTGGGAGTCCAGTATACAAGTCCCAGTGCAGGCCAGAGATGTAGACTCAGCCCCAACCCCAGCCCCAGCAAAGGTAGAACATTGTTCTAGAGACTTCTAAATCAGTGGCAGTACTAGTGACTTTCAGACCTCTCAGTCTAGAGACACCAAAGATGACTTGGAAGGTCAGCAGAAAAGGTTTGTGGCAATAGGGTTGTAGTCCAGCATGCATTCCCAGTGCAATCCATGCCAGCACAGCAGAAACCCCAGCCCCAGCAAAGCAGGACCTCTGAATAAGGTACTGGGAAACCAGCAAATCAAGAGTGAGCATGGGCAATGGTGATGGTGACAGCTTCCTAATGCCTCAATTCACAGGAGGTCTCTTTATTAGTAAGGAAGGACTCCATTGCTTTAGCACACTAGACCTTACAGCTACAGTGATGTTGGGACACTCCCAAAATTCTAGGATAGAAAAGAGCATTTGTGGTCAGGTCCCTAGAAGGATCTCTGAAAATAGTTGCACAAAATCCCTAAAGCTTGGGACAATGCATCCTGCATCCTGAAAACAGAACCCAACTTTAATAAAGAGTTAAAAATCTGAGTAATAGGCTAGGAAAGTGAGCAGAAAAAAGAAAAAGTTTCTGACCATAGAAAATTACAATGGAGACAAAAGCTCAAAACATACACTCAGAAAATTATAAAATCAATGTTCCTGCATCCAAATTTCCAAGAAAAATAAGAATTGGGCTCAGGCTATGGAAGAACTCAAAAAGGATTTTGAAAATCAATTGAGAAAGATAGAGGGAAAATGAGGAAAAGAGTTGAGATTGCGATACACAAAAGGAAATACAAAAAGCTAATGAGGAGGAAAATTCAATTAAAAAGCAAAAGTGGTCAAATGGGAAAGAAGGTACAAAAGCTCACTGAGGAAAATAATTCCTTAAAAATTATAATTGAGCAAATTGAAGCTAATGATTTTATAAGAAATCTTGATAACAAAGCAAACCAAAAAAAAAAAAATGAAAAAAATAGAAAAAATGTGAAATATCTCATTGAAAAAAGCAACTGACCTGAAAAATAGATACAGAAGAAATCATTTTAATATTAATGGTCTACCTGAAAGTTATGATCACAAAAAGAGCCTGGTCATCATCTTTCAAGAAAATATCAAGGAAAACTGTCCTGATATTCTAGAACCAGAGAGTAAAATAAAAGTTGAAAGAATTCACCAATCACCTCCTGAAAGAGATCCTAAAGTGAAAATTCCTAGGAATAATATAGCCAAATTCTGGAACTCCCATGTCAAGCACAAAATATTACAAGCATCCAGAAAGAAATAATTCAAGTATAATGCTCTCAATCTGGAATTATGCCCAAAAAGTTATCAAACTGTGCATACCCTTTGATCCAGCAGTGTTTCTATTGGGCTTATATCCCAAAGAAATACTAAAGAAGGGAAAGGGACCTGTATGTGCCAAAATGTTTGTGGCAGCCCTGTTTGTAGTGGCTAGAAACTGGAAATTGAATGGATGCCCATCAATTGGAGAATGGCTGGGTAAATTGTGGTACATGAATGTTATGGAATATTATTGTTCTGTAAGGAATGACCAGCAGGATGAATACAGAGAGGCTTGGAGAGACCTACATGGACTGATGCTAAGTGAGATGAGCAGAACCAGGAGATCATTAAACACTTTGACAACGATATTGTATGAGGATGTATTCTGACGGAAGTGGATTTCTATGACAAAGAGACCTGAGTTTCAATGGATAAATGATGGACAGAGACAGCTACACCCAGAGAAGGAACACTGGGAAACGAATGTGAACTATTTGCATTTTTGATTTTCTTCCCGAGTTATTTTTACCTTCTGAATCCAATTCTCCCTGTGCAACAGGAGAACTGTTCGGTTCTGCAAATATGTATTGTATCTAGGATATACTGCAACATACTTAACATATATAGAACTGCTTGCCATCTTGGGGGGGGGGTGGTGGAGGGAGGGAGGGGAAAAAATGAAACATAAGCGAGTGCAAGGGATAATGTTGTAAAAAATTACCCTGGCATGGATTCTGTCAATACAAAGTTATTATTAAATAAAATTAAATTTTAAAAAAAAGTATAATGTTCTCTTCAGAATTGGCTCAAAGAAGAAATAATAGGCACACTCATTATGGGTATAGAAATCTCTTACCCTGCAGGAAAGTAGGAGAAGAAAGGGATACAGGAGGGAAGGAGGGTAATCAAAGAAAAAGTATGTTGTGGGAGGGAGTGGTAAGTAGCAAAACACTTTTTAGGATGGACAGGATGAAAAGAGAAATAGAATAGGATAAATTGGAGGAAATACAATTAGTAATAGCAATTGTAAAAAAAGAATTTGGAAGTAAATTTCTCTAACAAAGCCTTATTTTTCAAACATAGAAGTGAGTCAAATTTATTAAAAAAATAAATAAATAAGAGCCTTCCCTCAATTGATAAATGATTAAAAGATATGATCTATGGCCAAAAGGGCCATAAATTGATGCATATCCTTTGACCTAATAATACCACTAGTAGGCATGAATCCCCAAAGAGATTTTTTAAAAAGGAAAAGGACCTATGTATACAAAAATATTTATAGCAGATTGTAATATTCTCTTTAAAATATAATGTTCTCTGTTGAAGTCTTGGGGTCTCAGGAGGCAGCCTTCATTTCAGTTTAGTAATCACCACAGGAGTAGCTACGGGTTAAAGTCCAATCCTTTATTGTCTCTTTCAAAGTGTTGTCTCCTTTCCTGGGGCCTGGTTAGCTTTCTTGGAGGTCTATCTCTCTCTTGTTTCTGTGGACTTGAGCTCCTGCCTCCTTCTCTGCCCTCTGAATCTCTCCAAATGTCTCTGAATTCAAAGGTTTGTGTTAGCTTCCAACCACCACAAAGGGGGAAGAAGGAATGAATCTGTCTCAGCTTCCAAGAGCTTCTAGTGCACCTGTCTCTTCTGACCTTGAGAAATTCTTGCTTATAGGCTGTAAACTGAGTATAAACCAATCATTATATCACTAGGAAACCATTACTTGTTGTAGGATTAAATCAATACTAAACTAGATTTAACCATTGTCTCCTCAATTCCACTTAGTACCTTGTTTCAAGTCCTGACCCATAACATCTCCTTGTAGGATTAAATCAATCATACTGAACCATACTAAATTAGATAATTATTGTCTCTATCAATTCCACAACTTAGTATCTTGTAAGAATCCTTTGTTTCAAACTCAGAGTTCTGGCCCATAACAGCAGATCTCTTCTCAGGGTTAAAAAATTTGGAAATTGAGGGGAAGCCTATCAATTGAGTAATGGCTAAACAAATTGTGATATGTAATTATGATGGAATACTATTGCTCTATAGGAAATGATGGACAGAATGCTCTCAGAAAAAAAAAGCCCGAGAGTCCTCCATGAACTCATACAAAATGAAATGTCCTATATACAAAGTAATAGAAATGTTCTGGGATGATCAGTTTAAATGACTTTGCTATTCTCTGCAATACAATGATCCATGACTACTCTGAAGTTCTTATGATGAAAAATCCTATCCACACCTAGACAAGGAATTGAACTGATTGTGTGTGAAAACAGATTGAAGGATTCATTCTCTCTCTCTCTCTTTCTCTTTCTCTCTCTTCTCCTCCTCCTCCTCCTCCTCCTCCTCTTCCTCATTCTCCTCCTCTTTCTCTCTTTTTCTTTCTTCTCCTCTCTCTTTCTCTCTCTCTCCCTCTCTTTCTCTCTCTTTTTCTCTCTCTAACTTTTTCTTGAGGATTGTTTTGGTGTTTAGGTTTTTGTTATGGTGGGAGATCTATTTTTTCTTTCACAATATGACTTTTGTAAAAATATTTTGCATTATTTCACATGTGATTTCTTAATGGGGGAGAATAGGAATAAGGGAGAGAATCTGGAACTCACAAGTTTTTTTTTTTTAAATGTAAAAACTGCTTTAAATGTAACTGGGAGAAAATATTTAAAATTTTTAAAAAAAGAATAGAGGAAAAAACATGGTCCAGGAAATCAAAAATGAATTCTGGAGGGCCTGGCTATGCTGAGGTCAAAGGAGAGAAGATAATTAGGTAAGGATTATGTTATTTTCAACCCCACACATAAATCTTTTGTGAGATTCATGGTGAAAATATGTGGGAAGGAGTAAAGACTGAATAGACAAATGGATTTTTGCAAGAGTTGTAGCTTATATTGATCTGAGTTCTTTTCTCCATGCTCGGTCTTTATTTTTATGTGGCCCTGGCTGCCAAACACCCCACAAAACTCTCAGCATTCCATATGTTGTCTCTAGGTTTCACTGAGTTTCTGCATGTGAAAAACAGTCTGGTCCCAAGCTTCACCAGCCAAGATATACAACAGGGGTCCTGAGGCAAAGAAAAAGCCTTGCAGAAGAGTACTGCTCCTAGGTGACTGGGCTCAACCTTCTTTCACACAAAACCAAAGCACATTTAATAATTTCTTATATGTTCAAGAATAGGTATACTAGAGTGGTATACTAGATGAAGTGCTGTGTGTGGAATCAGGAGATCTCATCTTTCTAGGTTGGAATCTGATCTCTACTATTTATTAGCTGTAGGACCCTGAGAAAGTCATTTAACCCTATTTGCCTCAGCATGCTCACTTATAAAATAAATTGAAAAAGAAAATGACAAATCACTCCAGTATGTTTGCCAAAAAAAAAAAAAACCCAAATGGGACATGAAGAATGAGACACAATTGAAAAATGACTGAACAACTATGTATATAAGACACTGTTCTAACCAATGGGAGTGAAAAGAATAAAACAAAACAGCCCCTATATTTAAGAAGCTTATATTTCATTATCACCAGAAGTGCCCAGAGACAGGTATTAGAATATGATCCATACCACTGTCTCTTATCATCATTATCTCCTTATCTTCCCTGATTCCTACAAGTACATCCATGGCTCCCTCATTCTTAAAAACAAAACAAGAAAAATTCATTTGATTCTAGGTCATCATTAGCTGCTGTTATTTATTCCTCTCTCTTATTTGCTGAACTTCTTAATAAAGTCGTCTAAACTAAGTCCTTCCTTTTCTTCTCCTCTGCCTTGTGTCCAAACCCTCTGCATTTTGGCTTGCTACTTCATTATTAAATACAAAATAAAATGGTGTTCTTTCAAATCTCTTTATTCTTGACTATTTTTAATTATTTGATGCTGTTGCTCAGCCCCATTTTCTTTTCTAAGTTTCAAGACACTGTTCTCTCCTGATTCTCCTCTTTCTTGCCTGATCTCTTCTTCTGACTCCTTTGCTGGATTCAGATCATGATGACCAACCATGGAAGATTTCCAAGGCTCTGGGCCTCAGTTCTCTTCTCCTCTCCCTCTAGATCCTCACTTGGTGATCTAATCTGCTCCCATAGTGTCAATCATCCTACTTCTGATTATTAGCCTACCTTTGATTCTACTCTTTATATCTAATATGTACTTAGTTATTTACATGTTGTCTCTCCCATTAGAATGTAAGATCTTTGATCTCAAAGACAATTTTGTGTGATATATATATATATATATATATATATATATATATATATATATGTATGTATGTATATATATCCCAGTACTATGCAAAGGATCTGGCACATAGAAAGCACTTAAATGCTTTGGTTGACACTAGTCATAAAGAGCCATGGAAAGGGTCCTGCTAGTAGTGTTGCGAAACTCAAATGAGATAATGGCTATAGAGCACTTTGCAAAGCTTAAAATGTTTTATAAATGTTTGTTATTCTTGTTAACTTGTGGTCACATGCCTCTACTCAGGTAATAACCAACTTCTCTGAACCTTCTCCTGAACTCCTGCTGAGTTCAAGCAATGTTTATAAAGAAATACTGGAGTCTGCTGATAAATATTTTACAACTGGGCTCTCAGGATGTGTGCATGTGTGCACAAACAATTTTTAGTTCAATTTGCATTATTAAAACTTTTTCAAATCTACATAGTCAACAAAACAATAAATCAAGCCCTGCTCTGTGGATTGCTTGTTTTTTTAAAGTTATATGCATATGCTCATAGTGAAGATTTAACAGTTGGCTTTCTCAAAATTGTTAAAGGTGGCTCCAGGACACCCTTAGCTCCTAAAGATGAGAAACAGATTGGAGAAACAATCTTAAAAATTTTAGGCAAAATTCCAAGTCATCAAAGGTGTCAATTCACTCATCTACCCATAATAGCAGTTGCCCTTCTAAATGAGCTAGCTATAGTTTTTCCTCCCATTTTTATGGGTTTGACAGGGGAAAGGCTTATTTATCTTGTTCAGTGTGAATTTATCTTGAAGACCCAACTCTAGGCATCTTCACAATTGATCAAACAAGTTGTTAATGAGAAAGCATAAGATAATCATGTTTATATGCTTGTACCATGTTTAACAAATATTGGACTACTTGCCATCTAGGGAAAGGGTTGGGGGAAGGGAGGGAATATTGGAACACAAGGTTTTGCAACATTTTTTGCAACACTAAGGATTAATGTTGAAGAATAATCCATGAATATTTTGAAAAATAAAAAGCTTTAATAAAAAAAAGATAATTATGTTTAGTTGGGGATAGGACTGCTTATAGTAAATAGAATTCTGATCCTAGTGTCAGAAAAATCTGACCTCAAACATTTACTGGCTGTGTGACTCTAGGCAAGTCAGTTAGTCCTGTTTACTTCAAGTTTCCTCATCTGTAAAATGACCTGGAGAAAGCAATGGCAGATCACTCCAGTATTTTTGCCAGGAAAATCTCAAATTCAAGTGCAAAGAGTCAGACACCACTGAATAAGAGCAACAAAAAAAAAAAATCTTGTGAATAATGAAATTTCAAGGCTAAATACCTGGAATACATGCATGGAATGAGAGATCCTTCAAAGTTAATTCTTAGATTAAAGCAGGAGACTAAGCATTTAATTAACTGTAATAATGAGCTTCATTTGTCTCTAAGCTGTTTTTTTTTTTTTGTTGTTGTTGTTGTTCTTATTTTAAGCTAAAAGGGGTCAATGTTGATTGCGTTTTTGGAGGACATTAAAAGATGATCTTAAGAATCTATTAGTCCCCAGTTAAGCAAGGCTAAGAGACCAAATGACTTTAGAAGATTGGAAGAGTTTTAGAACGAGTCTGAGATTGATTTGTTTGATGTTGCATTGTAATTTTTTTGTTATGTTTTACAGAAAAACCAGGAGACAGGTAAGAAGAAGAGCAAGGGAGCGAGAAATCAAGGAGACTGAAAGCCACCCAGAGGCCCTTATCATCTAGGCTGGAAGAACATCAAGAAATAGTCAATACATATGTATTAAGCATCGTATATGTTCTAGTCACTGCACTAGTGCAGCAAGCTTTTAAGTGATCACGGACCAAAGACCTAACTACAAGCCAGATCCATGTAGGCAAGATGAAATTACACAATGATAAGGAAACGAATCATGTTAGGAATGAAAGAAATTATTGGCTAGCAGAAAAGCACAAAGATCTAGAGAGAAGCTTTTAGGAAATAGAACTCTCCTAACATATAAATTCTCTTGGAGATGCCTTGGGACTCTATGAGGAGCAAATTATTTAAATAAGATCCTGATGTGTTTGGGGGCACTAATTAGGTCTATTACCTAGATATCATTAAAAAAAAAAAAACAGATAGTAGATAGCATTCATCACACTCACTTCCTAGCAGAGGTGATGAACTAAATATTCAGAATAAAGCACATGATTTTGAATATGGTGAATGTGAGAATTTCTTTTGCTTAACTGTATATTTGTTATAAATTTTTGGCTTTTTCTTTTTTTTTTTTCTAGTGAGAAAAGAGGGATAAGAGGAAGGGAAAATGAATGTGTCGACTGAAAAAAAAAAAACATTTAAAATAGCTAGGGAGTATCTCTGGCAGAAAATGGCACTTGAGCATGTGGTAACTATCGGAAATAGACTTTGGTAGGATGAAACCATTCCCTTCGCTTCATGGACAGAAGGTGGTAGAGGACAGCTAGCTCTGGGGGTTATTGTTATAAAAGTTTCTCACAGTGGTATTTCAGTTGCCCTTGTTACAGAAACAAATTTCTCACATTAAATGCAACAAAGTATCACAGATTTAGATATCAAAGAGACCTTAAAGACCACTGAGTCCAACCCACTCATTTTATATTTGAAGAAACTGAGACACAGATATTTGAATGTCTTGCACAAGATTAAACATCTAGTAAATATTTGAGATGAGATTTGAATTCAACTGATTTCTCTGCTATGCTCCTTAAGAATGTATGGGTTGATGTGGTTTCCACAAGAAGGGACTGCCTCCCCCCAGAACTAAGAACTAATCCAGAAAACAATCAATCAATTAATTAATAAACATTTATTAAGCACCTACTATGAGCTGAGCACTATTCTCAATGTTGAGTTTACAAAAAGAAACATAAGATAGTTCTTACCCTCAAGGAGTTTACAATCTAATGAACTACCTCCACTATCACCAAGATAACTAGTTATGGTTAGACTTCAGGAGAAGGAGATTAGATATTTCTAGAATATTAAGAATTATATCATCAACAGCAACAACAACAACACTATTATTAGTAGTAAAGCAGTGGGCTAAGTACAAACTCATTGGGATATTTCCCTGCTGGAATATCATCAACAGCAAGATTTATGAAATGACCAAAACAGTCAAATTTTATGTCCTTATTTTCAGGGGAAAATGAAAGGGGGGTTATCCATGTGTCTCAATTCCCAGTAAGGAGAAGAGTTATAACTAAGATAAAAATAACCTGAACAGAATATATCCTCCCCAAAAAAGTATCTGAGAATAATTTCTAGATTTAGCCATGACTAATTTTCTACACTTGAACTCAATCTCTAATCCATTGTAGTAGTGCCTATCAAGGCACATGAGGGCACTACAGCGAATCCCCTATGTTATCCCTTAATGAGCTATGTAATATGTTATGTCTAGTTCTGAAGTTTAAGAAGGATATTGATAAGCTGGAGCATATTGAGAGGATGATAACTAAGAAAGAATTGGGTATATGTGAAGTCTAAAGAAGAAAAGGAAAGGCCAGATTTGATTGTTATCTTTCAGTATTTAAAGGGTTTCACAAAAAAAAAAAAAAAAAAAAAAGAGGGATTAGGCTTGTCTGCTAGACCCCAGATGACAGAACTAAAATCATTGATCTATCAAGAATCTATTATGTGTATATATTATTGTTGCTGCTACTACTACAGTAGCTGCTGCTGCTGCTATTTTTGTGTAATCTTTACAGTTGTGTCCAATTCTTCCTGAAATTTGTGTGTTTTTTTTCCTTGGCAAAGGCAGAAGTTGTTTGCTATTTCTTTCTCCAGCTCATTTTAGGGATGAGGAAACTGAAGCAAAGTTAAGTGACTTGCACAGGGTCACACTTAGTAAATATCTGAGGACAGATTTTGATTCAGATTTTTTAATCCAAGTCCACTGATCTATCCTTTATACTACCTTGCTATCTGTGTGTGTGTGTGTGTGTGTGTATGTGTGTGTGTGGTTATACATATAAATGTGTTTATATTTATGGGCCTATGTATATAGATATACATATGCATATACATATCTATGGATGTGCATATGTATGTGTAATATGTATAAATTATATATCTTGGGTACCAAACCCTTATCAGAGAAATTTGATACAAGGATTTTTCCCATCTACCCCCTTCTCTTCTGATCCTACATGTATTAATTTTGATTATGCAGAAGCTTTTCATTTTCATGTATTCAAACTTAATCTATCTTCTGTAATTGCTTTTATTCCTTGTTTTCCTACTCATAGCTGTGAGACATATGTGATCTGCTTCTACCTCTCTATTTTTCTATTCTCTACCTCTCTATTTTTTAACCAATATATCAGTTCGATTACTGATGCTTTATAACATACTTTGAAGTCTGTGCTATTCTTCTTTCATTGATAACTCTTTTCTTTATTATTTCTTGACAGTCTAGATTTTTATTTTTCCAAATGAATTTTATTACTTTATCAAATTTTATAAAGTATCCTTTTGATAATTTGACTGGTAGAGGATTAAAACCATAAACTAATGGAAATAGTGTGATCATTTTTATTGTATTGACACAACTCAGCATTTAGCACTGAATATTTCTCCATGTATTTAAGATGTTTTTAGTTTGTATAAGGAGCATTTGTAACTTAATCTATACAAATATTTTACAATATCTGATAGACTGATCCACAGATATCTAATGTATTCTGTAGTTATTTGGAATGAATATTCCCTTTCTATTATTGCCATTTGTATTGTTGTTATTGTTATATATAAATGTTATTTTTTAAAATTTATTTTGTAGCCTACTTCTTGGCAGATGCTACTAATTTTTTCAATAATTACCTTTGCTGATTCCTGGGAATTTTCTAAGCACATCATAATATAATCGATAAATACAGTTTTATTTCTTTTTTACCTAAGTTAATGTCTTCAATTTCTTTCTCTCATTTTATTTCTATTGCTAGTGTCTTGCTACACTTCTCAGTTTCCATAATTATCCTGAGCCAGTCCTGACTCAGTTTCCCTGCTTCTCAAAGTTCAGTCCTGCAAAACATCCCCTCCCTCTTTATCAGAATATTTGATAAGGATAAAAGACCTTATGTTTTAGAATATCAGAATGTCTCTCCCCATCCCAAGCTACCAGAATGTCAGATACCATATTATCAAGATGCCTCTCCCCATCTCCAGGGTTCCTCCCCCCATGCCTCTCCTCACTCTGTCAGAATCTGATTGTCCAAGTCTGGTTCCCACTCTCAGCACCCTGAGTCCACCCACCCTTCAGTCTATCCCCAAGTCTGAGCCACGTGTATATAGACCATTGAGAACTCTCATTGTTTGCTGGATTCTTGAAGTCGATAATTGTATTCAGCCCTGGGACCAAACCATGGATCCATTTGGTCCCAGTAAATCTCTCATATTAAATAAATTATTAAATATTCTCATCTCTATCCTGTCTTAGTTTCTCCAGCATTATACTAGTATTACCAAAAGTGAATCAAATAGTAGTGGGGAGAAAGGACATCTTTCCTTTACTGCTATATATACTTTGGGAAATATTCTTGTGAATACTTACTGCCTATGAATTCTTGCTCATAGTTTTAGCCCAGTGATTTTATGAAATTAGAAAAGGTCCCTCTATGCTACAAGTTGTATTATATTTTTTCCCCATAAATGAGTGTTGTACTTCATAAAAAATTTTTTTCTACATCAATTGAGAATCTTGTGGCTTGTGGTATTTATATTTTTAATGTAATCAATTGTGTTGACTTTTTTCTTAATGTTGAGCCATCTTTGCATCCCATGATTTAAATATTCCTTTGCATGAGAATTTTTTAGTCTGTTTGATGAGATTTTCTTTAAAATTTGCTTTAATATTCATTATATTGATTTATAATTCATATTCTATTCTTCCCTGGTTTAAGTGTTAGGACTATATTATGTTTGTCTCAAATATAAGAAGCTTAAAGAATATCTTATGAATTTTTAAGAATAATTTGTGTAGTGTGAGTGCTAATTGTTCTTTAAAAATGTGGTAGAAAAAATAATAATAATAAAATATGTGGTAGAATTTTCCTGGGAATCAATTGAGACTAAGTGTTTTTACCTTTTAATGGTTTCTTTACTAAAGAAGAAAGAATTGGAAAAGGAAGTAGGAAACCACTCCAGTGTTTTTGCCAAGAAATCCTCAAATGCAATGACAAAAAGTTGAACACAACTGAAAAATGACTAAAGAAGTTTCTTTAAAGATAGTTTTTTCTTGCTCTTTTCCGAGACCAGGCTGTTTAAGACCTCTACTTGGTCTTCTCTTATTTTGGGTAAATTTTACATTTTTGAAGGTATTTCTTTTTTTCTTTTCTGCCCCCAGTTTTGTTTGTATATAACTGTGATAATAATCAAAACTTGTTTTTTTTCTTTTTTATTTCTTTTTTTTTTGGTTTTTTATTTTTAATTTATTTTTATTTGATTATTATTTTAGTTTATTTTTAGTTTTTATTTCTTTTAGTTTTATTGTGATTTTACCTAGTTTATTTGCTATGTAGTCAATTTTGGTTTCTCTTTTTTTTCTTTCTCTTTTAAATCAGATTGCCTAAAATTTTATTTGGTTTATTATTATTTTGAGAGAACTAATTTTAAGTTTCTTTTATCATTTTAAAGTTTTGTTTCAAAATTATCCTCTAATTTTTAATATCTTATTCGTGTTTCTTTTAAGTTTGCTTAGTTTTGGGCTTTCTAATTTTTATATGTATAGTTAGTTCATTACTTCTTTCTTTTGCAATTTCAATAATGTGTTTTTGTAGGGCTATTCATCCCCCATTCCCAGGACTATTTTGCCATCCCAGAAATTTTAGTATGTTATTTCATCATTATTATTTTCTTTCACATAGTTATTAATTGTTTCTATGATTTATTACATGATCCACTCATTATTTAGGAATTCATTGAGCAACCATTTAATCCTATTCCTTTTGTTCTCCCTGAACTGATTATAGTTTTTACTACAAATGATGTGTTTATAGTTACTACCATCTTACATTAATTTGCAATATCGTTGTAGACTAATGGTGACTTTTTTTGTAAAAGTCCTGAATGTTACTGACAAATACATATATTCTTTAGCAATCCCTTTTAAAAGATACTGTTAATCTTTTATTTCATTTCTCCAGCAATTTCTTCATTTCCTTATTTTCACTTTATATTTTTAATAGATTTAGCCAAAACTGAGTGGGACATTGATATGACTATTGTGTTATTTTTCATGTCTTTTTGTAGTCCACTTAATTTTTCTTTGTAAATTTTGATGCTAAGGTGGTTGGGTCCTATAATTTTAATGTTGATATTGCCTTATTGTCCATGATTCCTTTCTGGATAATGTAGTTTGTTTTTTTATCTCTTTTTTTGTTGTGAATATCTTTGCTTTTCTGAGACTATAATTGCAATTCCTGTGGGGTTTTTTTTTTTTTTTTGCATTAGCCAAATAAATAGTAATTTTTTTTTTCATCTCTGTTAGTGTTCTTTTCTCTTCTTTACGATAATATAAAAATGGTTCTTCTCTGGGAGAGAGAGCAGGTTTCTCGGAGAGGTTTTCTTAGAGGTAGCCTTAGTTGTAGTTGAAAGTAATAATCACCTCAAAACACAGCCAGGTGATAAAAGTTCAGATCTTTTATTATCTCCAATATAGCCCAGTTAGCTTAGAGGCCTATCTCTCTGCTTGGTTCCAAGAGCTCTCTCTGAATGTCTCCAAATCCAAAGGTTTGTCCTTCAGCCCAGCCAGCCAAGTGGAAAATGGAATGGATCTCTCTTGCCTCGGAGAGAGGGCTTCTGGCTCTCAATCTCTCAGAGTGCTCTGCATCTGTCCCAGCATGCATCTAATTAGCTTTGTCCTTTGCTTCTGCCTCTGCTTTCTTCAGCCTCTAATTCAGCTCCTCTCCGTGTAATTCAGTTGAATTCTCTTGATTGGGTTTATATATGACTCTTCTGAGAGAATGGGATTATAGGTTTTCTCCCAGAGTGCTCTCTGGCCCTCTTTTTTCTTCTTTAAAATAATATAATACATCCCCTCATTTTTATTCTGTATATGCCTTTGGTTTTTAGTTTTGTTTTGTTTGTTTTTTTGCAAGAAACATATTGTAAGGTTTTGTTTTTTTATCCAACGTGTCACTCTTTTATACTTTATTGGAGTTTTCTTTCAAATTTAATGTTATAAAATTGACCCTACATTTTTCTTCATTTATCACTAATTTTTTTCTAAATTAAATTTTTTCTCTTCTTCTGGAAATATTTTACCTATTTGGATATTTGCACATGATGTATTTTAAGATAATCTTATTACTATTGTCTCTTTTCCCTTCAAAAAGAAAGTTTTTAAAAGTATGCTTCAATTTATATCAGTTCTTTCTTGGGGGATAGTTAGCAATTTCCATCATAAGTCCTTCAGAACTGTTTTGGATCATTGTGTTGCTGAGAATAGCTAAGTCATTCACACCTGATCCTCTTATTATATTGTTGTTACTTTGTACACTGTAACTTTTGTTTTGCATCAATTTATATGTCTTTCTAGGTTTTCCTAAGAGTATTCTGCTTATCATTTCTTATAACACAATAGTATTCTATCATATCCATATTCCACAATTGATATGTATCCCCTCAATTTCCAATATTTTACCATTAAGCAAGAGCTGCTATAAATATTTTTATACATATTTTTGTCCCTTTTTTATCTCTTTTGGAAATATAGACCTAGTAGTCGTAGTATGGTTAAAGATAACTTTCATTATTTTATTTAAAAAATATTCATATCTTTTCATCATTTTCTCATAATACAATTATTTCCCCCCCATTTCTCTTCCATTGTTTTCCAGGGTCCAAGTTTTCTCATTTATCTGGAATATGTATTATCCCTAAGAGCTTTGTTTCCCCATTTCCTGAGGCAGGATGAATGGTCTCTTTAAGCACCAAATCACTTCTGATTTAACTCATTATGATGTTCTCATCTCCCTTTTAGATTAACTCTCTTCCCCAAGAGAATGTTCAAAAGTTGTATGCATTCCCACCTCGGAAACAAGACTTCCTCTTTTTCTTATTTCAATCTCTCTTTTTTGTCTTCTCACCCATTCTTCTGTAAGCTTTCTTAATAAGAGAATATAGAAATAGAATTTTGTTTCCCTTTATTGTTAACATTTGACTTGTTCGGGATATACCACATATTCCTCTCCTAAACAAATACCATGGGCAGCTAAGTGATGTGGCTAAGTGTAACTAGAGTGCCAGTTCTAGCATTAGGAATTCTCATCTTCCTGAGTTTAAATCTGACCACTGACATTAGCTTGTATTTCTTCTAAAGTGTTTAAGAAGGAAATAATTTGTTCAAGTCTGATTTTCTTTCTAGAAATAGAACAAATTCTTCTATTATTGACAGTCTGGTTTTTTGTTTTTGTTTTTGTGTGTGTGTTTTTCAATGATTAGGCTCAAGTTATCTCGATAGATCACTGTGCTTCCATCTTGGATTCCTCTGCTTTTAGAGACACCTTGTTCTATTCCCTTTTACAGTCTATGGTGGATTCCAGAATTGTTGCAATACAGGAGCCACTTGCCAGTGGCTGCTGGAGGTCCAACTCAGACCTGTACAATAGATCTCTTCATATGAGAGGATGATAATGATACAAGGACACTGAGAGGCAGTTGCATTCTCTGACCTCTCTCCTCTTGCCTCCAGTTTATTTCATTCCCAATCCACAAGGAACGCCTGCATCAGCAAAGACTGTTTTGCACCCCTTCAAGTGTTATGATCCGCAGCTGTGGAGGCTCTTGGAGAACTGACCTGCCCCTTCACTTAGGCATGGTCCTTAACACAGAATGGTATAGTGTTATTTGAAGATCCTTTCTTTCATATTTATATATATCTTCTTCCTGGTCGTTTGGAAAATTTGTTGTCACTGGCATTATTATATTTAACTATTATACTTCTTGCCATTTGTAACATAGTTTTTTCATTTTGTTTTTGTTTCATTCTGACTGTAATTTGAGGATTCTTTCAATTGGTATTTTGTTTTCTATGTTAAGAAGTTCTGGGCAGCTTTCTGTATCATTTCTTTCATTATGACGATTGAGGAATTTTGGATTTGTCGTTTCTTCAAGGAGAACTATAATCCTTAAATTGTCTTTGTGCATCCTATCTTCAAGATTAATGTTTTGTTTACATATAAATTGTTTTCTTTTTAAATTATTGCTTTTTTACTATTTTTACATTATGTTTCTTTTTTTAAATAACTTTTTATTGACAGAACCCATGCCAGGGTAATTTTTTACAGCATTATCACTTAAACTCACTTCTGTTCCGATTTTTCTCTTCCCTCCCTCCACCACCTCCCCCAAATGGCAAGCAGTCCTTTACATGTTAAATAGGTTACAGCATATTCTAGATACAATATATGTGTGCAGAACTAAACAGTTCTCTTGTTGCACAGGGAGAATTGGATTCAGAAGGCATAAATAACCCAGTAAGAAAAACAAAAATGCAAGCAGTTTATATTCATTTCCCAGTGTTCTTTCTTTGGATGTAGCTGCTTCTGCCCATCCTTGAGCAATTGAAACTGAATTAGCTCTCTTTATCGAAGAGATCCACTTCCATCAGAATACATCCTTCAAACAGTATCGTTGTTGAGGTATATAATTACATTATGTTTCTTGAGGTATTTTTTAGGGGGGAGAAATCTACATTTTCTTTCACAACATGACTTTTATAGAAATGTTCTTTTGCATATCTTCACATGTGCCTTCTCAATGGGAAAGAGGGAAGGGATTGAGGAAAGAGAAGAGGAGAGAATCTGGAACTCAGTTCTAAAGCAAATGTAAATAAATAAAAAATGGATTTTTCTCTGAAAAATAAAATAAAATTATTGCTTTTTGTTCATCCTCTTCCATATTACCTTTTTGCACATTTGCATTCCCCGTCGAATTCTCTCCTTTGTTTGTTTGCTGAGATCCCATCAAGATTTCAAGTTTTTCTATTCTTCCATTTATAATTGCTATATGGGCCATATATTCTACAGTCCTGATTCTTATTTGAAACCATGCAGTAACATCAAGCCATGGTTACCAAGCTTTCTTGGAAATTCACGGGTTCCTCTGATTCATCAGATATTGATTCCTTTTTCTTTGAATTATATTTATTCAGAAATGGCTGGATCCTTTTAGCTAATTTGGAGGCCTAATTCCATCTATTATTGTCCTCCCTTTTGGTCAATCTTCTTGTATTCAAGATCTTTAACTAAATTTTTTTCCTGAAATCTTTGGTAATTTCTATTTTTCCTTTTATTTTGTCTTGTCATTTTCTGATTCCCTTTACTCTGGTGGCATTTCCCAAAGGCCTAAACTTCAGTCAACTAAGCTTTTTACCTAAAGCAATTCATAGTCCTTCAACCATGGTCTCTGCTCCCAAGTATCTTGAGAGATAAAGAGAATTGGTCCCAGTTAGATGCTGGGCTTTTTCCCTCAGCCTTAGTGGAGTGTGTTTGCATGTGTGTATAAGTGTGTGTGTGTGTGTGTGTGTGTGTGTGTGTGTGTGTGTGCCTGCCTGTCTTTCTGTGGGTCTCTGTCTCTCTTTCTCTTTCACACTCTCTCTTTCTCTTTCACACACACATACACACACACATACACACACACACACACACACACAAGACATAGACAGAGACAGAGACAGAGGACAGAGACAGAGACAGAGACAGAGAAAATCATTGTTTGGGTCCTTATGAATTCAGATTGAATGTAAATAGCAGTCATTTATTCTTTAGCAGAAATCCTGAGAGTCTTTCCCTTCTAGATTCATCCATGTATTTATTTATTTAGATTTTTTAGATGAGGTAAAAGTCTCCTCAGACTTCAAGACAATATGTTGACTTACACAGCCCTGTTCATTGAGTGGGAAAGGAGAAAGAAAACAAAAGGACGGGAAGTAGGTAAGGAGGGAGGGAGGGAAGCAGGAAAAGAGGGAAGAAGAGAGGGAAGAAGGTAGAAAAAGAACTAGAAATAGAAAAAGAGAGAAAGGAAAGAAGGAAGGAAGAGAGAAAGGAAGAAAGAGAAAGAAAGGAAGGAAGAGAGAAAGGAAGGAAGAGAAAGAAAGAAAGAAAGAGAGAAAGGAAGAAAGAGAAAGAACGGAAGAGAGAAAGGAAGAAAGAGAAAGGAAGGAAGAGAGAAAGGAAGAAAGAGAAATGAAGGAAGGAAGAGAGAAAGGAAGAAAGAGAAAGGAAGGAAGGAAGAGAGAAAGGAAGAAAGAGAAAGAAAGGAAGGAAGAGAGAAAGGAAGAAAGAGAAAGAAAGAAAGGAAGAGAGAAAGGAAGAAAGAGAAAGAAAAAGAAAGAAAGGAAGAAAGAGATAAAGAAAGGAAGGAAGGAAAAGAGAAAGGAAGGAAGAGAGAGAGAAAGGAAGGAAGGAAAAGAGAAAGGAAGAAGAAAGAAAGAAAGGAAGGAAGAGAGAAAGGAAGGAAGAGAAAGAAAGAAAGAAAGAGAGAAAGGAAGAAAGAGAAAGAACGGAAGAGAGAAAGGAAGAAAGAGAAAGGAAGGAAGAGAGAAAGGAAGAAAGAGAAATGAAGGAAGGAAGAGAGAAAGGAAGAAAGAGAAAGGAAGGAAGGAAGAGAGAAAGGAAGAAAGAGAAAGAAAGGAAGGAAGAGAGAAAGGAAGAAAGAGAAAGAAAGAAAGGAAGAGAGAAAGGAAGAAAGAGAAAGAAAAAGAAAGAAAGGAAGAAAGAGATAAAGAAAGGAAGGAAGGAAAAGAGAAAGGAAGAAAGAGAGAGAAAGGAAGGAAGGAAAAGAGAAAGGAAGAAAGAAAGAAAGAAAGGAAGGAAGGAAGGAAGGGAGAAAGGAAGAAAGAGAAAAAGAAAGGAAGAGAGAAAGGAAGAAAGAGAGAAAGAAAGGAAGGAAGGAAGAGAGAAAGAAAGGAAGGAAGAGAGAAAGGAAGAAAGAAGTAGGGAGAGAGGGAAGAAGGAGGGAGGGAGGGAAGGAAGAAAGAACATCCTTTACCAATGGGATTCTAAAATTTCTTTAGTGACATGTACTCTATTAGCAGTCTGTAAATGTATAGATCCTATAAAGTAAGGCATTTAAATGTATAAAATAATATGATTACAAAGCGACCAATTATATTAAAATACAGTTATCCAATTATTTGTTTTAACTTCATAGATAATAGATTAAGAACCCCTGCTATAAGATAGACAATCATCAATTATTACCTTGTGTAAATGGAAAAAACATAGTCTTTGTGTTCCATTCATTCCATTTTATACAAAGATTATTAATGAACTAATAGAATCTGTGATTAATGGTATCAAAAGCTGCTACTCATTTAAATGTACAAGAAAAAATGTCAAACTATATCACCTCATTTTAGCTCATAATGGCCTCATATTCTTCCTACATAATAAGCACTTTAAAAGGATATAGTGATCTGCTAACAACCACAATTCATAAAACATTTTAGTCATGCTTAACTGCCTCCTTTAGAGTGTTTCCTAGGACCAAAACCTTTTTTTTCTCTGAATCCACAATAGAAGAGATTAAAGAGTATGTTTTAGCCCAATATGTATAAATTTGAGAATTAGAACATCTTTCATTCATGTGAACAGGAGTTATGTTGACAGTATCAGTGGTAAATGCCCTTGAGCCATGTCTCTACATGTCTCCCTCACCCCTCCCATGCTGCCCAAAAAGCATAACTAGAGTAAATAAGATGAGGTCAGATAATTCTGGTAAGTATGAATATTATCCTATTTCATCATCATTTGAAACACATTCAGTAGTAAAGTGAAATCATCTCATTTCTTCGGGATACACAGTATCACAGCAAAAACTATATTTGTTGAAAGGTGAGCCAAGTGAACCCTAAGAAATTTACTGTAAATTATTCATAGGTAATTGTTGAGTTAATGTTACATCTTAGCAAAGCAGCAGCTTACAGTAAGTGAGCTTCATTAAACAATTACTTTCATAGAATTCTAATTTCTTTTGTAAGTTAAGAAGTGAATGCATTTTGTAAATGTAATAAGATTTTTTAATAAAGTTACTGTTCATGAAATATGGTACCTTGTAGGTAAACACCTCCAATTTCTGACTAGTTTTATCAAAAATAACTGGGTTATATTGGACAAATCATCACCCAAGTGACTATAAGTTCTTTAGGCCAAAAATTAGTTACTTTATTTTTCTTTGTAACTTTGGTGCCTTTCATCTTTTATATATAAGTAAATTTATATACTTGCTGACCTAAATATAAATGCGAGCCTTCATTTATTGTTTGTTTTCACAAATTATAATGTGAGCTCCTTGAGAGCAAGGACTATTTCAGTTTTATATTTATATCCCCAACCCTCTGCAAAGGGATGAGCATGGAGTATTTTTGTGACTCAGTGACATCTGACTCTTCATGACCTCATTGGGATTTTCCTTGGCAAAGATACTTGAGTAGTATGTCATTTCCTTCTTCAGCTCAGATAAGGGAACTTAGATAAATGGAATTAAGTGACTTGCCTAGAGTCACATAGTTGATAAGTGTCTCAGGTTGGATTTGGATCCAGGAAGATTTGGATCCAGCATTCTACTCATAGAATTTTAAAAATATATTTCTGTTCCAGTCTCCTCTGACTCTGGCCAGGATTTTCTGGCCTTCAGAGCCACACCCCAATCATTTTGGAAAACAACTGGGAATTATGTATGAAAAGTTACTTATGTGTTCATACCTTAGGAATAATATTCTGTGCATATAACCCAAAGAGGTCAAAGACAGAAACAAAGGCTAAAACATTCAGAACAACACTTTCCTAGTAGGATGTATGTGTATATGTATATATATGTATATATACACACACAGACAAAAATATGTTTACATAAGTACATATGTGCCTTACTTTATAGGATCTATACATTTACAGACTGATAATAGAGTACATGTCACTAAAGAAATTTTAGAATCCCATTGGTAAAGGATATTCTTTCTTCCTTGACTGAGTCAGTTAAGCCCATCTATCTCATATGTTAAAAAGGAAATCATCCAGCAGTTCAATAGGAGGAAACAGGAAGAGCTCAGAACAATTATGGAGTGGGACCTCTGTGGGGGGTGGGGAGGCAATGAAATGGGAATAGGGGATTTCCTATCTTAGAGGTGGATTTGTTCAAACAAAAATAGCCTATCCAATAGTTAGAGAGACAGTTCAAGACCCATATGAAGAGCCTGAAAGATACAGCTACAAAGAAAGTCATCTAAGGAAAATGATTTTTTAAGGGAACATCATCCCTTGGCACCAAGAAAAGACCCAGCAGTAGATTTAAGAAGGTCCAACTCAAGTGAGAGACCTTGATACCTGAGAGTTGGGCTGCACAGGAGAGATAAGACTTCCAGGCTTTATAATTCTAGTTGGGGGTTGATTTTGTCAAATCTGTTACCTACATATGTTTCTCACTACCATTGTACTCTATGGTTGAGCATGCTCTTCCCTTAGATACTAAATAAATTTGAAGGATATGGCCTAGGTTTGAGAGTAGAATGTTTTATATTGACTATTCTTACTATTCCACCATAATAAGTCACTTTATTAAGAGCTGATTCTGTCTGTCGGATGATTAATAATGGGCAGCATACTCGTTGGGCTTGCAAGATATTGTTTTAAAAATATATCCTTAAAGAGTTATCTCTAGAACCTAAGGTAATAGTCACTTTGTGGTTACTCAACCCATAAATATAAGAATGATTTTGGGAAACAGCATAAGGAGATTGCTATAAATGTAATAGAGTGATGGCTATTAATATAATGGAATATTGTTTTAACATAGAAATTATAAAGATGAGAAATTCAGATAAATTTAATAAGCTATAAGAACTGATATAAAGGAAAACAATATACATAATGATGATAATACTAAAAAACCACACTAAATCTCATCAGAATTCAGATTAAATACAACAAATTACTTTGGTTCCAGAGGAGAATTGATGGAACACTAGTAGAAAAAAATGATTAACCATGAATGAAAAATATTATATAATCCATCAAAAATTGTGACTGCATCTACTATTATTTCTTAATATCATTGTTATGTGGCCAAAGTCTATGGCGTGATACATAAGGTAGTGAATGTGATATAAAAATAAATCCTTCAAAAGTAAAACATTTTATGTCTGAAAACCCTTTTTTTTGTCCCATTCATAACCTATATAAGCCTGATTTAATTAACATTGTTAGTAATTGAGCAATTTTATCTTCAAGCTTCTTAACACATAGGGACATTCAAGCTAAGAGAGAATGCATTTAGAACAAATAATTCTTTCCTCTCCTTAACTATCCTATACCTCAAGAAATTGGAAACTAAGTGGATGCCCATCAGTTAGAGAATGGCTGAATAAATTGTAGTATATATGAATATTATGAAATACTATTGTTCTGTAAGAAACGATCAGCAAGATGATTTCAGAGAAGCCTGGAGAGACTTGCATGCACTGATGCTATGTGAAATGGGCAAAACCAGGAGATCATTGTACATAGCAACAACAAAATTATACAATGATCGATTCTGATGGACATGGCTCTCTTCAACAATGAGAAGATTAAGACCAGTTCTAATGATCTTGTGATGAAGAGAGCCATCTACACTGAGAAAGGAGACTGTGGGAATTGAGTATGGTTCACACTACAGCATTTTCACTCTTTTTGTTGTTGTTTGCTTGCATTTTATTTTCTTTTTCACTTTTTTCCTGGTCTGATTTTGATTTTTCTTGTGCAGCAAGATAATTGTATAAATATGTATGCATAAACAAAACAATTTTTAAATTAAATTTTAAAAACTATCCTCAATTCTCTGTTAGCTTAATTCATTTTAACTCTTTCTAATCGTGAATAGAAAGGATGGAAATAAAATATGACTGGAACTAGTCCACTTTATCTCTTCAATACCATAACATCAAACTATTTAGCTTTAGTATTCTTGTTTCTTTTTGTGCTAACACAACAACACAAAGAAGTACAAAACAGAAAATATCCCACTACAACTGAACTTTCTTTTAAAAGCTGTCTCATTCAATCAGAGCAATAGTTTCTTAAAAGCTGAAACTGTCTTTTTCTAACTACATAACTGGTGCTTAATTGGGTACTTGTTACATAGTGAACATGAAATAAATTTTTTTTCATTCATTTATTCATAAAAACAAATCCTATCTTTTTACACTACTTAGATAACTATTCACTATCCATAGTCTCATAGTTCTCTTCCAAAAATCTTAATCCTTAACTGGAAAAAATGAAGACAACAACCAAATCTTGAGGTTTCCTAGGACTTTCATAACCCTGAAAGATCACTTCTATATTTCTTTTGGCACGACCATTTATCTCTACACAAATGGGAATATTTGCTCTAAAATTAGAGAATAAAAAGTGGCAGATGGATTTAATAAATCTTAAGCCTCTTAATGATGCCTCAGATATATTCCCTTTTGCAGTTTTTTAGTAATCATTTAATTAACAAAAAATTTTATTAATATAATACTTCCACTACTCCCTCCTCCATTAAGCAATTTTAAAAACATACCCTATAAATCAATCCCTCCATGCATATTTAAATATCCCAGCCAAAAAATAAGTTCCACATTAGCAATGTGTAAAAATATGTGTCTCTTTTTAATTTCCAAATTCATTGCCTCTCTATCTGGAGTTGGGTCATATTTCATCTTCATTCTTTTGGGCTTATGGTTTATCATGGAATTTATCAGAGTTCTAAACATTTTTCAAAGTTGTTTCTATTTACAATGTTATTACTGTTTAAATTGTTCTAGTTCTGCCCAATTTGTTTTGAATAAGTTCACCAAAGTCCTCATATTTTATTCTGATATTGTCTATTTAATCATTCCTTGTGAAAATAATATTCCATTACATTCATATAATAGTGTTTAGTTAGACATTTTTCAGTAGGAAGAAACTCCCTTTGCTTCTGATTTTGGCTACCACAAAAAGAATTGCTATAAATACTTTTGTGCATACAGATCCTTTTTCTCTTTCTTTGATTTCTTTTGAATATAAGCTTAGTCATAGGATATTTGGGTCAAATGGCATACACAGTTTGGTAACTTTATGGGTATAATTCCAAATTGCTTTCTTAATGGCTAAACTAATTCACAGCTCTACTAACACTTGTACCAGTATACCTCTTTTCCCACAACCTCTCCAATATTTGTCATTTTCTTCTTTTGTTGTCTTTGCCTGTCTAATAGAGATGAAGCAGAACTTCAAAGTTTCTTTAATTTGCACTTACCTAATTATTAATTATTTAGAGGGTTTTTTTTTACATGATTGTTGATAGCTTGGTTTTTTTTTTTCCTTTGAAAACTGCCAGTGCATATATTTTGATCATTTATCTACTGAATAATTTCTTAGTCTTATAAATTTAATTCATTTTCTTAAATATCTTAGATATGAAGCCTTTATCAAAGAAATTTGTTCGATTTGCAAGAATTTTTCCCACTTATCTGTTTCTTTTCTGACTTTTGCTATATTTCATTTGTCTGGACATAAACTTCTTACTTGAGTATAATCAAAATCATGTGCAATTTTGTCACTTCTTTGATTGTAAAATCTCTTCCAATCTATAGATCTGTTAGGTAACTTATTCTTTGTTTCTTTAATTTGTTTATGATGTAACTTTTTTATGCTAGACCATACATACTTTTGTGCTTCACCTAGTGTATACTTTGGGATACTAGTCAATATTAATATAATACTTCCACTACTCTCTCCTCCACTGGATATAGCTATCCAGTTTTCACAGAAGATTTTGTCAAATGAAAAGTCAGAATCTTCAGTAATTGGGGTCTTTGGATTTATACAATATTACGCTACTGCATTTGCTAAATTCTATGTGTTGTATACCTAATCTTTTACATTTATTTGAATTTCAATTTTTTAGACAGTACCAAATCATTTTAGTGATTACTGCTTTTATACCACAGTTGGAGATGATACTTATCCTCTTTCTTGCTCAGTTTTTTTTTAATTTTTACACTAGAAATTCTGGAAGTTTTATTATATATTTTTATTACTATAGAAATTTCATTATTATTTTTTCTAGTTCTATAAAATTATCTCTTGAGAGCTTTATTGGTTTAGAACTGGATAAGTAAATTAATTTTTATCATTTTTATTATATTGGTTGATCTACTCATGAGTGATTAATAGTCCTCTGTTTAAAATGATTTTTTCTCAATCCTCATCTTTCTTGACCTCTGCATCTTTTGATACTGTTGATCACCTCCAACTGGATATCCTTTCTTTTCTAGGTTTGTTGACACTGTACTCTACTGATTCTTCTCTTAACCATATACTTTTTGCTGGATTTGGATCTTCATTTAATCATATTTGTAAGTAACCCCTCACAATTCTGTCATAGGCCCTCTTTTCTTTACCTTCTATATTGTCACACTTGGTAATATCCTCAGCGCCCTCTCTTGATTTGTATATCCAGTCCTAATGTCTCCTAGTGATAGCCCTGCATTACCAACTGCCATTTGGAAATCTCAAACTAGATTCCCATAGAATTTCAAACTCAAAATGTACCTTTTTTCTTACATAGAAATGCAATTAATTTTAACATTTAATAAAATTTGCCTGTAAATATATCTGGTCCTAAAACTTTTTTCCCCTTAGGGAATTCCTTTATGGTTTATTAAGTTTATTTTTTTCTGATATCAAATTATTGAATATTTTCTTCTGTTGATCTTAATATGTATTTTTTAAAGGATATGTATTTTAAAGGATTTAAAGAATCCTTTTTTAAAGGATTAATGTATCTAAAAACATTCTCAAAAAAGACAACATGTCTCCTAAATGGTCATGTCAAATTTGCATAAAGTCTCATACATGTCGCTTTGAAAGAAGTCATTATTGCAATAATGTAGCTCTTTCTCTAATAATTGGTAAAAGACTTCCTTATAGTTGTAGAAATTTGTAGCTCCTCTTCTTAGTTCCTTGGAAAATGGGATGCTGCTTCCTCGTCCAGAATCTATCAATAGAGTATGGATCCAGTAACTAGCAGTAATACTATGGATCTATGACTTACTATTTTCTTTTGCATGTGTCACCCACTTTTGCTAGCCTGTCCCTTCTTGTATTATTTCATATATATATCAATTAATCACTCTCTAAGTCTGAATATAGAATGGCATTCATCAGTTCTTTTTCCACCTTTTCTACAAGCAGAAAAAAAAATCTTATTTAACACAGATGTGATGATATCTTCCAAGAGAAATACAAATATAGCATCATCTCAGGAAGTCATGAGAATAGGGCTTCCAGCTTCCAAATATCTTTCCATATCTCTATACCTTTCTGTGTACTTCCTTCTTATACTAGTTCTTTACAAGTAGGGACTGCTTCATTTTTTATGCTTTTATCTCCCAATATCTAAAATAGTGACTAGTGCATAGTAGGAATTTAATAAATATTTGATTGATAGATTGAATAGTAATTATATTGCAAATAATCTTTCCAAGATAGATAGATACATGCATATGTATATTTACACATAATACATATACATATTATATGTGTGTGTTTGTGTAAACCAATAATTAGTACCAGCTTCCTAATTGGGAGATGCAATAATTAGACACAAACCGATGTACAAAAACCAGTATTTCATGGTCATTCTTTGCTTCCAAGCTTTTTGCTATTGATAAGCAATCCTCTTTCTTATGTATTTATTCATCATGCTTAATCTCATGGGTTCCTTATAGACTAATAAAAAATTAATATGAAATAGTCAGAGGAATGTTAACACTGTCAAATTACCAAGGAAAGAATTCTGGCTCCATTTCTAGCAAGCTATGGTCAAATCATTTATCTACTCTGACCCTATTTCCTCATCTCTAAAATGGAAACACTATAAAACTTATGCTATCTGCTCACAAAGTTATTCTAAGTAAAGTTCTTTAAAAACCTTAAAAGTGTCTAATAATTATATATTACTTTTATTGTTGTTATTTAACCTAGTCTGTCCATTCCCTTTATCTGGGAAAAGATGGTAATATTAAGAAAGAAAGAGTCAACTACTTTACTTATTACCTATATATTACCATATAGATAGCATGACCTTGTTCAAGTCATTTAACCATTCTGAGCTTGAGATTTCTAAATGAAAAAATAAGGTTGGGCTAGATGACTTCTAACGTTTCTTCTCTCTCTAATTGGTTATGTTATGATAAGATCGATTATTTTATAATTCAAAAAATCACTTTGGTTCCCTATCTGTACCTCAGTTTCCTCATCTATAGAATTCTGACATTGCAATATAGGATCTCTAATTTTCCTTCCAGATCTAAATCTATAATCCTATGATCTTATATAAAGTCTATAATAGATGCTTAAATATAGGGTTACAATGAAGTTGGGAGATACACGCACACAAACATATATACATATGTATGTATGAATGTGTACATACATACACACACACACACACACACATGCACACCTTAGAAAGGACATTCATAATCTGGAATGTATCAAGAAGAAAGCAACAAAGATGGAGATAGGAATTGAAAACATGTTATTAATCTGTCAGTAATTGATTAATAGTCATTTATTAAGCACTCTCTATGTTAGAGGCACTGTACTAACAACAGGAGAAGCAAAGAAAAAGTGAAACTACTCCTGCTCTCAAAGAATTTAATTCTAATAAGGGAGACAGAATTTCTGTATATATTTAGGTATATGTCAAATATATATAAAAAAGTTTTGATTCCGGAGAGGGGGTGGGGTATCAGAGCAGCTGGGGAAGGAGGAACCAGCAAAGGCTTTATGAAAAAGGTAGCTCTTAAGCTGAGCAATCAAAGAAAACAAGCATTTATTAAACAACTTTTCTGTTATAAGCACTATACTATGCACTTGGGGAACAAAAACAAAAACAAAGCAGGTCCTATACTCAAGGAGACTAACCTCTATCTGGAGAAATGGCCTGTACATGTAGGAATAAAAAGCAGATACATACAAAGTATAATTAAAGCTATCCAAAAAATAAATAGACTTCCTTGGAAAATATCAAAGAATTGTACATCAGAATTCAAAGGAATTTCAAAGGCCATCTAATTCAGTGTGTGCCTGAACAAGAATATTCTAAATGGATTGATGATCTCTTTGATTTGAACATTCCCTTCAATCATACAGAATGAAATCCATCCATGTCCTCCCATCCTGTGTGATGTTTCCCATAAATTAGTAATAAGAAGTTCATCTAATATCCTTAAGGCCATCCTAACTTTTTAGCCATCTCCAGCACACTGATCAGCCAGGCTGTCCATCTGTCATTCCTCACCCTTGCCACATGACTAGCTCAGCTTCTCTTGCTGTTAAAAATTTCCTCGATGGCACTTTTTATAGCTGTTTTTGAGGTTCTGATGCAGTCTGTTCATACTTATCATGCATTTCTCCACAACCTACCGTGTGAAATTCATTTTTAATTCGTCAAGGACTGTTGTAGTCTGTGTTTCACTGCTATACATCAACTTCAATAAACTATTGGAATTTAAAATATAGGCCTTTCTTTCCATGGGATGCTTTCCATGGGACTATTAAAGGAATTTTGCAATTTTTGGAAGGTCAGGCCAGGGCTTCTTAAACTTTTTCCACTCATGATCTTTTTGTCCAAGAAATTTTTATGTGACCTTGAGTATATAGGTATATAAAACAGATGTACAAAACAAATATTTATGGATAATAATTTATTCTTTCACAACTTTCACATTCAGTTACAAAACCTTATATGGGGTCATGAATCACACTTTAAGAATCTGGGAACTAGCCTATATATTTCTCCAGTCTTGTTCATCTGGATCCAACTTGCTGTCTACCCATATTTTCTGTTCCAGATATAAATATTGTTGAACAAGCTCTAGGGGTTACCATATAACTCATTTCATAACCTAGACAACAGACAGTCCTCATCTACTTTCTGAGTATATGAATAATCAGATCAAATTTTTTTGAGTGATAGATTTTTCTCCAGTAGACGCTACAATGTATTGGGACTTAAAGCCTAATTAATACAATGTTAGTGGGGAGAAAAGGGACAAAAAGTATTCATTATAAACAGAGAATCTCTTTATACTTTAAATTCTGCTTTGTATTTTTTCCATCACAAGAGCAAACACCTTTGATGAGCATATAGTTCTTTATTTTATGTCACATGATATTTATGAGCAGAAAATTATTGACTAGATTTTTATTGCTATATATTAATTTTTGGAAGGAAAGAATGACTTCTCCATAATACCTATATAGTCATTCATCTCTTACTTGACTATCTCTAATGAATGGAAATCAATTACTTCCTATGGTAATCAATGATGATGATAAAAATTATATTAATTATTATATTTATATAATGCTTTAAGGCTTTCAAAACACTTTAAAATATTATTTCATCTTTGGTAGGTGCTATTATTAATTTATATATATATATATGTATGTATGTGTATATATATATGTATGTATGTGTATATATATATGTATGTATGTGAATATATATATATATATATGAAAATAAGGCGTCTAGGCTGACAAAGGTTAAGTAAATGACTTACCTAGGCTCTGTTACAGTCTGAGGCTAGATTTGAACTCAAATCTTCCTGACATATGTCCAGTGCTCTAATCACTATGCTATCAAACTTCCCCTTTTGTTTTGGAAAATTCTTATTGTAAAGAAATTTTTCTTTCCATCAATCCTAAATTTGCTCTTTGTGATGTTCATTAGTTGGTCCTACTACTATTTTAAATGGTCAAGAATAAGTTTAGTTCCTCTTTTACTTCTATCATCCCCTTTCACTTCTTTCAGTCTTCTCTGCTCCAGGCTAAAAACCCATCTTCAAATGGCATGTGCTTATGACCTCTGCAAATGATGTGGTTCATCAATTTCCTTCTTAAAATGTGTTCTCAAAAATAAACATAATCTTCAGATGAGTTCTATCCAAGGAAGATTATAGCAGAACTATAACCTCTCTACTCCACTATATTATTTCTTCCCTAATGCTTCCTAAATTCATATTCACATTTTATTGTCATATCACCTTTTTGACTTATGTTGAGATTGCATTCCATTAAAATCACTGTCTCTTTTCTGATGAATTACTTTCTAATCATGTTTCCCATATTGTATTTGTGTCCAAATAATCATCTTTCCTTGTATTCCAGCTAAAATTCATCTTATTAGAATCAGTTATGCTTTATAGTTTATTATTTTGGGGGGATCCTGAATCTCTCATTTGTATTACTAGAAAGCCCTAGAAATAACATCATATGACCCACTGTCACATACCAATAACATGCTAGTTAACATACTAATAATATAATTAAAAATAAAATGATGTTTAAAAATTAATCATAATCATATGACCTTCTAATGAGTTGAAAAAAGTAATCATTAGTGAAAAGAACTAATGAATTTTCCATCCACCTTCAAGCAATATCTGGACAACCACTTTTTGGAGATTCAGTATAGGAAAACTCTATTCAGATATGGGTTGGTTTAAATGGCTTTCTGTGTCTTTTTCAGCTCAGACACTCAGTCTCATAATTATTGGAATAATTATCATCATCACTATCATATTACTACCACTGTTACCAATAGATCACCAAATCATACAGTTTCAAAACTTACCTCAGCTGAAGTTTTTTGAAGACTTTCACGAGGTGACACAAGAAATGTTTTCCTTTCTAATTTCTCAGCAACTTGATTTGCTTCTTGTATTTTCTGTTCACAGGTTTTTTGAGAGTTTAACAATGTCACCTCATAAAATTCTTGAATATCTGAAAAGAGAATTTAAATAGGGAGAAATGGAGTTGATACACAAAGCTTCATAAATGTGCCATGCCCAATATAAATCAGCACATGTTGAAAATTTTAGTGATGAAGAGAACTAAGCAAAATTGAATCCCTGGGGGGAAACCAATATGGAAATTAAGGTTAACATATAACATGGGAAACCCTGAAATATTGTAATCCTAAAGGCATTGCCCAGTGATTATTAGATACCTAGTCAAAAGGCACAGGAAGGAAGCAGTTACACAAATTCATCTCCCAGGTTAAGTAAGATCTAAACAAATTAAAATGTTATCAAGAATATTAAATGATGGAACTTTCATACAAAAAGCAGGAATCTAATTTTAAATCATTTGGATTTGCATAGAAAAGTCACAAAAGGTGCTGTTTATATTCAAAACATCCAAATTATACCCAAGTAACCAAGAGAAGCAGTCAATTCACTACAAAAATTTGTAGTGAGTAGAATGTAGAAATAGAAGTCATGTAGATATGAATTTGACCCAGGTTGCTGAATATAGCTAATGCTGATAGAATAATAATTGGATTGACAAGAATCATTTAGATAAGCAAGAAGAAAGCAAAATCCAGAAAATGAGAGTTTTATATTGCTTTAGTATAATGTTTGGATTAAATGTAGTGGAAAAATGCTATCTCTTCAAGTTCTTCTTTTACACAAGTTTCACCGAACTTAGAAAGATTTGAGTTTAGTCCTGCCACAGATACTTATTAATTGTATGACACTGGTCAAGTCACTCAATCTCTACCTACCTCAGTTTTCTCCCCATCATCTGTAAAATGGGGAAGATAATAACACCCACCTTCCAGATTTGTACTGAGCATCAAATGAAATGACAAAGTATTTTATAAAATGTAAAACTCTATATAAATGCTATTAAAAATTGCATTCTGAAAAAAATAAAAAAAATTGCATTCTGATTCATTTTCATTACCTAGAAAACCCTATATAAATAATACCATAAGACCCATAATGTCATTACTGCCACTTCCCAATAATATATTAGTTATATACTAGTTAATAACATACAAATATAAAGAATAAAATTATATTTAAAAATAAATCATAATCACATCAACTTCAAACAAATTAAAACAAGGAATATTGGTTTAAAAAAAGGAAGAAAATATTAGTTTTCCCTTATATATTAACTCAAATCTATGTTGTATTTTATAACATTATCATGTATGATGTTTTAGCCTGTTTAATGTGTATTATTATGTATTTATTCCCATATTGTATTTATGTCCAAATAATCATCTTTCCTTGTATCCCAGCTAAATTTCATCTTATTAGATGTATTTATATGTATTAATATGTATCATGTATCACATATGATTTGAGGCAAGTAGACCAGGATCTATTGAGCATAATTACCAGATAAGGTTCAGATTCAATGACTCATTTAAGATTACATAAGCAGTTTCTAGGTAGAAACAAGACACAAGCCCAAATCTGCTGATTCCACATCAAAGTTCATAGTGGTATCTCAGTTCTCCCAGGTTTATCTAAGATCCTTGGATATTGACATCCCTACCATATCCGTGACTCACAACCAGACCCAACCCCTAGCATCAATTCCAATTTTAAACTCTCCCATCTTTCCTCTAGGAAAGAGACTTTATTTTAGCATCTACAATTATGTCAATCATTACTACTCCATATTTCCTTATGTCATGGGGTAGGAGAAGGATATTATATCAGATTTGGGGTCCCTTCATAATATCTTACTCTCTCCCTTTAAAGAAAAATGGTTATGAATAAAAAGAATTTTGCTGACTTAGAATTCCAGTATTATCTTCTTTATATCGATTTTCTTTCAGTAAACAATGATTCATAAAGCAGAATCAGCAATTTACCAAATTGAAGTAGAGAGTATATGTAAATTATCTGGACTTTTCTGTATGGCGACTAACACTAGGGATTTATAGAATGAGCTATGCATTATCACATTATGGATAGAATAAACATCATGTTTCAGTGTCAAAGTCCCAAAGGATCTGACCTTTGTCTTCATCAGTTTGTGAATTTTAATCTCCTTATTACCAGCCAGCCTCAAAAGGTGATGACATTCTAGCTCCATCGGCATTCAGCTTATACTACTGAGGGGAACATTAAGCAGCTCAAGCTGAAGTTTGACAGTGAAAAGCCTTGTGGTAGAATACAAAGACTACAGACCTTGGATTCAGAGAATCTGCATTCAAGATTTTATTTTATTTATTTACTATGTGACCCCTTCAATTCAATTCAATAACATATATGGTTTTATTCAAAACCCACCATACGCAGAGCACATTGATAAGTATTAGAGATACCAAAACAAAACAAAACACAAAGTAACAACAACAACAACAAAAAGCAATCAGGTCCTGGCCTAAACAATACCTGGTGGTTATATGAGTAGATCAAAGAGAATGGAAGGCAGAAATTTTTTATGTACAGAATTGACAAGACTTGGTAACAAATTAGACAAAAAGGGAAAAGGAGGTGAGGAAAGACAAACTAAATCTTCCAAGTTGCAAATCTCTGTGATTAGAAGAGTGATGGTGCCTTTAGCAGAAACAGAAATTTGAAAGAGAGATGTGTTTATAGAAGGAAATTAATGAGGTTTATTTTAGATATATTTTGTTTGAGACACTAATGGAACACACAGATAGTTATATGGACCTAGTGTTCAGAGAGATTAGGAGTGGATATATTGTCTTTTGATGATAACGAATCCATGGGAATTAATGAAATCCATTAAGAAAAGTTGTAGAGAGAAAAAAAAGAAACCCTGGGACAGAGGATTGTGAGGATCCATAGGCCTAGTAAAACTCAAATAAAATAATTGAAATCAAACACTTTGCAAACCTTAAAGCACTCTGTAAATGTCAGTTATTATTATTATTATTATTAACTAGTGCACTCCTGCTGTGGAAGCAGGAGTTAAATAATCTTTATAGAGCAATACAGAGATGTGTTGGCAAATGTTTAACAATTAGGCTCTCCAGAAAGAAAGAAAAAATATATGGACATACTTTTAAATTTTGCCTGAATTATTAAGAATTTAAGCTTAAACAATTAATAAAACAATAAATCAAGCCCTGATTTGTAATAGTTGCAAATATCTGAAGTTAAATTGCTCAAATGAAAATTTAACAATTGGTTCTCACAAGGCAGATAATGTTATCTCCTGGCAGGACCCATGATTTGGGGGCATGACATGTATGATGGTCCATCTTTCTGATGAAGAAAGGTAAGATAAATAGGAGAAGAACCCAGGAGAGGAAAAAGTTGTGAAAGCTAAGCAAAAAGAAAAATATTCAGGAAGAGGTAGTAGTCAGAAATATCAAGGGATCTTCTTCAAGGGAAGAAGAAGAATATCAAGGGATCAAGAAGAATTTTCTCAAGAAGAGAAAATACTTGTGCTTTTAGCAATTAATAATCACTAATAATCTTGAATTGTGCTATTTCAATAAAGCAGTGGAATCAGAAATCAGATTTTAAGAAATTAAAATTTTAGTAGGAAGGCAATGTAGATGGCTTTTATAGAAGTTTGGCTATGAAAGAAAGGAGAGCCATAGGATGATACCTTGAACAAATATCTCTAATTTCTCTAAAGCCTCAGTTTTCTAAACTGTGAACTAAAGACAATAAAGTCTATTCTTATTTATTTTACAAAGATGAGATTATTGTAATATAGAGGATTTTTTTAAAGTACATGTTTATGCGAATGAATATTTTCCCCTTTAAAGTTTCCTTTAAGCTTCTTTCCCTATACCCAATGGCCACACTTATAGGCCTCATAGTAGTAGTCTCACAATGCCCAAGGGTCTCTATCCACCCCCACCCTTCAGGATAGTTTCTTTCTTTCAAAAGAACTCTTCTTCAGCTGTGTCCTAGTTCTTTTTTTTCTATGAGTTCTTGTACTTCAAGGTCCAAAATCTTTCTCCATGGTCTTCCACCTACCATAATTATACAAGACTATTGAGGAAGAGGAGGTAATTTCATTCAGCACTAAAATTCTTTGCTTTAACTCTCTAGATTGTCAATGGACTTAGGAGGAAATGGAAAAGAAAAATTATTGTCTGAGATGTGAAAGAAAAAGGTGATGCTTAGAAATAACAAATACTAGATAATATTTCCATTGAAATGGAAAATTTTAAGATTAGCTAAACATAAAGATATGAATGCAACTTGTATATGGCATATATTAAATGATCTGAAAGCTGTTTTTGAAATTACAGCCCACAAAAAATTTTAATAAAAAATTTTTATGAGATGAAAGGACATCTTGTTTACCTCAGTAGGTACAAGCTAGAGAAATGCAAGATATTATTAATGCAAATGAGAGATCTTTTATCAGCTCTTCTTCTCCCAAACCACTACCAGGTGTGAGTTATTTTATATCTAGCAGATAATTATAACTCAATTCCATGTCAATCACTCAGGATTCAGGGATATTCTAAAATATTCTTATCTTACAAATTATCCCTCTTAGAGGGATGACTCAACAATAATCCTGAAAGAAGAAAAATCTATTTCCTTTTCATGGGTGTGTAGTTATCCCCATTCCTCTTGTCAGAAAACACTTCTATGAAGACATACTTTGTGACTCTAAAGCACTATATAAAAATAAGTCATTATTAAAATAAGTTACTATTATTAAGGCACTAATTAGTCATATGTCTTTGGACTTTATCTGTAAAATGATAGGGTTCAGTTAGAAGATTGCTAAATTCTCTTCTAGCATTATGACTCTACTAAAACAAGAAGGCATGATAGTAATAACATTTAAATTTTAAGATTTGACAAGTTACTTACAAACATTATTTCATTTGATTCTTAAAGCAAACTTTTAGGGTAGCTGCTATTATTATTGTCATTTTATGGACAGGGAAACATGGGCTTGACAGAGGTTAAGTGATTTTACTCGGAGTTACATAGCTAGTATGCATTGATAGGTTGTGAATTCTCATTTTGGCAAATCCAAGTTTGGTATTCCATGCACCATAATTCTTTGAAATGGAAAAAGGGAGATCCAGGTCAAGGGACAATGATAGTGACAGGATCATGGGAGTAGCAGCTATAGTTGGAGGAAAGGAAAATGCCCCAATTTAATATCCTAGAATAAAGTCTCAATTCTTCCTATCCAGTTATGATTCTTCTTTAGGTACTGCTAGTACTATCAATAAAACTTGGTATTGTAGAAGAAAGAAAAACAACAATCCAAATGGTCACATTATATCTTAATAGAAATAATATAAATGTTAAAACCAGAACTGATCATTTTATTACACAGGGTATGTTTCAGCTCACCTGGCTTCAGAGGAAGGGGGAATCAAAGTTAAGGGTTATCTTCAAGAAATCTTCACAGCTATTAACAAGAACACTTCATCTAATCTCAGCTACACAGTTGTTGGTTCAAGCTATTCCATTTCTATCAGAAAAAAAAAAATCTAACAAAATGTGAGTTTGAACTCCTGAGAAAACCTCCTTCAGTTTCACAAATCCCAAGGTGATGCTGAGATGATTCTATGCCCAATATGCATTGCTAAAGCTCAGATGTGATGAGATTCCACGCAGAAGTTTCTAAAGATTGCTCTGTAGGTGTCATTAGCTTTTTAGATTGCTCTTTTTAGATTGTATCATACCAGGCACAAATGGAAACTAATAAATGGTTTTTGATGATATTGGCTCAGAAATGTATATTTTTAAGGATTAGGAGGCCAATACAACTTTTTTTTTTGCATTTAAGATAAACCTGCTGAGACCACACTCAGAGACTTGAATGGATCTGTTTTCTAATCAATGTGGAAGTAACTGTATTGGGCAGAAACCAGCCTATGATTGTTAAATTTTCAGTGTATTTATCTCAGAAATAGACCAGCTCTACAAATCTGGATTATTTTGTTGATTATCTAAACTTTAAGAATGTGGTAGAGAAAATGTTGGTAACAAAAACAGATTAACTTAAAATTGTATTATATACATTTTACTCACTTATTTATTTGTAATGGTAGTTAAACATTTACCAGCATACCCTGAAAACCACTTACCTACCCACCCTAACCAAATATTAGCCAGGTACTTCCAAAAATTTACCACTAGGGTACATGCAATGAACTGAATTTTGAAATAATTAAAAGTGTTCTAATAAGGCTCCTTATTTCTCTTTTTTCTCAAAGAGGACAATAACTTCAGGGAGGTTAGGCCATGACATGCAAGTGAATTGGAATTAAGTGATGAAAAGCTGGGCAAGGTCATCTGCCTCACTTTCTCCTCCAGAACCATCTGGGTTCAATGGCAATATATAGATCAAAATGACTGAATATGGCCCTGGATAAGGAAAAGCCTTCTAGGCCAAAGAAACAGCCATGGGGAAAAAAACACAAGGATGAAAGATAAAAAGCCATCTATGAGGAACAGCAAGTTAAGCCACTTTAACTACAATGAAAAATGAGTAAAGAGATACATAGTAGAAATCTGGAAAAGTCTACTGGAACTACATAGTGAAGAGCTATTAGTACTAAATCCAAGAGGCAAGAAATGGAGGGGGTACACTCTTGAAAATTATCGACATCTTTATGGATATTTTGTTTATGTGGGTTATCTACCAATATTTATCACATTTTACATTAAAACTGGCAAATTTCAAAATATTTATTTTAAAATAATCCATTTCATATTAATATAAGAACATATTTTTTATGAAAAGTTACTATATTTTCCAAATTTAGCAAGAAGAGAAAGGAAAGAAACATTTATTAAGCACTTACTACATGCCCAGAATTGTGAGTTATTTCACAAATATTATTTCATTTAATCTTCACTACAACCCTAGGAATGCTTTTATTATCCCTATTTTATTTTTAAGTGAACTAAGAAAGTTAAGTGATTTGTCCAGAGTAACATAGCTAGTGATTTGGGTGAGATCAAATTGGAACTCAGACCTTACTAATGCCTAGCCCAGCACTATTTACTGCACCAACTGGCTGTAGCAGTTTTACTTTTTATTTTTTTTGCAAATATGAATTGCAAATTATTTTTGTACCATCAAAGCAAATGTCAACATAATTGTTCCAAGATAAACTATGAGATTCAAAAAAATTATTCTACACTTTGAATATTTTAGCAACACTTGTGTCCATTCCTGAACCTTCACAAAAAAGGTTTCCTTTGATGATTAGTGAGTGCTGAAATCAGATGAACATAAACAAAATGACAAGTCCAGTCATGTCTATAAAATCCTCCATTTCTAAGTCAGAAGTACAATCTGCAGAAGAAAAATCAATCCATCTTGATGTTTGTGATTAAATCTTTAATCATCTAGTCTCTGGAAAACTCCACTATACAACTGTTCATAAAAAATGAACAAAGGAGATAATGTCAATGCTATTATGAAAATAGTTTTGACCTCTAGGATCCCTGAGAGAATCTCAGAGATTTATAGGGATCCCTAGACCATACTTTGGGAATATATATACATATTTGTATATACATATGTATATGTGTGTATATATAATGTATACACACACACACACACACACACACACAAACACACACAGTTATTTCTTCCACTTTGGGGGAGGTGGGGGTATTAAGAGGATAGTGCCCTTGCAATCTGGAAACCCCATGTAAAACTACTTGGCCTTTCCTTCATACCAGAGAAAAATCTGAATTTTTTCTTTTTCTTTTAGGAGGTGCTTATAGACCTTACAATAAAAGTTTGGTTAAGGTTCTGTGTCATCTTCTGGCCTTTATGTGTTGTCTGTATCTTCCCCCAAACTCCTCCAAAATTCCTTTAACTTTGCCAATCCATGATATATCAAAATCATATAGGGAAAAAATCACAATGTAAAATAGATAACTATAATCTACTGTGGAATATGACTTGTAAAGCCCTGTCTATTCACTGTTAACACATTCCCTGAGGATACCTTTAAAATCAGTCAGTAAACTTTTATCAAGCACCTAAGCTGTGTTAGGCACTTTGCTAAGCAACCAGGTAGCACAATGGACAGAGAACTGTAGTTAGAATCAGGAAGAGTAATTCAACCTGGCTTCAGACTTACTACTACTAAGTAACTCTGGGCAAGTCACTTGACTTCTATCTGCCTCAGTTCTTCATCTTCAAAACAAACCCCCAAAATGAGAATAATAATAATAATGCCAAATATTGAGAGTTGTTGCCAGGATAGAATAAGAAAATACTTGTAAAGTGTAAAGGAGGATAACTCTAATGTAGTAGGTACTTAATAAAATGTTTTAGTTTGGTTTTTCCCTTCTTTTCCTTAACCTATTAATCACTAGGAATAGAAATAAATGTCAAAGATAGACCTTACCTTCAAGAAGTTCATAGCCTAATAGAGGAGACAATGTATAAAAACAAGCTAAAGACAAGATAGTGAATCTCATAAAAATTTCCATAGATGAGAAAACATGAAGGCCAGTGGTTTTTGATATTTTCTCATTCACCTTTCACAGTAAGGCCCTGGATCTTTTTTATGCCTTGGATATCTTCTCCTCCTTCAGATCTGTGTGCCTTGTGAATCAATTTTTTGGTGTTCTCAGCATCATGAATTCTCTGTCAGTAATCTCTCAATGTATACTTAATCTAACCTAGGTACTTATCCCATCTCAATTCTCTTTAATGCTATAATCCTATCTATAAGAATATCTGGGACTGTCATTCTGTCACACAACAAATCTTTAATCCTTGTTGTTGTTATTTTTCCTTCATTCTGGAAGAGGACCATGACATCAGAGTCATGTTATGACATGCGAGTGAATTGGATTTAAGTGAGGGAGGGCTGGGTAAGGTCACTTGCCTTACTTTCCCTTCCAGAGTCCATCTGGGTCCTGTGGCAAGATATAGATCAAGATAACTGGAGATGGTCCTGAATGAAATGAGACCTTGGCCTTTTTAAGCTCAGGACTTTAACAGGTCTCAATTTGATTGCAGTAGCACCCATTCAGTGATTAAAGCTAGGCAGCAATTAAGGCAAATAATCTCATCCTTCACCTAGTCCAAAAAAAAAAAAAAATCTAAATGAATGAATGAATCTAGGAGGGGAAGACCCTCAGGATTTCTGGCCAAAGCAGAAATAATTGCTTTTTACATTCAGTCTGAATCAATCAGGACCCAAAACAATGACGGAAGGGGGCTTGACCTTGAACCTATTAGTAGTCAATTAGAATTAAATGATTGCCATATAACAGTCATCAAACCTTGGCGGGGTATAAATAAAGGCTAAAAATGGCCTGCCATGAAGGAGCTCATATTTTAAGAACACTGTGATATTAGAATCCAAATGTAGTAGCTTTTCTTTTCTTGGTGGTAAAGTTTACAGATCTTTTTCTATTTTTATCTGTTCAATTCCAAGTTTGTTGTTTAGTCATTTTTCAGATGTGTCTAACTCTTCGTGATCCCATATGGAGTTTTCTTAGCAAGGATCCTGGAGTAGTTAGCCATTTCTTTTTCCAGTTCATTTTACAGATGAGGAAACTGAGGCAAACAGGATTAAATGATTTGTCCAGAGGCATACAGCTAGTAAATATCAGATTTGAATTCAGGAAGATGTCTTTTTGACTTTAGGCCCAGCACTCTAATTACTATGCTATGTAGCTGCCCAACTCCTTCCAGGTATATCATTTAAATGACCTTTGGATTACTCTGCTTAGTTGAATCGCTTGCCAGCCTTTTTTAAAATTGGTTTTATTCCCCACTGCTTCTCTCTGTTTCATAAGGTAATATTCCTCACAATTTTCCATGATTCTAGTCCCTAAGACCTCATAAAGTATTTTATATTCTAAACTGCTATTGTGCCTATCTATCCTCTCTCTCCATTTAGCAAGTAAGTCAAAGTCTGCCAAGTAGATGCTCTTTGGTTTTCCTAGTTATGAATGGATGGATGGATGGATGGATTTTAAAAATTAAGAATTTATTATGATGTAATTCCTATACCTATTCCCTTATTGCTATTATTGCTAGAATCAAATAAAATATTTGTAAAGTACTTAATGCAGTATCTGGCACTTAGTTGATGCTTTAAAAATGCTTGTTAATTGGATGGCCCCTCCCAGAATGTTTACTTTAAGGAAAGTACTCAGGGGAGCCATGCCTTCATTCCTTTCAAAGCTGAATTCCTGACTCTGAACTACCTTTACCATGCTCCTAGGTATATTTACTCTTCCACCAAGCCTACTTCCACTTCTAACCTCCATCCCAAGTTTTCAACTTGCTTTTGTTGTCTTCCCATATTAGAATGTAAGCTTATTGAAAACAGAGATTATCTTTCAACTTATATCTAATTTCCTGAACTTAGCATAGTGGCTAACACACAGTAAGTAGGTCCTTCAAAAATAGTTATTGACTTAACTTGGCTGAGAACACAGTACTCAGATTTCACATAGGAAGAATGACCAGGGTGAAAATGAAGAAGTAAAATACTAAAGATAAGCAATAGATCAAATTTCATTGTGAAATTAGCAGAGTCTACATCTAAAGTCCTTTTTTCTGTCTATATCTCATTTTTTATCATTAAAAAACTTATTTCAATAGCTTGGAATTGGATACTTGGTTGGTTGGGTTTTTTGAGACTGGATCTCCATATCTCATCCAGCCTGAAAAAGTATCTTAGCCACTTACAGGCCAGATTCCAGAAGCTTTGGCCTATTCCATTTCTGATCTGGGGCAGGTACAATCTCTTTAGGCTGCCTGGGGGCCTCCCTTCTCCCAAAAGCTTTCCATAGTGATGTCTGTCTTAGTAAAAACACCCAATCACCTTTAGCCCTACTAAAACTCAGAAATCCTGAACTCAAGTGATTCACCAGCAGTCAGCCTTCCCAATATCAGGAATGACTGACATAAGCTATCACATTCCATCCTGATAGAGAGGTCTAAATTGGATGTCATCTTTTTTCTCATTTTCATTTTTCCATATAGTTTGTACTAATTTTGTTCTTTCCTTTGACAAGTTGGCAAACAGATAGTTGGCTCAGGGATAACTCCCACATCAGTAACAAGTGGTTTCCTCTTAAAATGTAATCAGTTTTATTCTTTATAATATAACATAGTGCTCATCATGTCTAACACCTACCAATTTCTTTCTTAAAGAAAATATTCCTGATATATAGACATAAAGCTTCTGAGTAGTCTACATATGCTTCATTGGGTTATCTCATTTCTTTTTCCTGATTCATATTTTTCTGTATATTTCTTTCCATCTTTACTTATTCACAACTTTTTCATTGAAATTAATTAGATATCAAAATTTGTGTAGATTTAATCTAGAGTTTTTAATTAAGTTCGTCTTAGAGTTTCTCTACCCCCTTCATTCTCTGCGGTAGTTGTTGGCACATAAGCTGTAATTATTTTCATGGTGATCTTTTTGAAAACTTATAAGATGATCAGATATCCCATGAAATTCTGTTTCTTGTCTGATTAAACCAGTTTCAGCAATATCTTTATTTATCTCTCCAAGTAGAAGTTATTAGCTATCATTTACATAGCTATAACTTTCTTCATTATTTTTATTTCCATTACCATGAGAATGTCAGGACTTAGAGAATTCAGTTCCTCCAAAAGTGTTTTCGTACATATTATTATTGATCATGGGACAAGAATCATATATTTAGAGCACCAAAGATTATAGGGTCTAAAATGGATGTGATTCTTAATACCTTCTGATCCCTTTTAATCACAAAACAAAGTCACCTTTGTATGTTTACTACAGCAAACATTCGTTAAATGTTTACTATACCCTGGCATTGGACTAAGCACTGCAGATACAAAGGTACAAATTATAAAGGGACTGCCTACCTGCCAAGAGTTTACATTGTAAAAGGAAAGGGAATGGTATAAAGATATGTATATATCTAATATATCAAGATTTGTGTCACCCCCACTACAGCCACTATGATAGCAAGGAATTGGTCTCCTCTAAACTTTATTTCCCTTAATACCCCTGATTCCCTCACCTCTACCTGGAAATTAAATTTCCATCTTTGGACTTGGAATTCATTCTTGCTCTTTTAAGTGCTACTATGTGCAGAGGACTGGAGGTGATACCAAAATTATACACTGACTCTACCTTCAGGGAAGGAGGTAAAACAATCACTGTTAAATTAAAAAGACCATTTCATCCAGGGCCATCTTCAGTCGTCTTGATCTATATCTTTCCACTGCACCCAGATGACTCTGGAGGAGAAAGTGAGGCAGGTGATCTTCTACAGCCTTCCCTCACTTAAATCCAATTCACTTGCATGTCAAGGAATCACTTGGTCCTCTTTGAGAAGGAAGGACAAACAACCACAACAATCCTTAGCACCAAGATCAAGGCTCTCTTCTTGAAGTCATTGTATTACTTTGTATGTGTTTTGTATTAAATTCCCTATGCATATGGTGCAATCCCCATGTAAGAATAGAATGTAAATTCCTAGAAAACAGTCTATTTTATGTCTTTATACTTTTCACAGTGTCTGGCATTTACTGGTGCCTAATAAGAGTATATGTACTTGAACCACATAGAATATCTAGATTACTGCATTTTCTCATATTTGTTGTACACAATTAAGTGTTAAATTGTGTGCTGCTGATTGTAAATGCTTTAGGAGTTCAGGGGAAAGAGTGATTATTTTATAGAAAAAGTAGAAGATAAACTGGACCTTAATAGTATGCAGAATTAGAAAAGTAAAGGAAGGAAAGAAAATCATTATAGGCTAACAGCATGAACATGAATAAAGGAATCAGCAAAGTCTATCTTGGAACAGTGAGGATGATGGTCTGCCTAGGACCATAGCTTTGGAGCTAAAAGTATCTTTGATATCCAACCTTCTTATTTTACAAATTTTACTAAGGCTCAGAGAAAATAAATGACTTGCTCAAAACCATACAGATCGTAAAGAGCAGAGATGGGATTTAAATCCATCTATGCTAATGATGGATTAAACATAGCTCTAATACCATAAACCTAACGCTAAAACCAGCACTTCCTCATTATATCATGACTGATACCAGAAGGTGGGAATGTGTCACTGACCATTACAGAATTGCAGAATCATCTAATAAAAGAGTTAAAAGGGCTTAAGGAAATGGTTTCAGTCCACAAAGAGAAATTTAGAATGTTAGATATAGAAGGTACTTAACTCAGAATGTTAGAACACACAACATAGAACATTTGACCTGGAAAGGACTTGAAAGCACAGCATATTAGAGCTAGATGGGGCCACAGAGATCAAACCAAAGAACTCCCTAATTTTCTAGACTATAAAACTTAACCTAGAAGAGAGACTGCCTTGTTTGCAGAAGAACAGAGTAGAAAGAAATAAGCAATTCAATTCAGGAACTTATTACAAAAAGTCTTAAAAACTCAGGAATATGAGTTTAATCTTAATTGAGCACTCTAATTAATGGAGATTATGCTATATTTTATAATTAATTCAAATTTCCAATTTATGGATAAAGAACAACTTATGGATGAACTTACTGATGAATGAGCAGCAATCAGCTCCCAAGGATCTTTATGTTCTTACTATATAGAAGTAGGTGGGAGAATTCAGACACACTTATAAAAAGAACTGCAAACTGAAAGGTTTTTTTTTTCCTCTGTCATTGCAAGGCATGCTGTTATGACACCCTGAAGAGTTGGAAGAGGTTTTATTTACACCAAGGACTCAATGGTAACGCAAGAAAGTACATGTTTTCCCCAAAAGTACTAAAAGTTCATCTCTTCTTATGTGCAACATGAAATGTGAAGAGCTACTTAACAGCAAACTCAACACCCAGTGTCAACTAAGCAGGAGGAGCACTCTGTGTATCCCACTGATCCTCTATAGGAGTAATTTACAAAGGGAGAATGTCACTTCTTAAACTGGTACTGAACCAGGAAACCAGAGCAGATGTCTCAGCTTCAAAAGAATATCTTGATTATCAATGTTCCAGTTTACCTGAAGGTTCAGTTTTACCTTTGATTTTGTAGATTTATTAGAAATATTTCCTCCATTTACTGGTATGGCTAAAAAGTCATTTATTTTTATCATCATTTCATTTACTCTATATTTGTACACACACGCTGTTTTGCATTAGAATATAAATGAGTGCGTGTTCCCTTCACAGTTATGGACGCAACCTTTGCTTATGATGATAGAAACAAGTGATAAAAATCACTACTTAACAATCAATCAGCCAATCAGTATTTATTAAGTAGCTACTATGTGCTAAGAACTGAGAATACAAATACCAAGAATGCAAAGATCCCTACTTGAAAAGATTTCATATTTTTATACAAATGTAGGAAAGAAATCACTTCTGATTTGTTATCTGGTCCTGGCCAAGTCACTTTATTTTTCCATACTTTAAACAATTATCTTACCAAGATAGTAACTTATCAAGAAGTTGTTGATCTGCATCTTAAAAGGAGTTTCCTAATATGCCATGAGTTCCTTATACTAATGAAATCATGAACCTTTGAGTTCATTTCAAAGAAAATAAAAATGATGGTGAATGTTTTTAAGCTTAGAGTTGTTTTTCAGTTGTACCTGACTCTTTGTGATCCCATTTTGGGGTTTTCTCAGCAAAGATACTAGAAAGTTTGTCATTTATTTCTACAGTTTATTTTACAGATGAGGAAACTAAGGCAAACAGAGTTAAGTGACTTGCTCAGGGTCACACAGCTATTGTCTGACACTAAATGTGAAGTCTTTCTCACTCTATATCCACATGCTATCCACTGTGCCACCTACCTGCCCTTAAAGCAATTTTTTTTATATATTTGGCAAATGAGGACTCTGGTTTTGCTCTGAAATTGGAATTTAAAAAGATAAATGCATGTAGATTGAGTTTATAAACAACAGCAATAATTAAGCTAACGCCAGAGCAATCAAAAGCCTCCCTTACCTGTTATAAACACTCCTTTGCACGCTGCTTGATCCTCCCTTTCTAACCTCAGTTAATCTTGTGATGCTTAGATAGTAAGAAGCTGACAACTGGGATCCCTGTGTCAAACTAGAATGGCCATGTTTAACAGCTGTCCTGTACATTGAAAGATAAGGTCACTTTTGTGTTATCCATTTCTTAAAAGATAAATACATTTTATCTTGCTTCACTTAGCAAAATACCAACCATCATCTCTGAAATACAGAATCTTGGAAGAAGAAAAAAAAAAACCATAAAGATTACCTAATAAGGAATATTTTTGTTGAATCATTTCATAGATTTGACAGAAAAAAACAGTAGCTTAATTTAGTTCAAAATACCTTTTGGTGATTATAGAAATAAGTTCTCTAATGGTATCAGAGTCCATGTAGTTTCCTTTTCTTTTGCTGAGGGAATTTTTTAAAATCATGTTGATCTTTTCCTGTAGACTTTTATGTCCTTATAGATTTTGCTCAGTCTCCATACTTTTTACCTTCCTGTAGCTTTCCACACTGTCAATCAACCTCTTCTCCTTAATACTTTTTTTCTCTAAATTTTTGTGATACTGCTTTCTCCTGATTTTCCTCTGATTTATTTGATCTTTCCTCAGTTTATTTTGGCTGATTTGTCTATATCACACCTGCTAAAAACTAAGGGTATCCCAACATTCTGTTCTGAACATTCTTTTCATGTGCTCTTATATTATTTCATCTGGTGATCTAATCATAACAAATATATTATCATCATGATATGTACAGATATAGATATAGATATATGTATATCTGAGATAATTCTCAGATTGATCTCTCTCCTGACCTCTAGTCTTTCAACTCCAATTGCCTATGAGCAGTCTGCGCCATAGTCATCTTAAATTTAACATGCCCAAACAGAAGTCATCAACTTTCCAACCAAAATCTTTTTTCCCTATTACTCTCAAGGATAACATCATTTTTTTCCAGCGGCCTGGGCTCTCAACTCTAGAGTCATTGTTAATACCACATCAATCTCTTTTACCCCTTCTATATCCAGTTTGTAGCCAGGTCACATCAGTTCTATCTTTACAATATCTCTTGAATATGCCCCTTTCTCTCCTATGATAGTTACTACCATGCAGACCCTTATTACTTCACATCTGGACTCTTGCAATGACCAGATATTTGTTCTTCCTGCCTCAAGTCTCTCCTCATTCTAGCTTCCAAAGTGATTTTTCTAAGGTAAATACATGATAGATAGATAGATAGATAGGTGTGTATTTATATTTTTTATGCATTATTATGTATATGTCTATGTTTGTGTGTATGTATGTATGTATGTATATAGCATCATGCAAACCTTAAAGTGTAATTGCTGTACAGATGTCATCTATAATCATTAAGAGGATGTCTGACCAATTATTCCCCTTCCCATTTAAACACAGGTAGTTTCCTATTACCTCCAGGATCAAATATAAAATCCTCGTTTGGCTTTTATAGTACTCCATAAGCCGATGCCTATCTTCCAGTCTTCTTATACTTTATTCCTTTTCACATCCTCTATGATTCAGTAACATTAGGATCCTTGCTGTTTTTCACACATTGTAGTCCATCTCTCGCTGGACACTTTTGTTGATTGTCCCCATATCCAGAATGCTCTCCCTCTTAACTTTCATTTCCTGACTTCCATGATTTCCTTCAATTCTTAGATAAAATCCCATTTTATACAAAACTTTCTATTCCCCCTAAATGCTAGTGGTTTCTCTCTAAAATTACCTAGGATCTACCTGGTATACATTTTGTTTTTACATCACTGTTTGTGTGTTTCTCTTCCATGAGACTGTGAGATCCCTAAGATCATGATTTTTTTTTTTTTGTCTTTCTTTATATCCGAATCACTTAGCAGAGTGCCTAGAACATGGTAAGCACTTAATAAATGTTTTTTGGACTGACTGATTAATTTTATCAGGGACATATTATGGGACATAACCTCAGGAGACCCATCCAAAATATGACATTTTCTACAATCCCTTTCTGCCCCACATAGAAAGGACCTTGCTACTATTGTAACCCTCTATATACCACTGTTTGTTTAAACTGTTGTTGTAATGGGCTGAGGCTTGAGTTGATGCACTGAGGTCCCAAGCACATGAGGCTAAATAGTAATTGGACCATACTCTATTAATATATAAGCTTGGAGAAAGAATGGCCCCCACCCACTCTTTGTGCAAGTCCTGATGTGTTGTATAGGAAATGACGATTTTGGTGGGTGGAGACAGGGGAGTGGAAAGGGAAGGGGAGGAGAGACTTTTGGGATTGCCATTGCCGCAGCTGGCTCGGCTCGCGTCTCTCTCTGTTAGCTGCCTTCCTGTCGCAACTGCCTATATTTGCTATCGCAATCTTTCTTGCCTATATTTGCTATCGCAATCTTTATTCACCTCTTCACTTCAATAAATATTGAAGATTTTCCCCTTAACCTGAATTCCTGACTCCGGCTGATTTTAAATACGCGGTCATTACATGTTGTTACAGTAACTATTACATTATGACTTATTTTCATGTTTGTCCTATCTTTCCAAATAAGAGAAGTAAGGCTGTGAGGGCATTTCAGTCATCTTCATTTCCCTTTATAATGCTTAATATATATTAATTATATTTAATGATAGTCCCTAATGATAGTTTAATAAATGTGCTTTAAAAAAAAAAAACTGAGTTCCTAAGGAACCTCTTGAGAGCAAGAATCAGTCTTTTGTATTTCTTTGTATCCCAGCAGTTAACCCAATTTCTGGAAAAGAATAAGCATTTAATAAATGCTTGTTGACTGAATGAATGAATAATGATTCAACAGAGACTTCACCTATGTAAATAATAAATCCCAACATTAACCAAAAAATGAGTGTAGGAACTATTTTTGAGGAAATGGGAAGACATGTCCTAAAAAACAAACACATACTGCCTCTTTATCACTCTGTGAGGACATTTCTGCCCATCCCTGAATGTGAATTTTCCTATCTATTGATTGTTTCAGCATGGATAAACATGCATAAGACTGAGATCAGTGTCCCATCATGCCTTTCAGTACTCCTCAAAATACACTCCTAGATCGGCTCAAATACTTTCAGTTATAATCATGGAAACAACCAACAGAAACACTGACTGACTTCAAGAGAAAGTGAAATATCAAAAGACCTGGCATGCTATGGTCTATCTATATGGTCACAAAGAATCAGGCCCAACTGAATATCAATAGCAAAAATAGTGCACAGGGCAAGAGAATTAGAGACAAAGATGGGGACCCACCACTTTCTAACAGTCACTGATTTCATCTATGCATCTACATCCTGGCCAGTACAGGAGGATTTCTCCTTTCCCTTAGATGCCTCAACTACTGAGGTTTCATCAAGCTCTATTAAGTCTTATTATAGCGGAAAAATTTACAGATAATTCAAGAGACAGAACACACAGATTCTGGCACTATTTCACTATATTTCATATAATTTCATTTATGTCTGAAATGTGAATGTCCTCAGTACCCTCATGTCAGACAAGATGGTTTCTTGAATCCAAAAAGCTCTTCTATCTCCAAAATCCTATGATTTCTTTATTTATTTCAAATGAACAGAATCTCTATAGAAAGATATATAAATCTGGTTAGAGGGATAGGGATGCTACAAGAGACAGTGGATTCCCACTTTCTCTGAAGAAGACTTTTAAAACAAGGGAAGTAATCAGAGTGGAACAGATCAGGAGAGAGACAAGTTTCTGCCAATTTCATGCTGTACTTAGGAGCATGGAAACTGATCACCAGACGCTAATGAAACAAGAAATCACAAGTCCTGAACAGCTACAGTTACAAGGTGATGTTGCCAAGAATATTAGAACACATCCCTCAAGTCCACAAGTATAAAGAAAGTTTTCTTTGCCTTTCGGAAATGTCATTTCTTCAAGATTCAACTCTCATCTCTGATCCCCAAACATATATATAATATATGTGTGCATATGTATATGTGTGTATGTGTAGAATTACATGTATATTATGGATATGTGTGGATATTGTATGCATGTATTGTGCTATTTATGAATATGTGTGTTACATGTGTACCCTGAATGTATAAGTATGTGTTGCATGTATATTGAGTATGAATATATAGTTGTGTGCTTATGTATATATTACATGTTATATGTATGGTGTGTGTTTGTATGTATGTGTGTATGGTGTGTGTATATATGTATGTGTGTATATATATATATATATATATATATATATATATATATATATATATCCATCCCTGACTTCTCTCCACCCTGCAAATACCTGCCTACACACCACATCTATTGAACAAAGGTTTTTATCTGTTCCCCTAAAATTACTCAATTGTTCTTGATGCTACCACTCATACAGTCTCTCAGTTTGAAAAATTTTAAAATCTTTAATGCTTCCCCCCGATCTAAGAACCAATAAGTTACCAAATTCAGTTAATAGTGCCTTGGCCCAAATTCTATATCTACTCTCTCATTTCCATCCATTTCTAAAGCCTTAGTTCAGACTTTTTCTATTATTGATCCAGATTATTTGAAAAGATTCTTCCTAATAGTTAAACAGTCAGCCTTTATTTGTTAGGTGCCCACTATATGCTAGGCACTGTGCTAAATGCTACAGGTGTTCCTTATACTATTTTCCATTCATCCCTCATCCATACCAATGGTAGGCCTCCATTCTTGGCATATAAATCAAGTAATGACACTTCTGTACTCAAAAAAATTTTGATGAGCCTTCTATCTGTCTAACTATACTACTATGCACAAGGCACATGAAAGTATGGCATGGTAGAGAGAGCATCAAGTTTGTAGTCAAATGGATCTGAGCTTGAATCACTTCTATGACACATACTTTGTGACCACAGGCAAGACACTTAGGCTCACAATGACCAGGCAGCTCCCTGAGACAAAATTATATAATTTCTGATCTGCATTGGAGGAAGTTTCCACCCTGATAAAGAACATTTTATTCTTTCTTTGTTGTCTGATTCTAAACATTGGCCCTACTGCACCATTCCAACTTTCCTCCTTGGATTCAGTACTCTAAGTCAAACTAGTCATGTCCCTATGCACATCCTTCAATGTCTAGGTTTTTGCTTATGCAGTTCCCTGTGCCTTAGATGCCATGTTTCCCTCTCCCTATTGGATACTCATCCTTTAAAGATAATTCAAATGCCTTACTCTTCAGAAAACCTTCCTTGGTCCCCCTGGTCAGCAATGATCTTCTTCCCCCTCAAACCTTGCTTGTCTTGCAAGTCTCAGAAGCATTTATCAAATTCTTTGTGTACCATACTTATTCATGCTTCATGAGTTACGAAGGCAAAAGAATTTATCATCCAACGACCAAGTGACCTGTAAGAAGCCTCTCCATACTTAGGCAGTTCTTCAAATAGAACAGTTAATCTTTTACTGGAACTGTATTTACATTGCCCTTTTCATTGTGGTTGAAGTTGTCAGATCTTAGAATTTGCTGACATGGCCTTGAAGAACCTAGGATCACTTCTGTGCCAAGTTAAGGTAGCATAATGCTGTATTGGTGCTTATGAAATGTATTTTTTTTTTTTTTTTTTTTTTTTTTTTTTGCTATAGGCAATTGGGGTTAAGTGACTTGCCCAGGGTCATAGAGCTAGAAAGTGTTAATTAAGTATCTGAGGTCAGATTTGAATTCAGGTTCTCTTGACTTCAGGGCTAGTGCTCTATCCACTGCGCCACCTAGCTGCCCCTGAAATGTATTTTTTTTAAAAGATTTAATCATATCTAGTATTTTATCTTGCATATAGATATATAGATATCCTGTAGAGCATCTATGGAAAAATTATGTAAAATAAGAATGAATGGATTATGTTTTATTCTAACATCAAGAAAATGTCCATATTGATGAGAGCATAGCTCCCTAGATCCCAAATGAGAGTTTCAATCTATATGACCTTAGGCAAGTCATCCCACTGCTTGAAGCTCCAGGTTTTTTTTGGGGGGGGATGTTTTTCTTAAAATGAGAATAATAATACTCACCTTGCATACATCATGGGACTATGATGAACAAAATAAATCCAAAAAATACCGGGCAGCCAGATATTGCTATTGTCATATCTATGCAGTCCTTTATAATTTAAAAAGTATTTTCATATCCATCATCTTAATTGATCAATCAATCAATTAAGAATTATTTATTGAACATTAAAGCAAGTGATGGAGATACAAAGAATGAACTATCTTTACACAGAAGTAAACAATGATTGAGTGACTTTGCAAGGCCACATAGCAGTTGAATAGCAAAGATAAGACCAGAACCACATCTTCTGATTCTAAACTCAATGGTTTTTCAACCATTCCATCCCATTCCATCAAGATGTCATTCTCTTAAGCTGCTCTCTGATGATTTGATTTCACTAATGGTGACAGATAATGTTGTGGAGGAGAGATACTGGACCTTCTCCTCATCTCCCATCAACAACTTACCCATGAAAATGAGCCTCAGTCTTTCTTTTCCTCACCATTTGTTCTTTCTCATTTTACATAAAGATTTATCTGGAGGCTCTAACCTTTTGGGTAATAAAACATCAGAAGAGTGAGTCTCCAGAACCTCATAATCAAGTCCATCCTAGGTTTTGAAACCAATTCAGAATGAATGATTCAATAGGAATGAGGGACCAATCAATATGACATTTGGGCCAAAACCAGTATTAGCCAAGCTAAGTACTCATCCAGAATTCATACCATATCTGGACATGAACTAGATGGGGCCAATGCTATGAAGCAAGCTAAGTCTAAGCTCATTCTACCTCGAGACCAAGATGATAAAGAAGAAAATGTGCCCCCAAAATGTTGAGGGGGGAGGAATGTTGCATTTTGGTTCCTGTTATATCTATAATGTAAATGTACCTTAGTTTAAGCTTGGAGGAAAAAAACCCATATCCTATATATTGACTGTGCATGGACAAAGAACTATGAATGAATTAAAAACAAGCCTTCAAATTGCATTGGTTGAGAATAAAAGTTCTTATTTCTTTTTATTGCTGAGTGCTTTTAATGATGCCCAAGTTTCTGTCCTAACAAATGTTCATTTCTTAAACAGTAATATTCTAATGGTAATCTTTAAAGGTTGTAATCCATTGAATATTACAGTCTTAAAGACAACTAAAAAATAAAAATGTTCCCAGAAATATCAGGAGTAAAGACCTTTAATAAGAAAAACAAGGTCTTGAATTATTGAAATCACATAGCTTATTAATAGTGTAGAAAGAAGGAAAAAATGAGAATCAAATCTGATGTCCAGTCTCTGGGTCTATAAATATTTACCCTTTTGGTTGACATGAAATCCAATTATCCAAGAGAATTAAACACAGAAATTTACAAGGAAATGTTTTTTCAGCTACCTTAGTAAATTCTGGTCAAAGAGTAGATGGTTAAGATTTGTGGCAAAATATAATATGTCTCTTATACACATATGATCCCTCCCTTTAAGAATGTTGATTCACCAGAAAGAATAAAAACATTTCCAAAGGAAAGTAGAAAACCTTGTTTTCTGGTACTACTACAGTAACCATCCAGCTGAAAAATTATTTGAATGGGTTTCTTACCATGGACATTAAATTCTAATCTCTGGCCTGAATACTGTAAAGTTGATCTCACTTTTAAAAAGTCCCATTGTTACCACTTGTGTTAAATTGAGTGATTAAAATGTTAACATTTAATATTTTTAATGGTTCTTGACTGTGACATGTGTTTCTCTCAAAATAAAACAAGGAGTAGAAAGCAATAACCCTCTGTGGCCAGCTAGAATGGAACCTGGAAAAATTAAGGATATCCTAAAATTTTCTTAGCTAATAGAGCATTCTCTGCATGACTTGGCACAATGATGATATTTGTATGTAAATTAAAATTCTGAATACTAGACAGTCATTTTGTGACCTTATTTAAATAAGGTAACAGAATCCTTAGAGCTCTTGATGGACCAACATAATCTGAACATCCCTATGCCTAATTTTCCTAGCTATGAATTTTAATAATGTTCAATACTTTAGCACTTGGGGAGTGCTGTTTTCTATGAGTAAAATAAGACACGTTCCCAGAGGGACTATCACTTGATTAAACAAAGGAACTTGTCTGAACTACTCTGTGATAGTGGTAGTTCCTACTAGGATTTTTTTTTAATCAAGTCTGGGGGGACAGCAAACCCAGATGCTGTCCTCCCTGTTGCTAATGGTAACGGGATTAGACTAGATGAAGAACTGTAATTAGTCTCTTGGCTTTTATATCTGACATGTTTACAGCCATCCGTGCTATTCTGGGGCTCTTACATAACACTTGTAGCTGATGCACTGAAGCTATAATGGTCATGTTTTCTATTGCCACCCCTTCCTGTTCCATCTAAGTAAAAGTGAGATGCAACCCCTCCCTCTCTTTCTTATTCTGCAGTGCTTGGGCTCCAGTACAGTATATATGTATTCTACTCACACCTGGACAATTTGGATGTATTTGGCTTTCCATTTTTCTACCTAAACACCAATGCCAAGTCATGGCTTTGACCCCCTCACTTCTTCACTTCTTTTGTTTACTCATTTGTTGGGTCATGTCATCTTTGTCTTGTCTAAATTATGAGGTACCAAGTAGAAGAAAAACTTTCTGCTCATAAAAGAAGCAATCCATTCATTCAGCAGGAAAGAAGTCCATCCTTGAGTTTCAGAATTGAATACCAGAGGGCAGTAAAGGGTAGAAGAGGTAATTTCCTCTCCTGCCATGGTCATATCATCAGCGACAAGCTTATCACTTGGGACTCCCATCCAGTTCTGTATTTCTATTAGACAATGATCTTATGTTTGTAATAATGACCTTGAAGCAATACACAATTCTGAAATGCCTGCTCAGTCAATTCAATTCCATTCAAATAAACAGGCATTTTATTAAACATTTAGTGTGAGAAAAGCACTGTATTAACTCATGGGGACCAAAATATTTTTAAAAGGGTATTTTCTGCCCTCAATGAGATTAAATACAAAGGAGATAACTTCATATAGAAAAAAGACTGGTTTCAGATGATCTGGTTTGAAATCCTGCTTGTGATGTAAACTGATCATGGACAAATCACTAAAAATCCCTTGGTTTCAGTTCCCTTATCTGTACAGTGATAGGATTGGACTAGATATACTTTGGAAGATCCTATCAGCTCTACAACTATATTTCAATAATGTGAACCAGTGAGATATATAACATGAACTTCAGTATGTATGCTACAAATATGAGTAGGGCCAAAAGATGTCTAGATAAAGTGCTCTAGGAAGATTTGAAGAAGACTGCTTATAGCTTTATGTTGGATAAAAAAAGGAAGACATAGAGATAGATACAGATATAGAGGAGATGACTACCAGACATGGGCAATAAGCTGGAATATATAAGAGATGGGGGATAGAACAAGATCAGCTCTATCTTTATCAGAAATAAATATATTGTTCATAGAGGGAAAGCAATTGAAATATGGTTGAAAAAAAGGTGGGTTAGAGTCATTATGTAGAAGATTTTATATGCCAAATTAATAAGCTTCTTTTTTATTCTTTTGACAAGAGGGAGCCAAGGAAAGTTTTGAAGCAATGATTTTGGAGCAATTTCTCACTAGAAAAATAGCATGGTTAGACCTGTACAATATAATGATTATTTTGGCAGCTGTGAGAAGGATGAATTGGGAGACAGGATACAGTAGGATAAAATCAGAGGTTATTGTGAAATTGTAGGCAAGAAGTGATTGCAGCTGGAATAGATGGTCAAAATATCCTAGAAATAAAAAGAAAGAATTCAAGAGTTTAAAGAATGCTTGTGTTCAGCACAGTTTTAGTGAACCCTATTGTATTCTCTTAATTAGTGGTGTACTGCCTCTGAGCAATACATGGATGGTATATGTATCAAATCATTTTGATCATATCTCAGAGCCTCCAAAAGAAAAAGGTCTAGAAATGGTGTGGAAAAATCTGTTTAAAAGCAATCCCAATACTCACCCTAAAGAGCTTCAAGTCGGACATGCCTCCCTCCCTATATGGAAACACGAAAATAGAGGAAAACTATCCTGATAGCAAGAAAAAAGTAGATGTATCAAGTGATTTCCCACACTTTAAAAAATAGTTTTGTGTGTGTGTGTGTCTGTGTGTGTGTGTGTGTGTGTGGTGTGAATTTAATCTGGACTGTGACTTCGTTAGCATAGAAAACTCCTATGAGTTAATTCTTTCTATCAATGGAAATAGGCAATTGTTCTTCAATTTTTAATTTTAGAAAGTTGTTTGAGGTACCGAGAGTTAGGGGGAAATGGCATATAGGAGAAAAATAGAAGATATATGCACATATATATACTTACCTTACTTTCCAGTATTTTTATACTTTACCAGTGTTCACATATTCTGCAATCCAGTAATACTGCCTTCTTTACAAAACATACACAACATTCTTTCCCCTCTTTTCCATGTCTACAATATCCTCCCTTCTCATCTTTGCCTCCTGATTCCTTCAAGTCTCAGATTAAATCCTATCTTTTGCAAGAGGCATTTCCAGTTCCCCTTAATACAAATGTCTTCTTGCTGAGATCACCTCCAATCTACTTTCTATACATATTTCATTTGCATACTTTCTCCTTGTTCAAATGGGACCTAGGATTATTTTGACTTTTTCTTTGTACAAAAGAAATATATATATATATATATATATATAGTTGATTTGATTTAAAGAGAGAGACAGACAGAAAACATGGGGAAAAGGGAGAGAGAAAGACTGAGAATATTGTGAACAGATACAGAGACTGCAACTTATATAGAAAATGTCACTGGGGAGATAGGACAAAGCCACAAAAATACCTCTCCCAGATTCCCTTTGGACTTTTGGACCTTCCTTGCTTGGATGCTTCAGAGCATCTAGTTAAGTAGAAAAAGGAAGAGAAATTCTGAGTCTCTTAGCCCAAGAAAGAAAGAAAGAAAAAATGAAAGAAAGAAAGAGAGGTGTTGCAAATAAGAAATATCTTTTAAACTCCTCTTCAAACTAGAGTAGAAGAAGAAAAAGGAATCAGGAGAAAGTCATCTTTTCCCATATAAAAAACAACAGCAAAAAAAAAAAAGGAAAAAAGAAAAAGAAAGAGGTTGAGGGGTTCAAGGAAGAAAGAAAAACATAAGCAATTCTGTATAAAATCACCCTCTCCTGAGAAACAGACACAAGATCAGGAGGGAAAGAAAAACCCACACACTCCACAAAAACAACAACAATAACAAAAATTACACAATTACAGCGCATCTGTTTTCTACAACAAATGTGTGTGCATATATTTAAATAATGCATATATGATATACATGTAAGCAATATTTCCATAGTTTACCATGTTTCCAGATACTTGTAAGTGCCTTACACACATACACACACACACACACACACACACACACAAAAATCAAAGTAGTATATCTATTGTTTGCAAATGTTTGTTTCTTTTCTATGTAAGTAATTTAGAGAGTTATATAAAAGATCATTATAGTATTTAGATAACATCATAAATGCTTAGGTATCTTCTTCAAGGACCACCTTAACATATGTGGAGTTGGGGTTGCTGTTGATGAAAGAATAGAGTAATATGGAGAGAAAAAGAATTTACCTACAAGAACTGTAATTTTATTGTGTCTTTTTTTTCTGCCAAGTTTGGTCTGAGAATTAAAGAGCGAAGTTGCACACTGCATTTTTAGTTTTTCTTTCTTTGTGCTTCTAATTCTTTTCTTTCAATCTTAACTAGGGTTAAAGTTTGGTTACAAAATTGTCAATTCATTCAACTTGCTTGCACATTTTGGTGCAACAGTCAGAACTATGGGCAGCCAGAATGGCATTCTAGCCTTTTCACTGGGGAAAACAACAAGGAACCTTTCAGAAAATTCCAACTGCTACTTTCATGGAGTCACTTCTCCACTATTCTCACTACTGCCTCTAGTTGTCTCTAATACTTTGAATACTCTCCCTCCTCATCTCTATTTCTTGGAATCTCTAGATTCCATTAAAACTCAGCTCAACAATTTAAAAGTATGCCCAAAGGGCTACAAAACTGTTCATGTCCTTTGGTCTAGCAGTGTCACTCCTGGGCCTATATGCCAACAAGATTGTAAAAGAGGGAAAAGAACCCATATGTGCAAAAACATTTGCAGTAGTTCTTTTTGTGATGGCAAAGAATTAGAGATTGAGTGGCTGGCCATCAATTGGGGAATGACTATGTTAGGGTATATGAATATAATGGAATATTATTGTACAATAAGACATAATGAGCAGACTTATTTCTTGGAAAAACTTACATGAACTGATGCTGAATGCAGTGAACAGAACCAGGATAATAATGTACACAATAACAGGAACATTATATGATGATCCACTATGACAGATTTAGCTCTTCTCAGCAATGCTGTAATCCAAGATAATTCCAATAGACTTGAGATGGAAAATGCTATCCACATCCAGAGAGAGAACTACAGAGACTGAACACTGATTGAAGCTTACTATTTTTCATCTCTTTTTAGTTTGCTTTTTCTTTCTCATGGTTTTTCCCTTTTTCCTGACTTTTCTTTCACAAAATAACTAATATGGAAATACATTTCAAATTTTTGTATGTATGTAACCTATATCAGATTGATTGCTATCTTGGAGAAGAAGGAGTTAAGGGTGAGAGAGAGAAAAATTTTGGAACTCAAAATCTTATAAAAATGAGTACTGAAAACTATCTTTACATGTAATTAGAAAAATAAAATATATTGAAGGGAAAAAAGGGGGGAAACAGCCCAAGTTCATCAATATAAAGCCTCTCCAGATTCCCTCAGCTATTAGTGCCCTTCCTCCCCAAACTACCCTACTAGTTAGCATCTAATAGCTACTATATAGATATAGAGATAGAGATATATTAGTATATATATAAATATATCTCCCCCATTAGAACATAAGATGCTTGAGGGCAGTCACAGAAAACATACTGTCTAAATTGTCTAACTCCTTGAAGGACAGATTCTCCTTGAATCCTGGCCTCTGTTTAAAAAAAAAAAAAAAAAAAACCTCTGGAGGGAAACAGGACAAACAGCTTCATTCTATTGTCCTGAAAGACAGGCACCACCCCCATTGATGACACTCACTACTGATTAAGCTTCCCATCAAATTAAAGATCAAACCTAGAAACACTCATTCGATTCTATTCAAATTCCAGCTCAAGCTGAAACCAGCCCCCATCAAGAGCAAACCCCAGCTTGTAGCCAAGGCTTGTATTATAAAAAGAGCCTATTTTAAACTCAGTCCTCGCAGAGGACCTAACAGGGAAACTAACAAGGAAATTCTCCCTGACATAGCAGCAAACCTCTGCCTGTTGAAATGATATTCTCTTTCAGTGTTACCCTCTCTTTATCTGTCTCACCTATTTCGCTAACAAGACTCTGTCAGGATTTCTCTGCTAGAAACTTTACCTTCTCTGCCAGGACTCCTCCACTAGAAACTTTACCTTGCCACCAAGGAATTCAGTCTTTCTATTCATGCATAGCAAAGGCTGACTTCCCAATGCCAATAATAACCTCTTTTTACCAGTCTAGCTTTTTGGGTTCATAAATTCCTTTGTGAAGGGAGTTCCCCAAACTCTCTACCCTGTACCAAATCCTAGGGGGATTTAGGGGAGCCAAACCTCCTCATTTGGTTCCCTGAACTCTGAGCCTGCCACTAACCTCAACATTTAATTCCCTGACCACCAGGAACCCTAATCTCATCATTTGGTTCCCTGACCTGGAACCCCAAAATCTAGACCTCATTAGTATCATCAACATAATATAATTTTTCTTTCAGTATGGCTGCAAAATGGGATGTTTTAGTTAACAAAATATTCTGGTACAAGAATTATAATTTCTGAATATTGAAGAGTCCCTGCTTCAATTATTCTTAATAGATTATCTGTCTTTAAAGGACTCTGTATTCTTCTCTCCATGCTTTACTGTTTTATTTGCTGATTCAAAGTGAGAAGATTCACTTTTCTGTGAGAAAAAAAAATGGGAACAATGCTTAACTCCCTTGCTGATCTTTGTGGGCTTCTATTCTACTGGTGATGGGAAGATGTTTAACGTACTTTTCCTTCTGATCCTTATGGAGCAAGAAAAGCAAGATGCTCAAATTACAGACCATGTCAACAAGTAAAGGACTTGTTAGAAGAGGAGGAAAAGAATTGCTTACCTCAAACAAATAACATATAATAGTTTATAGATCACTTTCCAAATAACAACGCAAGAAACAAGTAGTATCAATATTAGCAACCCCATTTTATAGAAGAGGAAACCAAGGTTCACATAGGCTAAAGCTTACACAGTATCACACAAACAAATAACCAGTTTGACATCAATTGTCATCAATCATTGCTGCCCAAACCAGACATCATGCACTGGTATGTTCGCTAACAACATTTGACAAAGCTAAAAGATATCCAAATTCATGAGATTCTAAGAATATTTTTCAAAGAAACTTATGTCCAAAAGAAGAGTCATGCTATAAAAAGAAGTACCTAAGTGGTACAGTGGATAGAACACTAGATGTGGAGTCAAAGTTCAAAGACAGCTTCTGCAAATACTAGCCATAAAACCCTGGTCAAGTCAATCCTGGTTTGCTTCAATTTCCCCAACTGTAAAATGGAGATAATAATATCACCCAACATTATTGTGAGGATCAAATGAGATAATAATTGAATTGTACTCTCCTGCTTTACTTTCACTTCTTAAAATCTCTCATTTACTTCAATATAATTCAAGTGGCCTTTTCTATATGAAGCCTCTAGTGATTTTCCTACCACTACCTGCTTTATCAGCTGCTATTGCCTTCTTGCTCTCCTATCAGCTGGTATCTATTTTATAAAAAGTTTTAATTTATGTTACTTGGAGTATTGATATAATAAAAATTAACAACTGACATTTTTGAATGCTTAAAGTTTACAGTACTATATACTGTAAAATCTGTAAATTATAGAGTAATATATGTATGATGTTTTATATAGAATTTCTCATTATCTTACTTGATAAATCATATATATATATATATATATGCACATGTAAGTATGTGTAGATCTATTATACTCATTTTACAGATGAGAAAACTGATGTTAATAAAGGTTACATACAATACATATAAGAGTTCTTCTTAGATTAAATGTAAACTCTCTGAGGACAAGAACTGTTTCATTTTTGTCTTTTTACTTCCAACATCTAATTTAATTCCTGGAACATAATGGATGCTTAATTAATGCTTACTGATTGCTCAAGTAAGAAAATTCATATGGTTGTAAGGTGCTGTAATTCATATATATATATATATATATGTGTGTGTGTGTGTGTGTGTGTGTGTGTGTGTGTGTGTGTGTGTATCCAGTGTCCATCCTCTTTCTTTGATTAAAAAGGAAGTAGAATTTTACTTTTTGGATCAGTGCATATGCTCTCAAAAGCAACATAGCTTCATTGATTCAGTCTCCAAAGAGAAATCTAAGTGAACCCTGAGTTCAAATTTTAGAGTTCTGCTTGTTAGAGTAATAGAGTCATTCATTAAAATATTCTGTAATTCAACAGCCCTCAGGGAAGACTTTTAACTTCCTGCAGCAAGACTGCAGGACTGGTATAGCTAGTATGTGAAATACAAAAATTCCATAAGACCATTCCCCCCATACACACTCTGATCTCACTAATAACCCATCTATAATCAAAGGGAACAAATTTGCTTACAAAAGAAAATCAGGCTTACATAACAACATCGGTTTGAGGGAAAGGATAGAAAGAAACATTTCAGGTTTATTTAATAGATGAAAAGTGAATGGAGGACAGGTAAAAGACACCCCTTTGGTAACTGTTCTTCAGACAAGGGGCCAGAAATAAATAATGGAGAAATTTGTCTGGTCCCAGTTCAATGTAGACACGTTTAGGAAAATAGCAAATTCTATTCAGATAAATCATTCCCTAAACGGACTGACAAATCAGCAAGGCTCTAATTGCTCACAATTTTATTCAATTTAAAATAACAGTCATCTTCACTTGAAATCACCCCTTAACTGCCACGTGTATGTCCTAAACTGTCTGAGTCACTTTTATTTTTTTAATCCTCTAAGTATATATGATAGACCAAAGAGTAAGATGTTATGTGACATCTTCTTGAATTTTCATTAAACTCAAAGGTTTATGTGCTTTCCCTGATTCCCATAATCCTTCAATCCCTCCTTTTAGTTTGAAAAAACTACACTTCCCATCAGCCCTTGCTTCTGATACTGGTCTGTAACAGAAGAGGGAATAAGTAGATCATTCAGTAAGAATGATAGCATGAGTAGAAGTATGACACTAGAATCAAGAAAACCTGGGCTCAAATTCTAAATCTGATGTTTAGTAACTGTATGCCCAAAAATAAATCACTTAACCTTTGTGATTATCAGTTTTCTTATCTGTAAAATGATTATAGTAGAACTTATGCTCTTGTCCCATAATAGTGCAGAGAGCGTCAAATGAGACTATGTGTGTGTGTATGCGCGCGTGCACACACACACATACATAAACATATGCATATTTTTATATATTTATATTTATACATACATATGTTATATATAAGAGATCTACACATATTTACATATATATGTTGATTGATCAAGTGAGATGAGAAATGCTATATGTAAGATCACATAATATATGTTACTCTAAAATTTACAAATTTCATAATACATATCACTTTGTAAATTTTAAGCATTCAAAAATTTCAGTTGTTGTTAATCTTTATCTTATCAGTACTCTAAAGATATGTAAAGGATCAGAGAAAGGCTTCCATGGAATGAAAAGAGCTTAGATGAAGGATTTATGGAAATCCCTGGATAAGAATTATGTAAGATGATTCAGTATAGAAGGAGTAGCGGCACCAATGAAATCATACATCCAAGAAAATATAAAAATAAGTCTAATAGCATAAGAACTTGAAGCAATAAAAACTGTAGCAACAAAAATCATCTAAGATTCAAGTGCCCTCTGGAGATAATTTTCTGATTCTGCCAGCTGATCACTACTGAATCTTATTTTCCACAGAGCAGGCAGTTTTTATGATATAAAGCCAAGACATGTTGCCTGAAAGGGGGAAAAAAAGGGCATTTTGACAAATGTTAAGAAAGAATTTTTTTTAATCACTCTAAATTCTTTACAACCATAGCCTCTAGAAGGACTTATCAGTTCATACATTTCTAGTTTCACAGACATTCTTATAGGAGGGGAAGGAATAATACACTTAAGCAAATTACCAACCAGCAATATGTAGATGGTTTTGGTGATGCAAAAGTATCCCAAGGGAAAAAAAGAAAAATCTTTTAAAATTCCATTAAATATCCAACATTTAAATCTAAATGATTCCATTGACTCATTTTTGCAGACTGCATCTGTTATTGGACTCCAGGTCTGCTCATCATAGATGCTAGAAGTACATGTTTCCATGGTTGGTTTTTTCCTCCCCAAATGCCCAGTTTCTGAAATCCTGAGAAAACAGCTATGATCATGCAGTGATAATATTTCCCATGGATGTAGGTGAGAAATTGTGAAACTCACTGAGTTTTTTTTCAAAGCAATTTAAAAATCAATTTGATTTTCAACAAGAAGTCAATGTAACTCATGGAGAACTTACAAAGCATTATCAACTATTGACAAGTTAAATTTCCATCTGTGAGTGATTTGGATAGAAGGGAGAATTTAGAAGAGACTTTAAACAATTACATGAGCCAAACAAACAAATGGGCTGTTTTGCTAATAGAATATGACTTATCTTTACAGCATTCTAAAAAAAACAAAATAGAAGTTCATCAAATGTCCAGGAAAGATAATTTAACCTCATTTTGGGACCATAACTAAGATAGGGTCTTTTTGTCCTAAGGTGCTAAAATTTAAAGGGCACTTATACTCTCAGCAAGTACCTAATAACAATTAGCCAAGAAGACTGATTAGTTAAAATAAGAAATTACTAAATAGAAGTTCCCTTCCCCATACCAATACACCATATAAGCACCATTACTCCCTACAACCAATCCATCCCTACACTGCTCTCTCTCTCCAGTAATGGCCTCTCTAGTAGCAACATTTTCAGTGTTCTATAATTTCTTCTTCTCCAACCCAGGGTAGTCTCTCCCAGAATATTTCTCCCAGAGATATGTTCACCAATCCATTCTATACATCCAATGACATTTGCCCCAAAAACTTGACCAGAAGACATTTTTTTTGTATTTACTTGTCCTGAGTATCCAAAACTCATAATCTCCCTAGCTTTTTAGAACACTGCTCTGTTGCATTTTTCTTCCTCACTGCCTGGTCATTCTTTGGGTGTAGTCTAGGCAATTGTACTAAACTCTCTTCTCTTCCCTCTGAACATTCCCCCTTCTTGAAGTCATTTGTATCCATCATCCCACTTTGTTTCAGCTATCATCTCCATGCAAATGATATCTAAATCTATTTGCCTGAGCCCCATCTTTTTAATGGTCTCTATTCAGCCCACATGCTGCATAATCATTAATAACTCAAAAAATGCAAAAACAGAACTTCTTCTCTTTCCTTCTAATTTATATTTCATGATCTTCTCTATATTATTAGGAACAACATCATCTTTCTAAAGAACCAGCTTCATAAACTTTGCATCAGCCTGGACTTTACTCTCCCTCCACAACTTCCTTCAAATTGTGAAATCCTATTGAGTATTCCTCCTTAATATTTTCAGTATCTTTCCCCTTCTCTTCACTCATAACACAATCACCTAATTCACACCCTCAGACTCTCTAACCTCTCTAGCCAAAGTCCCCTAATTCACTCTCTTGCTCTTCTTTCTTTTCTCATGATAATGACTGATAATCAATGAAATGATTATGATCATGATCATGATGACATATGATGATGATATTGGTGATGGTAATGATAGAATTCACATAACAATTGAAGATTCATAAAGTATTGTGTACAATTTTATTTTATTTGATCTTCACAACAATCAGTTAAGTGTCATTTTTATTAATATCCCCATTTTACAGATACAAAATTGATACTCTATACACATTCAAGCTTAAGATGCTTCAGTGGCTCCTACATGGCACTAAGATTAAATAAAAACTTCTGCTTGTCATTTTAAACTCTTTATAATTTTTCTGTTCTTTATCCTATCAAGCTGGCCACATATTATTTTTCTGTATATCCTTTCTACTCTAGCCAAGCTGGCTTTCTTACTGTTCCTTAGGTATAATACTCTACCTCATCTCCTATTTCAGAAATTTTGTATATACTAATTCCTCATCCCTGGAATTCTTTCCTTCCTTACCTCTACTTCTTGGAACACTTTGCTTCACTCAAGGTTTAACTTGAGCACCATTTCCTCCAAAAGGCCTTTAAGGACTGTCTTATTTCCTACCCTCTAATCCAGTAGGGTAATTAGATGGTTCAATGGATAGAGTATCAGGCCTAGAGTAAGGAAGATTCAACTTCCTGAGTTCAAATTTGTCCTCAGGCACTGTGTAAGCCTGGACAAGTTACTTAACTCTATTTACCTCAGTTCCAGCGCTGTAAAATGAGCTGGAGAAGGAGATAGCAAACTACTCCAATATCTTAATCAAGGAAATCCTAATGCAACTTAAATACAACTGAAAAGAAAGACATTCTAATTTAATGGGAGAGCTGGATGGCACAATGAATAGAGCATTGAGCCCAAAGTCAGTAAGACCAGAGATCCAATTTTACTTTAGACACTTATTAACTGAAGTCACTAAATCCCTATCTACATACAACTGGAGAAGGAAATGGCAAAGCATTTCAGTATCTTTGCAAAAAAAAAAAAAAAAAAAAAACCCTCCCAGGGTCACTAGGAATTGGACATAACTGAATGACTAAAGAACAATCTGATATAAATCACTTAGTATTTATTTTACATATATACTACTTTAACTATGAATATGTTGTATCTCTGTCTGTACCATCCCCTCAGAATCCTAGGACTTTACTCACTTTTATATTTGTAGCCCTAGTGCCTAGGATCATGGCTGACACATTCTGTAGCCAACTAATAAATGTTTGTTAAATTATCTAATTGATTGAATAGGCACAAATATATTAAGAAATATACATAAATAAGGGTAAACATTTATAGAAGGAGGGCTATAAAAAGAATGAATGAGAGGAGAGAGATAGATCAACCTGAAAAGAAGATAATAACAATAATTATGTGTATATATATATATATCACATTGAAGTTTAATTATTGTTCTCTTTTTATTTATTGATGAGGAAGATGAAGTTTGGGGAAAATTATGGTTATGTGGCTAGTAAGTGTCAAACTGTGAATTAGAAAACATCTTTTCTAATGAAAAAATTATTTTTCTACACCATATTCCTATTTGCAGGGGATGCAGTACAAAAAGTATAACAAACTTGAATTTTACAAATTTTGTTGGGTTTTCTTTAAATAGAACATATTTGTGTATATTATTAGATTTAGTATATAGTGAATGGAGGGTCAGTCACAAAGTTGGCAAATCCTAGGTTCAAATCCTGCCTCTGACACAAACTAATTCTGGGACTTTCAGCAAACTACTAAATCCACAAGCCATTCTTTACAACTGATCTGTTAAAATGGAAGAAACTATCATATTTTAAGTTACCCACAATGGAAAAAAATCCATAGATACAGAAACAGAGAAACAGAAAAAAGATATATAAGAAATCAACATTACTCTCAGTATGACCCTTTAAAAGGAATGGAAACACTTAGATTATACTTTGATCTTAAGGGAAGTGGGGAGGGGAGGAGATAGAAGAGGCTCATTGTAAGAAATTACAATTGGAGATAGAATCAGGCAGGTAAAGAAAGCATCCCTGAGTGACTAGACCATCTGGAGGCATAAAGGGCATATCTCTGACTAGCTGACATTAAAAGAGAAGGGGATTTTAATTGAATAATTAAGTTAGTGTTCAAATACCAAAAGATAATTTTCTTTGATTCAATTAGTTTAAAAGCCTTCATTAAGTGTTTACTATGTGTCAAACAGTGAGATAGTTTACAAATACAAAGAATGAAACAATCCTTACTTTCAGAGATCTTAGATTCAATTATACACCAGTTAATATAATTTTGTATCAGTGACTGTAGATAAACTTAATCTGTTGTATATAAACTAGAAATAATCTAAATTCTCATGTGATAGCTTAGCATTCAGTTTCTCCAAACCTGAATCACTTACTTTGGGATGGTCAAAGGGATGAAAGGGATGAAAGATAAGTCCTGGTTAAGATTAGAACTAACCAACTAGGAACCACCCCAAATTTTATAACAGTACAAAGAAATGAGGGCTATGTCACTGAAGAATTGAGAGAAAAAGGTGATATCAGATAGAGGCATTCTTTTTTTTTTTTCGGAGGCAACTGAAATTAAGTGATTTGTCCAGGGTTACACAGCTAGTAAGTAGTAAGTGTCTGAAGCTACATTTGAACTCGGGTCCTCCTGACTTCTGAGCCAGGTTTTATCCACTGGGCCATCTAGCTGCCCCCAGAGGCATATATTGTAATGGACTGAGTAGTGGCCTGGGAGAAGGAAGATCTCAGTTCCAGTTAAATCTTGGTCATTTACTGGCAGGGAGACTCCTTATTACCTTGGTCTCAGCATCTTCATATATAAAATGAAGGGGTTGAATTAGACAATATCAAAGAACTGTCTTAGTATGATCAGTCTCTAGAAGAAACATTTTCTTTTTTATAATAATAGCTTTTTACTTTTCAAAATACATGCAAAGATAGTTTTCAACATTCACCTTCGCAAAACCTTGTATTCCAAATTTTTCTCCATCTCTTCCCACGATCCCCTGCCCCAGGCAGCAAGTAATCCAATATAGGTTAAACTTGTGCAATTCTAGAAAAAATATTTTCAAAGACCACTGTGCCAGGCACATAATTGCTATATTTATAAACAGATTTTTGTCTTTAGTCTATAAACTGGAAATAATCCAAGTCCTAAATTATCTCTTCTCCAAGGTCTTCAGGCATAACCTTGGCCTAAGGAGATTAATGGGGTACAGCTGAGAATTGGGTAAAGTTATGGGGACCAGAAAGGCAGAACCAAGATGACACAGTAAAGGCAGGAACAATAAATGGGGCCAGTAAAAGGAAGGAATTTCTCATTGATCACTTGGAAGAGTTGGGGGCATAATCCTGAGGGGAATTTGTTCATTCTTTTCCCTTTGCCCTAGGAAGAAATCAAAAACAACATAAGAATATAAGAAACTTAGAGGCAGCTACATGTAAAACTTCCTAGCTATATGACCCTGGGCAAGTCGCTTAACCCCAATAGAAGAAGAAGAAGGAAGAAAGAGAAGAAGAAGGAGAAGAAGGAGGAGGAGGAGGAGGAAGAAGAGGAAGAGGAAGAAGAAGAAGAAGAAGAGGAAGAGGAAGAGGAAGAGGAAGAAGAAGAAGAGAAGAAGAAGAAGAAGAAGAGAAGAAGAAGAAGAAGAAGAAGAGGAGGAGGAAGAAGAGGAAGAGAAGAAGAGAAGAAGAAGGAGAAGAAGGAGGAGGAGGAGGAGGAAGAAGAGGAAGAGGAAGAGGAAGAGGAGAAGAAGAAGAGGAAGAGAAGAAGAGAAGAGGAAGAAGAAGAAGAAGAGAGGAAGAGGAAGAGGAAGAGGAAGAGGAAGAAGAAGAAGAGAGAAGAAGAAGAAGAAGAAGAAGAAGAAGAAGAGAAGAAGAAAGAAGAAGAGAGGAAGAAGAAGAAGAAGAAGAAGAAGAAAGAAGAAGAAGAAGAAGAGAGAAGAAGAAGAAGAAGAAGAAGAGAAGAGAAGAAGAAGAAGAAGAAGAAGAAGAAGAAGAAGAAGAAGAGAAGAGAAGAAGAAGAAGAAGAAGAAGAAAGAAGAAGAAGAAGAAGAAGAGAAGAAGAGAAGAAGAAGAAAGAAGAAGAGAAGAAGAAGAAGAAGAAGAAGAAGAAGAAGAAGAAGAAGAAGAAGAAGAAGAAGAAGAAGAAGAAGAAGAAGAAGAAGAAGAAGAAGAAGAAGAAGAAGAAAGAAGAAGAAGAGAAGCTTGCCAGTTCTACCCACTATGACCAAAAAAGAGAAAATTCAAGTGAATGGAAAATGGAGGGTGAAAGTACTAGGTTATCAATGGGATTACTTTGCCATTTTTAGGTACTTTGTTCTTCTGTTTTATGAAACCAGCTAGCTCCTGCATATTGTCCTCCCACATGGTTTTGTCTTCTCCTCACTAAATGATGCCTTCATATCCCAGGTTTTCTGCAGTTTTCCAAAATAGCCCAACTTACTCCCTTGGCACAGTTATTTATGCACTAGAGAATCAGGATCAATATTTATTGAGTACTAGAAAAACACAGAAACAGATACATTCCAAACCCAGTAGGCTTCTAATTTAAATAGAGAGCCCAATTATACCAAGGAGAAGGATGGAAATGTACCCAAGAAATGATACAATAATAGCAACAACAACAACAACAACAACAACAACAACAACAAAATAAACAAAATAAATCAGGGAATCTTTCATTCTACAGTGACAAGGTAACATTGTAGGGTGGAAAGAACCAGCTTTGACTGTAGTCAGTAACTTCTGGCAAGAAATATATCTCAGTTTTTCTCATCTGATTTATTGTAAGCATCAGTGTTCAGTATATAATAGGAGCCTAATAAATGGTATTGGGTTTTGATTCTAAACAAGCACATATTAAGCTCCACTATGGAGAGTGAGGTGGGAGAGCACACAGCCTGGTAGTATATTGTCACAAAGACTCATCTTCCCAAGTTCAAATCTGGCTTCATTCATTTCCTAGCTATGTGACTGAACAAGTAGCTCTGTTTGTCTCAGGTTTTACTTCTGTAAAATGAGCTAGAGAAGGAAACACAAAACATTCTAGTATCTCTTCCAAGAAAATCCCAAATGGGGTTACAAAGAGTCAGACATGACTAAAACAATTGAATAACAACGACAATGTGCTAGGCACTATATATACTAACTGATAGAGATAAGAAAACAAAAATGAAACAGTTCTTGACCTCAAGGGATTTACATTTCAATATATATGTCTCTGAAGGGTTGAAAGAAAAAGGTGGTTCTTGATATAGACGTATATTGTAATGAACCTAGCATTTGGCATCTGTAACTAAGTATATTGATGTTACATAATTAGATACATACTAAATAAAACCAAGGTCATCTTGGTGAAAAAATACTACTCCTGGGCAGTGAGGAAATATCTCCTGTAGAAGGTGGTGCTCCAGCTGAGCTTTGATGGATACTAGGTACAGGTTCTCATGAAGATATGAAATGCTTTAACATAAACCCATAGAAAACATCTTTACAGTTAAAGGTTCTGATAAAGACCTCATTTCCAAAATATGTAGAGAACTGACCCTAATTTATAAGAAATCAAGCCATTCTCCAATTGATAAATGGTCAAAGGATATGAACAATTTTCAGATGATGAAATTGAAACTATTACCACTCATATGAAAGAGTGTTCCAAATCATTATTGATCAGAGAAATGCAAATTAAGACAACTCTGAGATACCACTACACACCTGTCAGATTGGCTAAGATGACAGGAAAAAATAATGATGAATGTTGGAGGGGATGTGGGAAAACTGGGACACTGATGCATTGTTGGTGGAGTTGTGAACGAATCCAACCATTCTGGAGAGCAATCTGGAATTATGCCCAAAAAGTTATCAAACTGTGCATACCCTTTGATCCAGCAGTGTTACTTCTGGGCTTATATCACAAAGAGATACTAAAAAAGGGAAAGGGACCTGTATGTGCCAAAATGTTTGTGGCAGCCCTGTTTGTAGTGGCTAGAAACTGGAAATTGAATGGATGCCCATCAATTGGAGAATGGCTGGGTAAATTGTGGTATATGAATGTTATGGAATATTATTGTTCTGTAAGGAATGACCAGCAGGATGAATACAGAGAGGCTTGGAGAGACCTACATGAACTGATGCTAAGTGAAATGAGCAGAACCAGGAGATCATTATACACTTTGACAACGATATTGTATGAGGATGTATTCTGATGGAAGTGGATTTCTTTGACAAAGAGACCTAACTGAGTTTCAATGGATAAATGATGGACAGAAGCAGCTACACCCAAAGAAAGAACACTGGGAAACGAATATGAACTATTTGCATTTTTGATTTTCTTCCCGAGTTATTTTTATCTTCTGAATCCAAATCTCCCTGTGCAACAAGAGAACTGTTCGATTCTGCAAACATATATTGTATCTAGGATATACTACAACATATCTAACAAATATAGGACTGCTTGCCATCTAGGGGAGTGGGTGGAGGGAGGGAGGGGAAAAATCGAAACAGAAGCAAGTGCAAGGGATAATGTTGTAAAAAAAATTACCCTGGCATGGATTCTGTCAATATAAAGTTATTATTAAATAAAATTAAATTTAAAAAAACATAAACTCATAATATTCAATGATTATGAGTTATAATTCCAGTGAACCATTCTTCCTCTTCAAGCTGTAGGTGGTAAGATAGTTCCTGGAAGGCTTTCAGAACACTTTGAGATTGAAAGGGAAAGAAAAGATAAAAAGAAGACAAACATCAGAGCAATTTTTAAGTAAAGAAGGGATGTTGAAGTGCGCTGGTAGCAAAAACAGAATATAAAGCTTCCAAGGCAAGAGAAATACCATTATTCTTCAGCAGGAAGAAGAAGAAAGTGAAAAGAATTGGAGAGGTAAATACTATGACTGCAGCAAATGTCCTCTTAAGCTCCCAAATGCCTCTATCTTTTGTGGTAGTCTGTTGGTCAATTAGTCCTTCACTGTATTGATAGTCCCTCCCCCTACCATTTTCCCCAGTCACCATTATAGACTGAACCTTAGGTAGTCAAAACAAATGCAGATTCCAAAAACAGAAGTTGTTCATAAGCAAATTATGTAACATATTAATGAGACTTATTTATTTCACACTCCCCCAAAAAACTCTTTCACAAAAGCAACACAGACTCCAGCTTTCTCCATTATTTTGTAAATGATAGCAAGTTATTTCAAACAGGGAACATCTCAAATAACTAATTATATTAGGATTTTTAAATGCAAACTTTATTTTCTATAACTTAATCTGGAACTTAATGATCTGTTTCCTTTTATAAATTCCTCCTTCTGCACAATGCAGAGCTAAGCAATTCCTTTTAACCCCAAATATAAACACAGAATTTGGCTTTTCTTAAACTTTTCCAAACCACAAGAGTCTTTATATCCTTAGAAAATGGGTATAAAAGCAGTCAAGATTATTTTTTTATCTTTTTTTTAATGACTAAGTTTGGAATCAGCAATTTCTCCTCCCAATACATCTAAAACCATTAATATTGGGTCCTAACAACAACTGAGTTAACTCAGAAAATAATCCTTGCATGTCATTAATTTTATGGCATGTTCTACCAATTGCTTTTCTCAGTGCAATTTTCTCAGTATTGATCTTCCTTATAACAGTACACATATTTATATTCATAATCCCATACTCTTGCTCTATAAAATGCTTTTATTAAGACTGTATCACATAGTCTGTTTAAATAGTATCATCTGAATCTTGAAGAAAAGCCTCTTAGCATGTACTTGAAACAATCTGGGCTGGGTTATGAGCCTTAAGCTATAAGAGGATGCCATTTGTAAAGCACAGGAGAGCCCAGAAATGGTATGCAGCGGCAGAGGCATTTGGAAGTTATTATGGCAGAAAATAAACAGCCTGCCAAGAGAGATCACTAAAGGACTATCTGTGGAGAAAGTCCAATGTGCATTAAATAATATCTAGAGTCAAATTCTTATTTGCAATTCCTCTCCCATGCAGAGTTGTATTCGTGCCAAGAAAAAATTGTATGTTCATGACAGCCTTCTCCCCCAACTTTTCTATTTTGGGGAAAATGTGCATAATAAATATTCTCAGAAGTTTAGGCATCAGTTTTAGTTGGGGAGCTCCTAGATTAAGGGTTATAGATGGAAGGCAATATGGTATGATGGAAATTGTCCTAGATTGTGGCATCTGAAGAGCTAGGGTCAAATTCTAACACTATTCTCATCTAACTATCAGCCTGGATAAATCCCTTAACCTTCAGTTTTTTCACACACACACACACACACACACAAAGAAGAAGGGAAGGGAAGAGAAGGAAAAGGAAAGGAAGGGAAGGGTATAGGGAATGGAAGGGTATAGGGATGGATAGGAGAAGGTATAGAAAAGGAAAGGGTATAGGGAAGGAAAGGGAAGAGTACCGAAATAGGGAAGTGAAGAGAAGGCAAGGGAAGGAACTTGAAGTCATATGATCATAGATTTAAAACTGGAAGGGACATTAGAGGCCAATGAGGAAACTGAGGCCCAAGGCCCAAGGCCTCTGTCAGAAGCAGGACTTGAACATCGATGTTCTTAACTCCAAGGTTACTGCCATCTACTCTACCATGCTGCTTCTCAAAGAAATAAATCTCAAAATGTAATTTACTCTCTTAGCTCAACTAGAGGTGATTTATACCTGAAGAGCATTAAAAGGTAGTGAAAATAAGAATGGATCTAAAATAATAGGACCTAAGGGTCCTATCTTAGGTCATCTATTTATTGTCTATATAATTTCAGATCTCAATTTCCTCATCTGTAAAATAAGAGGGTTGGAATCTTCTCATGTCATGGACTTCTATAGCAGTCTATGGATACCCTTCTCAAAATACTGTGTTTAAATGTTTAAATTTAAAAGATTTCAAATTATATCAACTGTATTGAAATATAATTATCAAAATATTTAACGAAAGCAAGCTCTAAGACATCAGGTTAAGAATACCTAAAAACAATTCCTAAGGATCCCAAGTAAACATTACGAATGATTGTTAAGGCTCGTTCAGACTTTTGTAATGTTTCTCTTAATATAACTACATTATCCTTACAAGGAGATTACTCTAATGTTATTTTATTAAAGCCAAATGCATTTAAAACATTCAACATTGGGAGGGGGGGAATTTTTGTCTCATTGATTATCATTATCCTTATTAATGTCATTTTATTCTTATTATATCTCCAAAATCAGTTAGTACACTTCACTTAAACTCATCCTCAATACTGATCTTGGAACCAGATTTCTTCAGGATACTATACACTTCTGGGACCTCAGACTCGTTTGACATCAAAGACCATTCAGCTTGGGAGGGCTTCCAAAGCTTTTCTGTACCATGGCCATAGAATGCCTTTTAGCCACTTGCTTAAACTGTTCTAGCTAACAAGTGAGACAGCATTAGTCCTTCTAGCTACTTTATCATCTCATATTCCTTCTCTTTCTTGTTTCCTCTCTCTCCATGTGACCAATGCCAAAAGAGATTCCATGACTACACAGCATGACACTTCACAAAAGTATTCTTTCTCCTATTGTGAAAACAGTATTTATTGGGCATTTACCATATTCCAGCTATTTCAGAGCAAAAAATAAAGAGCTAGCTTCAGATTCAGCAATGCCTAAGTTATAGCTGTGGCTCTCATCCATGCTGGCTGTGTGACCCTGGACAAGTCACATGACTTCTGTGTAATTCTCCATCCCCTCTAAAATTACCTTCTATATCCTCCATATTTATCTTGTGGGCTCTAATTGATATGATATCTCTCATTTGAGAATATAAGTTCCCTACAAACAGGAGCTGTATTTGTTTTTTGTTTGAATCTCCTAGGTTGTAGGAAACAAAAGCAGCTAGTTGTGCAATAGATAGAATATTGGACTGGGAATCAGAAAGACTCACTTTTCTGAATTCAAATTTAGCCTCAGAATTTTAGTGAGCAAGTCATTTAACCTTCTCTATGTAAGTTTCATTAGTAAAATGAGATGAAGAAGGAAATGCCAAACCACTTCAGTATCTTTGTCAAGAAAACTCCAAATGGGATTGTAAACAGTCAGACAGGCACTGACTAAACAATAGGGAAAAGATGGTGAATTCAGTTTGAGATATGTTAAAATTGAAGTGATGATGGGATATCTAGATTTGGAAATTTGAGACACGCTCACTAAGGGAAAAAGTAGGACCTAAAGATGTAATTCCAAAGAAAGGAGAGTAATTTCCTTTTCTCTTAAAGAACCTCACCCATTCCCTAAGGTATTCAGATATAATCCATCTGATGCTATTTTAATTTAATAGCATTTTTCTTAAAAGCTGAGGTTGCACTTAACAACCTGCAGGCTCTACAATTGCTTTCTGAAAGCGCTTTTATCCTTTGCAATGGATCATTCCATTCTGAACAATATCTTAAAACAAAAAACGCAATTTTAAAAACCAAGATTTAAAGTAGTTTTATCTCTTATTTAAAGTTTCTGTTCCCATTACATAATTAGCTATGTAATTCATGGTGGAAGATGCTATTTAAATGAATTTTTTGTTACTTCAGATTAAAAGCAAATACCCATCCTTCTCAAAATTTCAACTCTTATTAAATGCTTCCTAATAACAATAGCTGATATTTATTTAACTCTAATGTTTACAAAACACATTCATACATTGTATCATTAGAACTTTACAACAACAATGAAAAAAGCTATTGCTGTAAATATCCTCATTTTTCTGATGAGGAAACTGAGGCTCAGAAAATAAATAAATAAATGATTTGCCTCTCAGGGCTAGAGGTAGGATTTTAAAAACAATGAGATTAACTCCAAGACCAACACTACTTTTATTCCTAAATACAGGCCATGACTTTTTGTATTAATCCACTTTCTTGCAATAGTTCATCCTCTATATTAATCTGATCATTTTTCTTTGAGAAGCAAGTACACAAAAAAGAGAAGAGGATGTTTGAGAAGTAGGAAAGGGACCAAGGAAGTATATGATATCTTGAAAATCAAGGGAAAAAAATATTCAGAAAAAAATGATGGGTCATGATTTCGAGAGGTTGATGAGTATAAGACTGGAAAAAAGATCTTTGGCTTCAGTGATTGAAGAATCCCTAAATAGTAGAACCTACCTCTACTGCTCTAGAGATGGGCCTAGAATAAAGAAGATCTGAATTCAAATTCAGATTCAGATACTTATTAGCTATATGATTTTGAGCTAGTCACTTAATCTATATTTGCCTCAGTTTCCTACTCTGTAAAATGAAGATAATTACAGCACCTACCTCCCAAGACTGATGTGAAGATAAAGTGAGATACTATTTGTAAAGCACTAAATACAGTGTCTGGTACATAATAGGTACTACAAAAAGTTAATCATTACTATTATTATTATTATTTCACTAGTGATGCTTTTATCTACTCATTTAACTTTCTACACATTAGACAGGAGATATTATTATCACAAAAACCTTCCCTTTCTGAGGGTTACAGCCAACCTAGATCATCATTTAAGATTAGAAAGACAAAAAAAAAAAATCCTTTCTATAAAGATTGGGAAATAATGACCTGAAACTCTGAGTACAGGATGGTTGGTGGTTGATGTGCTTTAAAGAGACCGATGGAGCTTATGGAAAAAATCTTCTGAAGTGGAAGAATAACGACAGTGATTACATCCTCACTGTAGATGTTGCCATTAGAAGAACAACAGGGAGTGTTCTGCAGCAAATGGGCTTTGAACATAAATGCTTTTCAGAAACCCAAGATAATTTCAGCAGAGGAAATTAAAATGCAGCTACAAGCCAGAAATTCAAAACAAATCTGTCACTGCTTTGAGAATGCTATTAGGAAGGAAGTACCAAAAGAAAAGTATCAGTATCATGTAATTATACAAAAACTAGATAGTAAGAAGCTTGAAATACACATAGTAGGCACACAATACTCATTAGACATTAAGCATAAAATATGTATTGATTTGTGTTCATGTAGATATCTTCCCTACCTGACCTCCATTCTCCAAAATCTGGCTAGCAGAGATTTTTAAGTATTATTTCCAACTAGATCTGAGGAGCTTCTCTCTTTGTCTCTATTTAAGAGAAGAATCTATTGGGTTGTGTAGCAAGTAATTAATAATAACTGAGCAAAACAAAAATTCAATGTCAGGAGCATATAGATTATTAAGCAATGCATGCCAATTGCTTAACAAACTAGGACCAGGTTCCTACATCAGCTTAAAGCTGGACCCTGAATACAAAGGGAGACAGATACATTAAAACAAATTAATCAAATAAATTAAAATTAATTAAAAGGAAACAATATAATGGTAGATAATCTGATTTCTAATTGGATGAAAGATTAGAGACTTTCCAAGTTGGGAGGGGGAGGGCAAACAGGTATAATTCCCTGAATTCAGAAAAAGAGGGGTCCAACTGCTTCCAAGCTCTTTAAGGGCAGGGATTGTTGTGACTATTATCTGTAAAAATTATCTGAAATAAAAAAGGAACATGGAAATGATAGCTTAGTGATCAGTATGGAGCCAGTTTACAGATAAGACATATGGGATGCTTGAGACATACAACTATGAGAAAACTATGAGAAGCTACCTTCAATTTTTGAGTCTGACCAGATTTCTAGTCAGCATAACTGAATTCCTTGGTTAATGGTCTCTAAACAGCAGACAGATGTAGTGTAGCTTCCCAACCTCACTGGACTAGGTTCAAACAGTACAATAAGGTTTTTTTTTTTATCAATTTCCACAATTAAATAAAGTTTTCCTACATGATAGAATTTGGACTAGACCCAAAATGGAATGGAATGGGAACTAAGCTAGCTCCAAAATTGAGCCACAAGATGTCATCAGTGTGGTTCACTCAATTCTCACTTGCTGTCCTAATCCACTCAATTCCCTAAATTGGTTTAGGGTTATATATCTTTCCTATATGGTCATAAATGAACAATATAATGAGTTGTCTTTCACTGTAGAATAGATTTGGGGCTGGTATAGCAGACTTTCAGTCAAGACTCTGAGATTCATTCTAACTAAGGAGATTGATGAAATTAGGTAAAATTGATCCAATTCAAGCTCTTGGAGTTGCTGTTTAACCTCTTAAATTACATTTCAGCTTCCATATCTTTTTTGGGATATGGAAGGATAAGTTCTACATAAATTTAATATGGCACCTGATAGAAATATTGTAATAGAAAGCAGCATGGGGTACTATAAAAAATAATGGATTTGGAGCATGGTTTCAAATTCTGCCCGTTTTATTTGCTATGAATATAAGATCTCTCCCTTCCTTCAACCTTCTCACTTAGGAATCCTTCTACCCCTGCTACCACTTGTTGGTCATTTCTTCCCAGAACCTCCATTTAAAGAGACCAGCAGACCAGCCATGTTCACATCTTCATTTCTCTCTGAGCCACATTCCTTTCTCCAGATTTCTTTTTCTGCCATATTCTCTTCCTTCTCGACCTTTCAGCTTCTTTTTGCAGGATTTATCTCCTCCCCATTTCCCTCTTAGAATGCAACTCCTCAAGGGCAGGGATTGTTGTATGTCTTTGTATCCATACTGTTTAGAATAATTCTTGGCATATAATGTGTACATAAATGCTTATTGATTGACTTCTAAAATCCCTCAGACCTCAAAACCTTGACCCTATAACCTTATAATGGGCATAATTATTTATATATTTGTCTTTGTATTCCCACTATATTGTCTATCATATAATTGCTATATGGTATATCATTGGTGCTTAATAAATGCTTGTTTATTGATTGATTAAGTAGTAGAAGATCCTTGAAGATCCTAACAGAGAAAAAAATTATATTTCTACCAATCAATTAGTAAATATTTATTAAGTCCATACTATATCCCAGACACTGTACTAGATACTTGGGATACAAGTACAAAGAATGAAACAATTCCTACTTTAAATGAGCTTATATTCTAATGGGGAAGACAAGTGCATAAAGATATATAGAGCATAAATATAAAGCTAATATATTTATAATGATATATATATGAAATATATGATAGGCATATGAGATATTTATGAAGTATATATGAGCTTTAAAAATATAAAGTTGATCTATATGCTACATATATGGGCTATTTAAAGCTGATAAATGTATCACATTTATAAAAGTATGCATATGCATGCATTGGGTGAGATCAGGAAAGATATTGTACCTGAGTGTTTAGTTCAGATTCAGAGGTTCCTGTGAAGCTAACTTTACCCAGTTTTTCTCAAATACTCAACATAGAATATGGACATAAATCTCAGTCTGAAGAGCAAAATATAGATGTTGAAGGAATCCATATGTAAGACTAGTAACTAAAATATGGAGCCAAAGTATGTCTCTATTTCCTTTCTTCTCTTTTTTCTGACTCAGGGTCAGCTTGACATCTGAGGCTCTGAAGACCAAGGCAAGATCACTATAGTCTGCCATTTTGAAACTTCAGGGGGAACTCTATCCATCTGGACTTGGAAGATGGCATGATGTAGTAGAAAGTAAATAAGACTAACGTGGACTTTGAGCTGACTCTCTTCCCTTGTGGAAGAAGACCACCTGGCTATTATCAGCCATAACCAAATCTCAGACTATCCTGTTTGTTGTAGAGTGATTGTAATACTAGAACTCTTTATCAACCTCCATCGTCTAGCCCTCCAAAACTCTGGGTAGTTTTAAACAATCTTTGAAATATTGATTAGCATATCTTAAGACAGGTCTGTGACTTGATCTGCCAGGTACATTCCATCTGGCTTCTCTTGATCCCTCCCTCCAAGCTACCAAATTCTTCCCTGGTACTTCCCTTCCTTCTCTGGGCAATGCCCAAAGTTCTATTTGTTCATAAAATATATGCTCATAACAAAAATTTTTACAAAGTTCTTTCCAAGACAAAACTCACTAAGAGGTGCTCTGGTTCTTTTTCATGGTGTCTTCCCTTTAATGGCATCTTTATTTTTATTATACTATACTTTATATACTTTACTATAGCTAACTCTGATCAGTCTGCTATACTTCTCTGGATTTAACCTACTAATCAATGGTGCATACTCAAGTGTCATGGTATATTCCTTTAATGGATTCTTCCAAATCCCTGTCCTTGATAACCATACTGCTCTCCCAAATTGCTTTCATATTTACCACTTCTGGAACCTATTACCTCTTTATTTTGTCTGTAACCTCTTCTCCTAAATAACTGTCCCTTTTGGCACAGAGAATGACCATTGTGAATTTGTCACATGTTAATTTTGAACTAGGAATTGCTACCCTAACCTCATCAAAACTAGTAATCAATAAGCCTGGATTCCAAGCTGAGCTCCATCATTAACTAGCTGAATAGCTTTGGAAAAGCCATCAAATCTCTTAGGACCACAGGGTCCTCATCTGTAAAGTAAAAGTATTGAACTATATGGGCTTTAACATCGCTTCCAGATTTAATAATCTATAAAATTCTGAATTACTGGTGTTCAAACCATTACTGATGTGAATGATTGATAAGAACAGGACTAATATTTCTGCAGTGGAGCAGATCTTTTATCTTGTCTTTAATCTTGTGTGTATTCAATATATATAATCTCTATCTTATGTGTATAAATTTTATCAAAATAACTTAAGATAGTCATAATTATCAAAATATACCACTATGTCTGGCTCCCTATGTTTGCAAGACTAAGAAGGGGTTGTCTCTTTAACGTTTCTTGAAAAAAAAAAAACACTTAAGAGTAGATGACTTCCAGAAGTCATAATATGTTATGCCCCAAAAGAAGCCAGGCTATTATCAAAAGCAATGTCTTGTTGTCAGAATTGCTTAAGTCTTTTTTTAATCTTTTGATGACCTCTTTCTAGGGTGTTAAATAAATTGTCTAACTATTCTATGTCTTACTTTTCCCATTTACAAAATGGTAATAATAATCATTGTACCAAGGTCTCATGGAGAAGTTGTTTAAATCAAGACATCACATATGTAAAAGACTTTCATCTCTTTGGAAGACAGTTACTACATTAAATTTATATTTAGAGCATTCAAAGTATTACATTTTCTCCTTTCTCCTCCTTTCAAAGACAAGCCAGACTAAATTGAGTAGACTCTTTGAATTTATATTAAGTTGAGTCATTTTGTCTTACAATTTTTTTCTCCCTCCTCTTCTCAGTTCTCTATTTAGATTATATTATGTAATGCTGCTTACTCTTACAACAGATATTTTGTACAGTGATTTATCATTTTCATTGCTTTTTCATAATTTCCCAAAGTGCCTTCCATGTGGCTCCATTATGAATCCCAGAGGTTACATTCTATACCCTGATCAATTCATTTCTTATTTTGGTTCCATATTGCTGAGTCCGATTTCCTTTATACATATCATTATATGTATTTCTATTCCTACTTACTATTTTTTTTTCAAACTTCGTTAAAGATTTTTTTAAACATTAGCTAGAGAGGATAAGAAGCTGCTGATAACATCTTCTACCAGGCACTACTCTGAACAGAGTGATCAAGTTCAAATTAGATGCATCATTTAAAACCAAAAAAGGTAAATGCAGGGAACGCTGTACTCAAATGAAATTGATAGTAATTCAATAGAGTTCTTTCTTTGTTCCAGAAAATCATTAGCCGGTATCCTCCATTGCTTCAAGAGTAAAGCACAGCAACTAACATAAAGAGAGGCATCTTACCCCTTAAATGCTTTATAAATTATGATGAGTAAAAAAGCTCTATGCAGACTGTTTTACAGCTCAGCTCTTTTAAAATAAGTGTACTCATATAACTATATGTCTATATTGTAGCTGCATGGATAATAAATTATTAGAAAAATGGTGTCTACAGAAATAATTTCTGAGTATGTGTACCTTTTTGTACATATATAGTATATATGTGTGTGTGTACATACACAGACATATATATGCCACTTTGCAAGCTTAGAAAGAACAGATGAATAAGCCACAAGCAACAAATCATGTAGTTATGTATAAGTAATTACTATATGGCTATGTGACCCTATACAGATCACTTAACTTCTTGGGATTCCAGGTTAGAAATGTCAAACAAAAGACCAGTAGGTTGTATGTGGCCTGGCACACTCAAAAGTGTAGCTTAAGCTAGATTAAAATATAATTGGGAAGTATTTAACAAAATATAATATTACATTTTAAAACTATTAATATATAGTCTTCAGAGTTTCTAATATATGGATTAGTGCCCCATTTCAATTTGAATTTGACATCACTACCCTAGGTAATGCTCTAAGTCTATACCTTGCAGAGAAGGCATAGCAAAGGAAGTTTCCTTACCTGGGAATTTCCTAACAAAGGAAATTATTCATACAAACCCAATCCCCATCTTTATAATTGTGGTTTACATACATATATATTCATCTGCATACACATACATATTTTTCTTGTTGTTTATTTGTTTCAATTTTATCTAACCCCATTTGGAGTTTTCTTGGCAGAGATACTAGAATGATTTGCCATTTCCTCCTCCAGCTTATTTTATAGAACATGAACTGAAGCAAGCAGGGTTAAACGGCTTGTCTAGGGTCACACAGCTAATATGTATAAGGCCAGATTTGAACTCAGAAAGATTAGTCTTCCTGACATCAGGCCACGCACTCTATCCACTGTGTCACCAGAAGATGGGTGACTAGAGGTCTTAAAAAGAAGCAAGAAATAAACCCCAACAAAAATGCTGGGGCTCTCCCCTCTGAATGCATCATAATTTAATGGAAATCCTTTCTGAAGACAAAAGATATGGAATTGATCTGCAAATGGAGGCTATAATTTACCATTGCTGTTGGTGACCTGAAATCTAATTTTGGTTTCTTAAATGCCATCCATCTGTCCCATCTGGACAACAGAGATTATCAAAGGGAAGGGACCTCAAAGCCAAACTGGCCCAACTCTTAACTAAATCAGAATATCCTCTACAACATGTATAAGAAGCAATCTTGCAGACTTTGCTCAAAGACCTCCAGGAGAGGAACTCAGAACCATTTGAGTCTACCCTAGTATACTTCAGGACATGCACTGTTAGAAAGTTTTTCCTGATATTGAACTCATTTTTTTTTCCTTTGAAATTCTATCCATTGTAGAAATAATCATTTTGTATCCATTCTATCCATTCTGTCATCTGGGGCCAAAAAGAACAAATCTTCTACATAATGAGCTTTATGGCCATTCTCTGTAATCTGAATGAGGGGAAGCATACAGTGAGCAGGATTGAGGTAAGGATAAAAACTGCGGTCAAGAAGGAAAGTTTTCAGGGTTAAAAGGGCTAGCATGATATGAAAGAGCTTCCCACATAGCCATATACTTAATAGTAGAGAGGACCTTTATATTATATCAGTTCCACAGATAGAAAAAGAAGTTCTTATTTTACTTGGACTCATTCTAAAGATGGCTCATTGATTTTCACAACACTCCAGAGGAAGGCTCCTCCCTTCCCAAAGTGACAGAATCAGAAGGGAGTAAATGACCTTCTCTCCACAACCCAGTTGTCATCTCACAATCTCCTTTTCTATGTAGTCTGGCATGAAAGCAGTAGAGTAAAAGAAAAAATGGACTAATATGTCTTTGTTACTTGGACAAACTATGTCCTTTTAGTACTACATTCCAGTGATGGGTTTTATCTTATCAGCTCTAAATGATAGCTGTCAGGGTAAATATTGTCCTTATTCTTAGGAAAAGTGAGCCAATTTTAGCAAAAAAAAATGAATGTAAAAGATGACATGAAAGTTAGAAGAAAAAACCAATCTAAAGCTATGTTTAGAGAAGCAAATTAATGTGTGAATAAATAAAAATCATTTAGCAAACATCTATTTTGTGCAAAGTATTGAGCTACAAAGATCTGTAGCTACAAATATGATCACATAAAAATCATGTCCAGAACATGTAAATAGGGTGGTCTGTACCATGGTTACTGACAAGTCAGAAGCAGGGATATTTGTTATGGAGTTCTGAGTCTTTATCCTGGCTACTTCCAGTAAGACATATGCTTTGGACTCTTGACAAAGGACTTATGTAACCAAATACTCCTGGTTGATCCCTATAGGCTGCCTCCCTTCTGCCGTTCTTGTCTATGTGCAGCCAAGAGAATCTGTCAGTCATTTTTATTCCTCTCCACCTTGCATAGGACAGAATATTCCTCCTTTGGAATCTGCCTTTCTCTTTAGTCAATTTCTCAGTTCTTCCTTTTCTGCAATGGTAATTTATTTTCAAACAAAGCAGGTGATGCTACATACATGAGTCAAGACCTATCAATTAATTTCCCAGTGTTACTAACCTATTTTGATGCTCAGAGGGAGCAAACTCAAAAAATTTATTTATTCATATTCCTATTTATTTGTCTTTTGTACTTCTATAATCTTGTTTCTGATAAGCAATGTAAGGTATGGCCTAGAACTAAAGCCAAAGGTTTTCATAGATCAGACACAATCTTGGAGACTTCTAAAATAATGTCTATTTATTTAACTTGGTAATATCTTCATTTGGCTCGAGTCTAGCTCACATCCGAATCAGACAAGTAATGAGACATTAACTATAGGATCAGCTTTCTTTAACCCAATATTGAAAACACCAAAATCCCATAATGATCTCTCATCCAAGTCCATCAACAATCAAGACAACTCTCCTTCCTTGTTTGGAAAATCCTGTCTCCCAGATACCATTGCTATTTTCCCAACTAAGAAAACTGCTCTGGGTGAAGGTTTTTTTTCCCCAACAAAGGAAAAGAATTCTAGGTTGACAGAGAATTAATCCTCATCATTACTCCTGCACAGTCCCCATAACTCACATTACCCATGAAAGAAAAGGCCAAAGTTTGTTTTTTAACAGCCTAGCTCCATCCCTTATTGCTCTTCTTCTATTTCATTCCCAGAAATCCTTCTGAAAGTTCAGAAATTCAGCAATGTCTAGAAATCCCTGTACTGAACTCAGGGGACTTGGTCCAGTAATGTATCCATCAACTCACCACTGCTGGTGCATGCTCCTAGAACTCCTCAATTTGGCTAAAGAACTCATACACAGCCTCCATCTCCTGCCATCACTAGAATAAGTTCTCTACAGGGACTACTATAACATGTAATTTTTTCCTCCTGAGTAATGAGTCCAAGTCTATATGTAGCCCTGTTTTCTCTCTCTCATTGTCTCTCCAGGCTTCCAAACTTCAATTAATTATGGTGCTTTTAAAAGGCCAAACCTCAACAGCATGGCTTAGGTATATTACTATCAATGAATCATCAAACCACATGGTATTAAAAGTACAAGTACCAAGGGCAAACAAGTTCATTCCCTATCAAATAATTAGTTAGTCTTATTGATGGAGTTCATCTTTTGTTAAGGAGTCAGCTACAAAATCAGAACAAGAGTATCCTCAGAGAGGCAATGAAGACCTTTACCTTATATACTATATATATATATATATATATATATATATATATATATATATATATATATATATATATATATATATATATATATATATCAATACCAGAAGAAAAAGTCACATCAATGGAACAATAGAGAGCCAGGATAATGATTGAGCATATAATATTATTTTGGGAATAATGTTATTCCAGTATGGTCTATTATTATAATTTTGCATGTATTTACACATCCCCTAGATCAGATAGCCATATTCAAACATCCTCTGGTTCAAAAAGGATAGAAATTTTTGAAGTTCAGAAATCTTAGACAGTTAGGTGGTACAGGAAATAGAATGGGAAGCTGGAATCAGGAAGACCTGAGCTCAAATGTGAACTAATCAGCTAATCTCCTTGTACCTCAGTTTTCTCCTCTGTAAAATGAAGATAATAATAGCACCTACTTCCTAGGATTCTGACAAGAATCAAATGAGATAATATTTGTAATGCTTATCTTAATCTTGAAGTGCTATATAAAAGCTAGCTTTTAATTATTCTAATACAGACACACAATATGTACCATGAATAGAGGGTCTAAAGCATCTCATGACTGAAATGCCTTTTATCCTTATCTTTCTAGATGCAATGATTATAGGAATTCATATATCAAAAGAATGAAATAGACCTCTGAAGGATCATTAGCTCTCAGATTTTTTTAAAGACTAGAATTTGTGGTTCTAAGCTCTGAAAAAAGAAAACCATGCTACTAGGAAATAAATCTAGAGAGGTCACAGCACTTTATCAAGATAAAAATTGTATCTGAGGATTTTATCTATATTTTCAGACTAGAATCTACTTTCCAAATTCTATTCATAGTTCTCTGTCTTGCATTTAAAGTTAAATTGAAGCTATGTCTTTTTTTACTGCCATGAATGGACAAGCTTAAGAAAAGATCTTTAAAAAACATAGTAAAATGTCGTGTTAGTCTTTTGTCATATAAATCAATACAATTTAGTTATTCTAGGATTGCTATGCCACTTCTCCGCCCAAATCCTGGTGTTAAAGTGACTGTTGACTAAAATGATACCTTCAGGAAAGGCACTCGCCAGAGCTCCCACAGATGGAGAACCATTAGAAATCATGGCTGTGACAGTTACCTTAAAAAGCAGAATACACAAGCCAGAATCTGTTTATAATTTGTAAAGGCATTATAAGTCAATATACTTGCAAACTTTATTAGCAACCGAGTTGGATTCTCTTGTATTTTGCAAAGAATGTTAATTAACATATCAATTTGGTCCTGAACATTGACTAGGAAACCAAGGTTGTGCTAGGCATTCTGGGAGATTTTAAAATGAAGCATCCAGTAGAGTACCATCTTGCTGTGGAGACCTGTCCTGGGGTGCATGGAAACAGGCAAAATAATTTCATTTTCCTGGGTCCCAGTTTCATCAGGGTCAGGTTACAAGATGCATAAGGTCCTTTTGAGCTCTCATATTCTATAATACCAATCAGAAAAGGATGCAAAGAAGAGGTAAGGCCTGACTTGCACCTTAAAGGATGGTGATAACATTCCAAATAGGCTTAATCTCAAAAGCAAATATATATGTAATGCCCCACAGAGCTATCTCCAAATGTTCCCTCCCCTTCTTCCTAATCACATCACCTTGTGGTCCCTGATTGTTCATCTGAGTATTTTTTTGTTTCTTGTCCAGGCACTTTTATTTAATTTTTTTAAATTTATGGAATAAAATAAGCATTTCCATAATGTAGTACAAAAAAATTGCATATGAAACATGAGTACCAAAGATTTATATTCTATTTAGCTTCATAGAATTGATGAATACTAGTATCAACCACAAAACTGACCTCATTTGGAAAAACAAAAACTATTTGTATATCTTCTTCATCTTTTTATCCTTCATTCCTCTTGAAACATTCTAAAACTCAGTCATATTAGCCTTCTTGATGTTTTTTCCTCAAATTCAATTCACTTGCATGTCACAGCATAACCTCCCAAATGCCATTGTCCTCTTTGAGAATGAAGGCCACCAACAACAAAAACTCCAATTCCCCAATGACCTTGGGTTCTCAACAAATGCTACTAGTAGAACATAAGTTCTAACAGGTTTAGCAAGTTGGAAAAATGTGAGTACAAGTCCAGAAGCAGCAGAGGAAAGAATAGAAAACTAAATTTGGGATCAGAAAGCCTGGAAAATGAATGAGGCACTTTCCAGTTCCTTCAAAAACAAAATCCTGAGAATTTATGACACAACTGGGACAAAAGATATAGTCGTAGCCCCTCTAGAACTTCAAATAGAATCTTGAAAAGAAAGCTCTTCAATCACTTTAGTCATTTTGGGAAGAATCTCTACCCATCTATCCTAGAAAGAGCAGTCAAAACTTAAATTTCATATATTAAATAATATTTATCTGATTGTTCCACAGTCAGTCAGCAAACCAGCACTTATTAAGCATCTATTAGAGGCATCCAGGTGGCTCAGCGAATAGAATGGTTGCCTGGAATCAGGAATACCTGAATTCAAATCTGGCCTCAGATACTCAATAGCTGTGTGAGCCTGGACAAATCAGTAATCCTATTTTCTTTAATCTAGTGGAGAAGGAAATGACACACCACTCCAATATTTTTGCCAAGAAAACCCCCCAAAACAGTATTGATGTGATATAATGGTCCATGAGGTCACAAAGAGTTAGACACAGCTGAATGACTGAACAATAACACATGTCAAGCATTGTGCTAAATACTCTTTGCTAAGTATGATCAGGCTACAGTTTATACTCAATGGAAATAAACTAGTCTAATTAATTTTAAGTCATACCAAGTTGTTGTTTCTCAAACACCTGTGTTGCTGACATAGTCAAAAATAAAATTTCTACTGGGAGGCCATAGGGAGTTTTGTGTGTGTACCTTCAGAGGAGAAGTTGTTCTCTATATTGCAACATGCTCTTTAAACCTAAAAGAATTCTCTTAAAAAGCTTCATTCTGCTTTGACTGCAAGCATATTCATGCAAAGTGCTAAACAGGCATCTCTGAGGTCCGTATTCCCATTTCTGTCAGTCCAAGTCCCTGCAAAACTGAGTAGATGTGAGGAGAGAAGCTGCCTCAGATAATTCAGCCAGCATGGTCCTGCCTGCATCTGGAGGGGGAAGAAGGGGTGAGAGTTCATTCTCCCCACTTGACTGTTTCTTCATTTCTCTAATAACCCTGCCCATGACGACTTGGCCAAGAAAGCTGTCCAATCACATTATCTGTCAGCTCTTCTCTCATTTATGTTTCCATCTAAGAAAGGCTGGACTGTGACCCATTCAGTACAGATCACCAAACAGCCATCAACTGAAATGACTTGGGCTATTTAGAATCAGTGACTTAGAGATAGATGAAAGGATCTGCATCTTATTACCAATTCCCTGAGCCTTCCAGTCCTATCAAAGCAGCTTTCATAACCAAGTAATCAGGTTATAAGAAAAATTGGGCCGAGTGTCATCAATTTCCCCTTTTGGGCTTGCAGTTTAAATTAATACATTTCTCTTCATCCTCCCTACTGTACTATTTCCACACTCCTTTTTCCCTTGTTTACACAAGGCCCTTGGCTTAATGCTTCTCATTCCCACCCCTATCCCCTTCAGCAGGAGTTTGTGCCATTTACACAGTATGGTAACGCATATTTTGAAGCTGCTTCAAACTGTGATATAATAGGATTTATGTTCTTTGACTCACAATGGCAAAGAAAAAAGCCTTCACACTTGAGACTGATAGATTCATGAAGAGTTGTAGGCTTCCAGAGAAATGGGAATAATGGTCATGAAACATAGGCTATGGTATGATTTTCAGCATTTGGAAACAGATCACTGCAGGATTATACACTCGGTACAAGATCACAAAACTGTTTTAACTCAAGAAATTAAATGAATTGAGGACTGATTTGAGTGATTTATTAGTACTGAATTCCATAGTGATCCATTCAGTTGAATTCAGTAAGCATCTATTAAAGATTTAGTATGTAGAAGGCACAGTGATAGGTCTGAGGAGATACAAAGGCACACAATATAACTTTTCAAGCCTGGGAATTTCCTGTTGCACTTAAAAGATAGCTCCTGATCTTTTGAATGAGAGAGGAGCTTGCCAAGGTCAGAGATAATTCTATCACACACAGACCCAGTCCATTTCATTCAGCAGAAGGCAATGGTTCCCATTTGCATGTGAATCAAATGTCTGGTACCAATAGAAACATAATTCCTGTCTATAGAGTCATTTGGGTTTCTAAGGAGATTTCTGAGTATAATTCATAAAAGGAAAAACAGGAGGGCACTGAAAAGGCCAATATTTCAAGCTAAGATTTAACTCATTATGATAATCATTTTGTATGGATTTATGAGACAGTTTGGTGGGGTGGAAGGAACACTGACTCAGGAGTCCGTGGGATCCATTCTTGCTTCTGTCACAACTAGTTCTATAATCCTGGACAAATCATTTAACCTCTATACAATATCTCAGAGTTTTCACATCTGCAAACCATTTTTCCTACCATGCAGGATTGTTGTAAGGGTAAAAATGACATATGAAAATGCTTTGAAAAAGTTAAGAAAAAAATAAGCATAAGGTCCATCATAATAGATAAACTGTACATTTTAAGTCACAAAGACAAGGGTTCCTATTTCACAAGTGACACTAAATACACTGAGCCTTATTACTCCATAAGGAAAAAGGATTTACTATCCTTTATGTCATCCTATAGCCTTACACTGAGAGTCAAATAAATTAATATATTAAAGTGCTTTGCAAATTTTAAAGCATGATAAAAATGTGAATAGTCTTTATTGCTTATTCAATATGCTTCCCTTAAAAAATCCAAAATGCATTAAACAAAAAAATTCTGTTTTTTTAGAATGCTTTATTATTAAATATCTCTTCTTTATTCTCCTTACTGTATCTTCCTGAAACCCCAGTTCTTTACTAAGTTCTTTTTCCTTCCTGAATAAAGACAATATAAGAATGAGAATTATGACCTTTCAACAAATTAACATTGTAATTAAGCACTATAAAATTAAAAGAATGCCAAGTTATTTTGTGGGAATGATTCAATTCCTACAATCAGGCAAGACATTTATTACAGACACAAGAGAACGCCATTTATTACATGAAACTGCTTATGACTAAGCAAGGCAGAATCATAGATGATTAAATAATGTTCTTCTAGGCTGGGGGATTTTTAAAACTTCAAGGGGGTGGAAAGGGTGGGAAGAGCAAAGGCAAGGTCCCAGAGTAAGGGGAGAAGTGTAAGGCAAGAAGTGTGAGAGGAGTTAGGGAGAAGCCAGGAAAGGACCAAGGAAGGGCCTAGGTAAGATCTAAGGACCTAAGTACATAGTGAGATAGTAGGAAGAAATGTATGTTTTAGATATGCTGATAAAACAATCAATGGGCTCAGTAAATCAGATGTTAATTTGTTTCATTAAATTAAATTATAGTTATCCCTTCCACATCACAACTTTCCCTAATATATCAATATATTTCAATATCAATATCAACATAATATTTCTATATATCGCAGGTCGACATAAATTAAATGAGAATTTTGTGGAAGCCACAGGTGACAAATGAAGATCAGCAAACAACACACACACACACACACACACACACACACACACATACACAGAGAGAGAGATTAGAAACTCAGAAATGCATAAAATATATGTACATTTTATTTTTATATACTTTATCTTTCAGTACCAAAATAATTCTGACTTTTCTCAGGTTTTCTCTTTGGCCCTTCGAAAAGAGGATTAGGATAGTTACTTCCTTTTATCTATCCAATGAAAAGGTTTGGGTCTTTTGCTATTTAACTCCTGACAAGCTTCCAGCTTGTCAGATCCACGAGCACATGGTGGGAGTTGGGATGTCTTCCAGGTATGTGTCTGGGCCTCTCCCTGCAGGGACTAAATAAATGCTTTCTTTTTGTACCTGAAGATGTCTCTGATTAGTTAATTTGGGAAAGGGGGTCTTGCACCCATCCCACACACTGTCCCTGTGGATTAGGCATAAGTTACCTGGCTCACTCTTACCCTCGGGCTTCTTCCTCTTCGAAGGCTTGTGCTTCTGTATCTGAGTGTCTCTCCTTCTTCACAGAGGGAGGCTGAGAGTCTAATCTCAAGGATGGTCAGAGAAAGCCCAACCCAGGGCCTGTCTTGAATCAGAATCCCAATCATCACTCTGGGAAGCCACAAAGCCCCAGGCCGAGCCCCCATAAATTTTGTGGGATGGGTGCTAAGTCCCTTCCCCAAATTAACTGATCAGAGACATCTTCAGGTCCAAAGAGAAAGCATTACACCCAGGTAAATAGCAAAAGATCCAAGCCTTTTTATTGGATAGACTAAAAGGAAGTAAGCATCATTGACCAATGGTCATCAATGTGGTTTGCTTCCTGCGGGTAACTTCCTGTAACTTTCTGTCACTGACTTAGAGTCTGACTTTTCAAGACCTCTAGGCCTTGAGATCAGGTAATTTCCTGCAACCTGAGGCCCAAGACCTGTTCTTCTGGCTCTGGGAATAGGGATCAGGTAACTTAGACCTAGACTTCTTGAGAAAACTTCACCCAATCAGTCCCATTCAAGCAGATAATGATTAAACTCCAAGTAAGTACAAGGCACTAAGTTAGGCACTGTGGAGACAAAGCCAAAATATATATATATATATGTATATATATATATATAGATAGATAGATAGATAGATAGATAGATAGATATAGATATATATAGATATATAGATATAGATATATAGATATGTGTGTGTGGATAAATAAATAGAGATAGATAAGAGAGAGAGAGAGAGAGAGAGAGAGAGAGAGAGAGAGAGAGAGAGAGAGAGAGATCTAGAGTCCTGACCTTTCAAGGGGAAGGGGGAATGAAGAATGAATCTAAATAAGTATTAATTCATAATAATCACCCAAGTATAGATTTCAAAGAGACATAGTAAGAAAGCATTTACATCAGGATTTTAATGGGCTAGAAGTATATAATATCAATTGGCAGAACAGTAACATGGTAACTAAAAAAATTAATATGATCTTAGGCTACATTTAAGTATAAAGTCCAGAAAGCAACTGTTTCTTTTTTACTTTCCCTAATCAAACCACACTTCAGATATTGCATTTAGGTCCACATATGACATCTTAAGAAGGACTGACAAGCTAGAGAATAGAGAGTAAACAGGTGGTAAATGATCTTGAAATCATGTCATTAGATGTTTGGTTAAGAAACTAAGGATATTTAGCCTGGATTAATGAAGACAGGAGTAACATGATCTCAATCTTCAAATATATGAAAGGTTCTATCACAGAAGATGGAGAAATAGGGATAGAGAGGCAACAATACATTTATTCTGCTTAGTCTCAAGAAATAGAATAAAGAGAATGATTTCATATTTAATCTTCATATTTGAGATCAAAATAAAGAAAAACCTGCTAAAATTTAGCCAGTTTAGAAGTGGATTATCAGCAAGTAATGAGCATCCCCACCTCTGTATGTATTCAAACAGGACATGTTCAAAATGGATTGACCTCTTGATGTGTAAGCTGCAGAGAGGATTCTTGTTCAAGTATGGGTTGGACTGGCTGACTTGTGAAGTTACTTCTAATTCTGAAATTCTGTAATATGCAAGGTAATAAGCCTTTAGAGGATTTTTAAAAAATCAATAATTTATTATCTCTATGTTTAATTAATACATAATCTAAAATAGTAGCTAGAAATATAAATCATATTTATTGTTCAATTGTTTCAGTCATGTCCAACTCTTTGTGACCCCATTTGGGTTTTTTTGGCAGTCATATGAGAGTGGCTTGGCATTTTCCTCCAAGCTCATTTTACAGAAAAGAAAAGTATGGCAAACAGGGTTAAGTGACTTGCCCAGGATCACACAGCTAATAAGCATTCAAATTTAGGAAGATGAGTCCTTCAATAACTCTAGATCTGGCACTCTATTACACCCCAGCTTCTAAAACTGTGGTTGGCAACCCCAGATGGAGTCTCATAGCTGCATATGCAAGTTATGACATTGTGATTTGTTATCAATAAATGTTTGAGTTGTTCATCAATTCTATTTATCTATATACCCGAGGACACAAAAAAATGTATTGGATAAAAAGAAGTCATGAGTGGAAAAAGATTAAGAAGCCTTACACTAAACTATTTAGCTACTCCCATAAATTATACATGTGTGTACAAATGCACCACATACACATACATTTGTACATATATAATCCTATCTTATTACAAATAGATAGAAATATGTAGAATATATAGAAATATCTATCTAAATATCTATCTGAATCAAGATAGTATATAAGTGAGGGAAAAGACATGATATATCTGAAGAGGGAAAGATTACTCCTTGATAAAGGAAGACATCATGGTAAGAGATTTTTAGAAAGAGGAAAATGTGATTAGAAATTAATCTGGCAGCAGTTTGGGGATGGAGACATATGGGAAGTGGGGAAATAGTCAAGGAGTTTTCAAGTAAGGGATTGAATCAAATGATGCCTAAAGTCTCTTTTACTTTTATATTCTATTGTACCACAAGCTCCAACTTGCATTCCTAATTTCTTGTCACAGTGGCAAGCTGAGATCTTACCCAAGAGTTAATTACCATTCTACTCAGGGTTTTAAGTATAATTGTGAGGAGCTACTTTTTTTTCCTTCCTAATATCATACAATCCCCACACACATCTAGTGTGTCACAATATCATTTAACACATTAACCTGTCCATATTAATTAATTAATATGTCTATCAATTAACTAACAATGTTTACAAAAAGATATATACTGAAAAGATAAAGCAAAACTTATGCACAAATCATTTGCCTCAAAAGTCTGGGTCACAATCCCTCACAAATATGTATGGAATACAGGAAAAAAATAGCCTCAAATTTGGATAGCCCAGCAGCAAAAGGATAGGTAATATCTCATGGTTAAAGGGAAACCTTGTTATCCTTTTTTGAAGTTTTCATGAGATTTCCCTGAGATGAGTGTAGGTTTCCCTAGGTTCCTGACACAGATGTTCATCCATCATTCACTGCTGTTTCTCAGACTGTTTTATTGCTGATGAGAAGTCCTCAATCTGCCCCTTCCCCCCACCCCATTTAAAGTTTGCAAGTTTTTCCACTGGCCAATAGAGAGAAGGTGTATAATAGTCCTTCTGAGTTCATTCCCTCTACTCCAACTCACTGCTGTCTGCTACAAGGGCAAAATTTTTGCCTCCTCAGGTTCCTGAAGCTTATTTCTCAAAGTAGTTACTAAAATATTTCATCAAAATTATATTCCTAAACCTTGAGATATATCATTTAATCTAGTGGCTGAAAGCATTTTACCTCTTCCCAACTTAACTAAGTTATTTGTATCTAATTTATATCTTTGATTGATTGTTTGATTCAATAGAGATGTCTTAGAATTGTTCACATCTCATATACAAATTTGGCTGATTGATTCCATAATTCAATCATAGAGATCCTCAGCACAATAGAGCATCCTATTATATTAATTGGGGTAGGAGTGATTGATTGGTTCAATTAATAAGTCCAACCTTTTGTTTTCAACTAAAGTGGAGAGGATCAGTCTTACACTATAATTATCTGAGAATGCTGCAATGGTCCAGATGAGGTACAGTGGTCTAAACTAAGACAATGATAAAAGAAATGGAAAAAATGAGACATGAAAAGAGATTACAGAGTATATAAACATAATATTTATAAATAATTATATATAATTATATATTATATCATGTTATAAAGCATATGTGATATATAATGATACATAGTTTATATAATATAAACATTTATATTATATATTTATACTATATATACATGTATATAATATATACATACTATAATTATATGACATTTTAAAATATATATACACAATATTTATACTGTTTATATGATATGCTTATACTGTTTATATGTATATGAATTATACAAGTATTTTATATTATACTAATGTTTTATTATTCAGTCATTTCAACTGTATCTGACTCTTTGTGACCCCATATGAAGTTAGATTCAAATTTTGATCATCTAATTCAAAGTATAGTTCTCTTTCCCCTGAACCACATTGCCTCAAAAAAGTAAAGATGGATTGTTCTTCCTCATTCTAGGCCTAGTTCTCTATCCACTCTGCAACTAGCTGCTCCCTCTTCCTCTACTACATCATATTTTTTGAAGGTAAAACACTTCTCTTACAATCTTTAGATTCTCCATTACACTTTAGACATCTTGATACAAAAGAGATTGCCAATCAACATTTGTTATAAAATGAATTACCCTCATGTAAACAAATTAGAATTGAGTATACTTATGATATATGAAAAATATTTTGGAAAGATAAATCACTTTAGAAATACATTTTTTTAATGGTGATGATTTCCTCCAAATCTAAAAGTTTAAAGGTAAACTGGCTTACGGCAGTTTAGTATGATAAATAATTAGTAGATATAGAAATTATAACAGCTCATATTTATATCACACTTGATGGTTTACAAAACACTTTACTCATAATACTCTCATGAGGCTGGTAATATAATTATTATTATATCCATTATAAAGATGAGGAAACTCTTCTCTGAGAGGTAAAATACTTTGCCACCAGTCACACTTCTATTAAGAGTCTGAGATCACATTCAAACTCAGACTACCTAACAACAACTACAATGCTCTTTTTCACTGCACTAAATAACCTTTAAAAAGTGGAAATAGACTGCCCTCCCAAAAAAGGAATTTATCCTCCATGTAAACATGGTACCTGTTTCATGTAGCAGGCATATTGGACTTTCTTAGCCTGACAGACCACTAGCCATGCTAGAGGCAGTAATTAGCATGTTAAATGGAGCAAAGACTTAAAACACAATTAGTGAGATACCCTGGCAGCTCTTTTTTCATGGCAGGTTTGACTAATGGGAGAATGACTATATGAGAAGAATTATGGGCATTATAGTGATGTTTTATGTATGAGCGCTGATACTGCTCAGATGAACCTAAGATGCTGCTGCCGCTGCGTATTTAAATGAAGTTTTTGATAGCTCTTTTGGACTGCATTCCTTTGGAAGACTGTTATTTATAATGAACCAGAAGTGAAATATTAACTATCCATTTGAACATGGTTGTTTGAAGAAGCTCTCAAGCATTTTCTTGCTATCAAATCTAAAAATAATGATATGAATATAGGACTAAAAAACTCAGAGCAATCTATCTGATACTAGGCAAATCAGCAGCATCTTCTCCCTCTCTCACCTTCAACCCTGAAGAGCAGAGATGTAAAAGAAATCAAAAACATCTAATGGACATCAGACCATTTGCCTAGTGACATCAGACCATTTGCCTTAAATTCAATATATGTTGTCTTTCTTTATTATTCCTTTTTTGTTTGTCTGCTTTTCTAAGTAACATTTTTACAGGGAAACCCAGAGTATATTTCCTTACAGGAAAGCAGCTGTGAAATTTTGATCTGGCTTTTTAGAACCAAAGAAGAGAGAAAGAAAAGGACAGGATAACAGTAACTAGGGTTAAATAGGTGATTAAGATGCAAATGCAAGCCAGAAGATTTGGGACCCTGATCATTTTTAGAAACTACATGTAAACACACACACACACACACACACACACACATAAATTTTATGAGAATATTGTTTTTTCATTACAAAAAAATTCAGTGTGACATTTCTTAGACAAGTTGTGTCAAATTCAATCAGAAATCAATGTCTGTGGATTTCATACTGACTTAGAAAACTACAAATTAACATTATCTATGTTGTACTGTGCATTTACTGATTTACTTTTTCTTTTTTTTTGCTGAGGCAATTGGGATTGGGTGACTTGCCTAAGGTCACACAATATGTATTTATTTTGTAAACATCCCCCAATTACATTTTAATCTAGTTCAGGAGCTGCACCCCAGGAGTTTTACAATCTGAGTTTGATACCTCTGTTTAAACCCCAATTTGGTTAATTTAGCAAAATACTGTATATCACTATATATCTTGGTATCCATAAGATTGTGTCAGATCTTTTGCTTTTGATTACTTGACTTAAGTTTGAAGAAAAACCCTTGTACAGAGCCAAAACTAACAGGACAAACCAGAATTGGATATCAATATCCAGCAGTAACTGTTCTTTCCTTACAACTTTCCACCTCTGGGGACCACTACCCTACTCACTCTAACTGCCCCAAGAATGCCATCCCCAAGGTCTTGTGCCCTCCATATCCTCTCCAAGCCATCTTCTCACCAAAGCAAAAGTTTCTCCATCACACCAATCTGATCTAAGAACCCACAGGCCACTTAGGATACTTGAGAGGGAGGAGAGGAGAGAGGAATGGCTAGTGTAATGGAGCAATATGAAGGCAGAACCTGTCACAATACACCCCCAAAATAAATTCTTTGAGATCAGGAACTGTGTTTATCATTTATCTTTTTGTCTCCTTAATTCAGAGCAGAGTGCCTTTTTTAAAATGAGTTTTCAATAAATGTTTGTCAGAAATGATAACCACTAATATGTCTTCTGCTAAAACAATAATATATCTTCCCTAAGGGGTTTTATCTCCTAACAGGTTTTATCTCAGATTCAGGCTTTCTGAAGGTGCTAGAATTCCCAATCTAATTAGAACCTTGAAAGATATTGCTTCTCCACTGAGTTTTATGGCTAACAAATTTCTTCCTCCAGTAGTACTAATACCTTGATTCAGAATTAAACGCACTAAAGCCAGCTCAAATTGTCTTTAGAGAACTTGTTGAATTTTCAATTTGAGCATTTAAACTTTAGAAGACTTCAAACTACAAATCAGGGTTTCATTTATTATCTTGTTGATTAACTTAATTTAAGAAAGGGATAAAGAAAATGTTAATGTTATAAATTAAATTTAAAAGTGTGTCAAAAAGTCATATTTTTTTTACAACCAGAGAGCTGGTTATTAAACATCTGTCAGTACATTACTGGTCTTAGCCTTCCCTCATCACTAACCTCTGCTGTTTTCTCCCTGTGGCTTCTGAAAACCCTCCTCTACTTTTGATGAAATCCCCTTTCTGTAGGCATCTCACTCTTATACTGTTATAGCTTTATCTTCAAATCATTCTGAAACTTAGCTTTCTCCTAAAGGCACCATATTTCTTGGCAGTCTCTCTGGCTACTTTGGTTACTCCTCTCACATATCTTGGCCCATAAGATTAAAGAGAAACTGGTCAATTCCTTGCTCCTCAGTATTGCTATTGAACTTTTCCTCTCCCACCAATACCCAGTATAGCATTCATTCACTCCATTTCCTCCATACATTCATTTGTTGCTCTTATCCATAGGTTTCCCAATCAGAGGCATCAAAAATGTAGCCTGAAACACTCCTGAATAGGTCCAAATCAGATTTAATTATAATTTGAAAATATTTGACAAAATAAATAAAAATGCAATAAAACAGATAATATTGATGGGGATGAACTCTGAAACTGTCCAAACTCTCCACTGAAAGAGACTCATCCCTCAGGGCAGTTAAGTGGTCTCTTTCAGTTGTGGCTGTACCCTCTATTGAGTTGAAGATTAGTATGGAGCCACTCCCAGTAGCTCAAACTCCCAAGATAAGTAATCTCTTTTCAATTAGAGATCTAAGCCCTGAGCATTGTCAACAATTGAGTGAATCTCTTTCAATTTTGAATTGAAGCCTCAAATGGCTAATAAAAGACAACTCTGAACCCCAAATCTTTGCAGAAATCCTAAACAAGATTATGCTTGCCAAGGAAGCTCTCTTCTTAGCAAGCTACTCTGCTAGGACTTTTGCCCACTGGTGAAGATTCTCTTCTCAGTGTTAACCTTCGCTATCTTCCTAAGAGGGCCTTTTACCCTAGCAAGCTGGCTTCTCAGTGAACAATAAAAATCCCTTTTTGTCACACAGATTTCGGGTTTGTCAATTCTTTTGCATAGAACCTGCACTTCAGACCAGAGGGGTTTTCCCACCCCAATTCTCACACTTCATCACAACTACAACTAACCTCATCAATATCATATTTTAAAAGTCAATAGGCTGCCTTAAGAGATTTTTATGTATTATTAGTGGCCTCTGTTTTTTTTGTTGTTGTTTGTTTTTTCAAGTTTGACACCATGGTCTCCATATTTCTCTTTCCCACCAAGTTTATTACCTGGCATGTGTGTGCATATATATGTATGTATATGCAGATATGTATATTGTACAGACAGGCAAACAGATAGATAGATAGATAGAAAGACAGAGAGATAGAAAGATAGATAGATGATACATAGATAGATTAGACATCAATTAGCTAAAAGAGCTCTACAGAATAGCATTCTTGTCCCAATCTTTTTTCTTAGATTGTCTTGAATTCTTTGGAGCAATGGAAACATAGACAAATAAAACTGCCCACTCATGCCTTAGTGAGGAACTGAAGTGTTAGCAATAGGTTTCAGGGGTTGAATCCAAAAAATATATTGGGGTTTCTAACCAGTATAGAATTAATAGGGTTGGACCATCTCCAAATCAAGAGGCAAAGATTTTATTATACTCTTAGCAGCAAACTAACTTCCAAAAAGAAGTTTAGTGATTAAGGAAGGAGAGATTGGGCTAAATGTCCTAGAGGAATTTGCTATTGATAAGGCTTAGGGAATGGTAAAGGAATAACCTTAAAGATTGCAATACAAGAAATTTAACAAGAGCCCACTGTAATAATGTTCCACTTAAGGACAAGATAAACTTGTCCATATTCCTCCCTGCCTCCCTTTGGGAGTAGCTTGGCCTCCTTGGGCCCACTTCAACAAAGGCCCTCTCCTATCAATGCCCCTCCCTTGGTACTCACCTGGATACCAAGAACCTGATCTTTCACCTCATCAATAGGGTTTGGCTGCTGGCATTAAATGATCCTCTTTAATTCAAACTCTTAAAGCTCTCATGGAATAAAGGTTGAAGAGAAATTCAGTTCCCTAATACTTTTATTTTATGCCCTAGTCCCTGATGCAATAAGACTTTATGGAACACACAGGCACACAGACAAAATAACTTTACTTTTTGGCTCTCCTTGAAAGAAAGGCATTATTTAAAATACCATGGATTCCACTTACAAGAATTACTTTGGGACATGGATATTTTATTCTATTGTGAGACTTACTGAATGAAAATAAGACCCTATAAGCTCTTCTCCTCTACAACACAATCTTTTCCTTCTCCAATTTGAATTTTAATTCTGAACTTGTATAGCCTCAGGGTTTAGCTAAAGTAATTTTCTATACTTGTGTGTTGCAAACATATATATATATACTCATAATCATGGTGTTTAAAGCTGGAAGGAACTTAGAGCTCATTTATAACAACCCCCATGTTTTAAAAATGCAGAAACAGACACAGAGAGAATACATAATTTTTGATTTTCAAAGATAAAAATAATAACTGACATCTTTTTTTTCATTTGATCTTCACATGTCAATGATGTAAAACAAGTACCATTGCAATTATTATCCCTATTTGACAATAAGAAAACTGAATCTCAGGGAGATTATTTTTTTTTGAGATTATTATTATTTATAATGATATCTAGCACTTATAATGCATTTTAAGGTTTGCAAAATGCTTGACAAATATCTCATTTGATCCTTAGAACAATTCTGGGAAGTAGATGATATTATTATCCCCTTTACATATGAGGAATTGAGGTTAAATGGCTTATCAAGAATTATATAGCTAATAACAGGATGGATTTGAATTCAGGTATTTGTGATACCAGGTCCAGTATTTTATCAGCTGTACCATTTGGCTGTCTCTGAGAACTAACAGTTGTATCCCAATTTAATAAACTCTGCTGGGATATATTTGAATTATATATTGAGTTTTGCTTTCACCTTTTAATGGCATGGAGATAGTGTTTATTATATAGATATCCATTTAGAGAACATTTGCTGCTAAAAGTTAGGGATTAAACAGGACACCATTATTACTTTGCCAGCCTGTGGAATTAATCCAAGAATGTAGGGATGAGAAACCAGAGAGAGGCAAGGCAATAGGTTGATAAGGTAAGTTACTACAGGTGAAGAGATAGAGAAAAAAACATGTGCTACTAGAAGTGGGAGAAACACATCTTCTGATATGTCACCCAGAACACAGCCCCTACTACTGCATGTTATTTTTAGTCCTGTCAGCACAGAGTAGTTGTTGAAGAAATTCTGAGGGTAGAAACAGGGATTTCAAAAAAAATCAATTCAAGTGTTAGAGAATAGTAGAGAGAGTCAAATCAAATCAACAAGTACTTATCAAGCACTTAGTAGTAAAGGCTAGGGAAGGAAAAGAGGAGAACAGAGCGGAAGGGAGAGAGAAAGAAATGAGGGAGGGGAAGAGGGAAGGAAGAAAAAATGGGAGGGAGAAAAGGAAAGGAGAAAAAGCTGGAAGGAAGGAAAGAAGGAGGGAGGGAGAAAGGAAGGGAAGAAGATAGAGGGAGTGTAATGCCAGAGAAACTGAGGCAAGATAGAGATTAGAGAGTATTTAATAATTTATTTGAAAGGGAGAGATTTACTGGGACCAAATGGATCCATGGTTTGGTCCTATGGCTGAATGAAACTATTGTCTCCAAGAATCCAGCAGTCAATGTGAGTTCTCAATGACATATATATATATATATATAGCTCAGACACAGGGTTAGACCAAGGCAGGGGCAGAGTCAGGGTGCTGAGAGTGGGAACAGGACTATGGATCTGGTTCTGACAGGGTGGAGGGAGGCATGGGGGACATCTGAGAAATTGGGATTATAGAATGGGGAGGGACACCCAACATTCTGATAAGTTGGAATGGGGAGAGGCACCCAACACTCTGATGATGTCTAAGATAGAAGGTCTTTCTCCTTATCTGGATCATCATGATTAGAAGGGAGGGGTGGTATTGCAGTATTGACCAGAACAATTAGGAACTAAGGCATAACAATTGAGGGAAATAGAGGCAGGACAATTTAGGGAAATTGAGTCAGGATAATTAGGGAAACTGAGTCAGGATAATAAAAGAGAACTGTGACACAACAGGAGTTGAGGAAGGAAGAGATGGAGGGAAGGAGGGAAGGGAGAGAGGGAAGAGAAAAGGAGGAAGAGAGTGAAGGGAAGAAAGGGAAGGGAGGAGAGAGAAAGTGTAATACTAAAGAAACTGAGGCAAGCAGAGATTGATTTTTAGTCTTTAATGTGGAGTTTAAGCTAGCTGACCAGATGGGATTCTTGTCCAAAGCATTTAGACAGATAAACAAAGGCAAGAAACTTATAGAGAGTTTTAGCTAACTAGGGTTTGCAAATAAAATATGTAACCTGAGTATACAATCTTATAGAGGTAACAAAAGCAGATGAGGGGGATAAGAACACTGGGAGGATGGACAAGTCATAATTCCAGGAAAGGATCATAACTTAACCCTGACGGGATAGAGGTCAAAATAAGAAGGTCGAAGACAGGAGACAGCGAAGGGACAATACTTAAAAGGAAGGGGAATTATCCTAGCAAGGACTGAATTAATGAACCTGGAATTTATGACACAATGGTAGTAAAGGTGGTCAAAGCTTTCAAGGTTTTTCCTGAGCTCTTTTTGAAAACTCAATTTCTAGTCCTAATGGCAAGGAAGGGGGAAGGGAGAGGTGAGTTGGCTATGATTGTTTTTTATCCAAGGCTCAACAGAAGGAAGGGAGGGCGAGGGAAAGAAGCAGGGTGGAAATATCCCTGCTCTCACAGTCTAATGAGGGAGACATCAAAAACATTTTTAAAAATTGGGAAAGTCTCCTTGTAGAAGGTAGGGTTTTAGCTGGGACTTAAAAGAAGACAAAAAAACTAGGAAACAGAAATGAGCAAGGAGACAATTAAAGGCAAAAGGAGACAACCAGAGAGTCAGGAAATAAGAGTACCATGTACCAGGTCAGTGTCACCAGACTGTAGAGTATGGAGAGGAGAATAAGGTTCAGACAATCAGAGAGTCAGGAGATAAGAGTACCATGTACCAGGTCAGTGTCACCAGACTGTAGAGTATGGAGAGGAGAATAAGGTTCAGACAATCAGAGAGTCAGGAGAGAAGAGTACCATGTACCAGGTCAGTGTCACCAGACTGTAGAGTATGGAGAGGAGAATAAGGTTCAGACAATCAGAGAGTCAGGAGAGAAGAGTACCATGTACCAGGTCAGTGTTACCAGACTGTAGAGTATGGAGAGAAGTCTATAAAAGTGGGAAGGGACCAGGTTATAAAGAGCTGGATGAAAAATAGAGGGTTTTATATTTCATTTTAGAGGTTTTAAGGAGTCCCTGGATTTGGTTGAATAGGGAAATGGCATTGTCAGAAAGAATTTTACCCTGAACTTGGGAGGCCCTTTCTTAGGGTCCAACTTGATCTAAAGAAGCAATGTTTTTCCAGATGACTCAGTGGCTATCAAGTCCTTATTCTAGAAGAGGCCTACGAGGGACCTGGACTCACAGTACCTGAAACCTATTGGGAAGAAAACCACAATAGAAAGAAATAAACTTCCCCCAACATTGACACACAATCTAGTTACTCCCAATCTATATGTGAATCTACTCTCAATGGCAGAACAATGTTCATGAAAAAGTTATTTCATCATATTCCCCCTGAGTTTCTATTTCCTCTTAGGGAAAGGGAAGGATAATGATACCTGTCTTGAATCCCTCACAGGATAAGATGAGAAAGAGCTCCACAAAAGCATTATTCTCATTATCTTATACACAAAGTGTTTTAAAGAAGAGAGAGGTACCACAAAGGCTGAAATGTAAAGAAGACAATCTGTATTAATCTTTTGTGCATTAATAGGATACAAGCTAAGCATCCGAAATGATGGAAAGGAAGGCATCTCTGACCATTTTATAACAATCCTAAACATAGAGTAAATAATTGCATTCAACTGTATTCTCATAAATTAACATGATGAGAGCATCATATCTATAATACAAACCTCACCAGGGATACGCTTTCATTTTCTTTCATTTTTTCACATTCCATCTCCTTAGCACAGAGCATGATGCATAGGAAATATTTAAATACATGTAGATTGATTACTTTTTTTTTTCACTTTTTTTTTTTTTAAAGAGATCTCATTCAGGTTGGAAAAACAATGACCACTCATAGATACAAGCCTACTGCTGATTAGTACAGGAACTCTGTTTCTGATCTGCACTAATTTGTCCCTCTTTAAGATTCCTGATGACCCCCTTCCCAAAGGGCTCTCCATATGGCTCTAGATATAGGGGAAAGATTCAGCAAGCTTCAGCCATACTGTGTCTTAGAAATTCAGCACTCAAACACTCCATCAGCTTCAGCTTCAACCTTACTATTAACTAAGAAGACAGGTAAGGATGATTCTTTAGTACAAAAAAAGTTTAATAAAAGAAATAGTTATAGTTCACTAAATAACTTTTAATTTTATTATAAAATATAAAGTTTTTGGGGGGAGTTCTCACCTTCCTCTACCCCCAGCAAGTCAAAATATTTATTAGTATATTAGTTAATATTAATTGTCCTTGTGTCACTGGCATTTCCTCCCCCAGGAAGTTTCCTGTATTAATATTTTTAATGATTTTTCTCATGGTAGCCATTCTGTTTGATAGAGAGGGGTCTTGTTCCTGTTGAGCCTTGTAAAAAGAGCTTTGGGCTCCATTAGTCTTGCATCTCATCAGTGTAACTGAGTAGGTAACTTGAAAAGACCAATGAGACCCCAAAGACCACAGTAACAACAGGGGCATCACAAAAGCAATCGGTTGAAAAAGAAGCTGTATGTGGTAGTAGAAAGAATGTTGGGAAGGATAAAAGAGAGAAATCTTAATTCTGGCCCTGACACTAACTAGCTGTGTCAGCTTAGATAATTTAATTACTCTGGGCTTTAGTTCTTTAATGATAAAATTGATGGGGCTAGAATTGATCATTTTTTAAGATTTTTTCCATCTCCAAAATTCTGTTTCTGATCTGGAATATTGGCAGATGGCTAAGATGTTAAGTCATGTCAACAAGCATTTATTAAGTACTCCCTATTTGCCAGGCACTATGCAAAGCATTAGGAATACAAATTCAACCAGAAAAAAAGACATTCCCTGTCCTCAAAGCATTTAAAAATCTAAAAAGGGGGGTCAGAGATGCCCTCCTTTCCATCATTTTTGATGCTTGGCTTGTGTCCTATTAATGCACAATAGATGAGAAGCTGAAAGTAGGAAAGAATGATGATTGTAAAAATCTGTACAAAAGTCAAAAGTACAATCTGAAGTACACTGTTATGAGATGAGGAAAATGGGAGAAAAAGGAGTTCTCATTGAAGGGACTAAATTTTGTTTAAGTGTAATATGAGGCAAAGCCTCAGCTGAGAGAGGAGGAGGAGGAGAAAGAGCCATAAAAGGCTTTAGGAAGGATTGAAAAGATTTGGAAAAACTTCTGTGGTGAGGGGGTTAGAGAGTCAATTAGTAGGAAGTAAGGATGTAGTGGATAGAGCCCTGGGCCTGGAGTCAGAAAGTTCTGAATTCAAATCCAATCTCAGATATTTGCTTCAGTTTCTAATCAGTAAAATGGGGACACAATGGAGAAAGAAATGGCAAACTACTCCAATATCTTTGCCTAGAAAATCCCATGGATAATGTCTATGAAAACACTTAAGAGTCAGACACGATTAAACTACTGAACAACAAAAAGATTGCCATGCTGCAGTGAGGGCCTAATTGAGAATACAGAATCAAGAGGACTTGAGTTCAAATCCAATCTCTGATACTTAACACTTCCTAGAAGTATGACTCTAAGGAAGTCACTTAACCCCAATTGCCATATGGAATCACAGTATGTTGGTGCCAGAAAGGACCTTAAAGCTAAGTCCTACCCTATCATTTTACAGATGAGAAAATTGAAGTCACCTTAGTCATGCAACTACTAACAAAACTAAGTTTTAAATCCAATTCTTCTGTTCTCTCCACTGCATTTTGTTTGTTTGCAAATGAGTGTTGTCAAAGTTGTTTCCCTTGAGCTTAAAAAAAAATCTGCTTTCTCCAGTCAGCTAAATAAGCCTGCAATCTTATACTTCTAATCTGCTTAGCAAACTCTTTTTTTTGATAGATAGTGTAAAGATAAACTTCACTCCAGCTGTGTTTGTATTTTACATCTCAATTAGTGGGAACTAAGTTAATGTGATTTTACTGCCTTGTCACCTGGCACAATGTATTATATTTGGCACCTATGCTTAAACCCTATCTATTTTTATCCTTTCTTTTTTCCTACTGAGTCTTTCAGGTAGCCTCCAAGACTCAACACACGTCCCTTTTTCTCTGTTAAACTTAGGATTCTGAGTTCTTAGTCTTCACTGATTTCTCTTTCCTCCAAATTTTTATAGCTCTTGGCATCTGCACCAAGAAATCCAGCATTTAATCATACAGAGTCTTGTATCTGTCCATTGCGGGATAAATCTCATCTCTACTCCTACAACACAGAGTTCTTGGGGACTCTTAGGGAACTTGGCTTGAGTGGCCCAGCATTGAGCTTGGAGTCAAAAAGAAGTCTCAAACATTTACAAGCTATGGAGCCTGAACAAGTCATTTAACATGTGCTGCCTCAATTTTCTCAATTATAAAAATGGGGATAATCATAGCACTTCTTTCCCAAAGATGTTGTGAGGATCTAGTGAAATAATATTTATAAAGCATTTGTGCAAGGAGGCACTTAACAAATCTTTGGTTTTTTTCTCCTTCCCTCCCACTTATGTTTCTCTTGGGCACTTGGCCATGGTCCTGAGCATTTGAGAGGCAGCAAGAAATAATGGAAACCATAGTCCCTGAGCTTACATTCAAAAGAATTGGATTTGAATCCCAGTACTACAATTTACTGGCCATATAACCCCAAGCAAAATAACTTAACCTGAGCATCAAATCTGTCAACTATAAGATGGGAAAAATAATACTTGAATCATCTTCTTCACAATGCAACTATAAACTTTGAAAACTGATAGGATTCCACAATCCAATATTGTGATAATAGATGATTAATAAATACCTATTTCTAATTGGTGCAGGTCCACTTTAAGAGACAAGCTAAGAAGCTATCAGTTTCAATTTATTTAGAGAAGAGTTTAATGATATAACACATCAGGGGAAGATACAAAAATAAAGATGATATAGTCCCTTGCCTCCAAGGAATTTATGGTGATGATCCCACCCCTGGCCAGTCCCTTTTCCTCTTTTACAAAATTTGCATATTTTGCATACATTTATATATCATCTTCTCAGATGACGTAAGCTATTTGAAGTTCATTTTTATCTTTTTTTCCAGAATCTAGTATTATAAGCAGATAATAAATATAGATTGATTAATTTGAATACAGTTGTGTTATAAGTACAAAGATAAAAAATATTGTTCAATATTACAGTTTTGTCCAATTCTTCATGACCCCATTTGGGGTTTTCTTGGCAAAGACACTGGAGTGATTTGCCATTTCCTTCTCCAGCTCATTTTATAGATGAGGAAACTGAGGCAGAGTTAAGTGCCATTTTCAGGGTCACATAGCTAGTAAGTATCTAAAGCTGGATTTGAACTCAAGAAGATGAGTCTTCCTGACTCCACACTTGACACTCTATCCATTGAATCACCTAGCTACCCTAAAACGGGTAATAAACATTAGTCAAAGACAATTGCATAAGACTACAAAGTGCTATGAGATTAAACAAGGACAAGATCCCTTGCATCTTATAGAGCTCAATATGGAGAAGCTGGCATTTGAATTAAATCTTAAAGAGTAAATTGCATGTCTCTAGCAAGTAAGGTATAGAACAGGGAGCTATGTACTTGATAGATGAGGTCCTGCAGCAAGTTCTAGTGGTACAGGAATTTCCCAACTATAGTGAGGTTCTCCAGGTGATTGCAGATGACTTCAGGTTCATTATATGGGGCCCCTGAGACCTTCTCACAGCCATTCATATGATTTCATTCTAGCAATCCACCCAGGAAAAAATAGCTGGGTAAAGAAAATAAAATGGTCAAGTATTTCCTCTTTTTTTGTCTTTTTATGATTCAGACATGTGGCATTACCACAGTAAGGATTTAGTATGCTAAATGCTAGTATGGAAACTGCTTCTATAGATGCAGTTTGGATCTTTGGAGAGCTGGCTGAGAACAGTGAGACATGAAGTGACTTCCCTATAGTCTTATGGTTTGGATGTTTTAGACTTACAAGACTCAAATTCAGCTCTTCCTGATTTCAAGGATAATTATTGACCCATTATACCAAACTAAATCACACTATCATATGAAATTAAATGGAAGTTCTTTGAGTTGATCCATTTGTAAAAATACACACACACGTACACAGAGAAAGATATGTATGAATATGGATAATATATTGGACTCAGAGTGAAACAGAAAAGCCCAGAAGTGAACCCAACTTGGAAAATTAGACAGTATTGTTCTTTGAGACTACTCTTTTAATATCAATATTCTTCCAGTGATATTATATAGCTGTACATCATGCAAAACTGTAGTCTCCAAAGACTCGCAATTGCCAAGGGCAATGGAAAGACATATGGCAAACATAAACAAGCTGCATCAGACTATCAGGGATGTTGCAAATGTAAGAAATTGCATAAAAGACATCATCAAATAAATATAAAATTTTAAAAGGAGGGTGGTTAGTAATATTCTTAGAATAAAGAACAGATGGACAGCCTCAATTTATGTTGCTATCTAAAAGTAACAATAGAACTACTGGACCCAGGGAAGCTGGGGTGCCATTATTCTCTAGAAGTTCTCAGCACTGGGTTTATGCAGATCAAGTTTAGTTCTAGAATAGCATGACCTCTAAAGAGAGGTTCTTTTCTCATTTCCTCTGGTTCTTTATTTTGCAGAGCTCTGGGGTAAATCATTTAAAGTTTAGATGTTACCCATACCCATAGCTATTCTTTCTCTGAAAAAGAATAGAAAGGTCCTTAATGTACTAGGATCTGATATGGTACAGCTATTTATTTCTTTCACACAAAAGAAATTCTTAAAATACTTAAAATGAAAGACTAATAACTCATTAATAAACATTTAACATATGAAACAAAACCCCCAAACGCCTATTAATTCTCTCCCGGAAAAAAAAGTTGATACTTAAATCATAATAAACAAGATATTATCAGTGAGAATAATAAGATGCATTAACTAGATGATTCAGCATTTAAAATCAACAAAAATATATTAAGTGTATGTATCAGGTACTATGTTAAGCACTAGGATTTCAATTATGGAAATTTTTTCCCTCATTTATAAAATAAGACTAATAACAGCTCCTACCTCAAAGAATTATGTAGATTAAATGAGATAACTTGGGTAAAGCCCTTTGTAAACATTAAAGATCCATATAAATGTTAGCTTTTATTAGTATTATCAATAAAAGATATACCTATTCCTCCATAATAATATAAATAATTTCATATTTACTCACTGAGATTATAAGGGTCAATAATCTTCCTCACTTACAACAGAGTATTAGTTAAAAACAACAAAAACAACAACAACAAAAAAAAAAAAAACTAACTCCCTAAAATTAGGTTGCCATGTTCAAGGAACCCAATTACAGGATATTATTTTGTGAGGCAAACAAGCAGCTTTGGTCATTTTCATGAAATGCAAAGGATTTCTGTTACAGTGCTGATAATTAAAACATGCTTTTCAGGTTGACATTTAACCTGACATCCGAAGGTTCAGGAAAAGTTCAGATTAGCAATCATCTGAATGAAAAAATTATGCTTGTTCTAAACCAAACTATGATGGATGCTAATAGAAAATGAACAGAAGAAACCATCTTCATAGAAGAGTTTTCCCTCATATGATGGAAGTATTCAGGTATAAGCAGCAATTACCTTTAACAAGCAATTACCCCAAACTTTATTTCTTTCTTTTCTAAATAGCAACTAACTTTTTTGTGGTTTTTTAAATGGAATTGGGAGGACAAAATGCATTTAACTTTTCCTATAAAGTGCCATCTGCAACCAAAGAAAGAATTATAGAGACAGAATGTAGATCAAAGCATAGTATTTTCACCTTTTTGTTTGTTTGCTTATTGTTTGTTTTTTTTTTTCAAGCATCAGAGACAGCATTTAGGGTCCTCCTCCCCAGTACTGAAACAGATTAGAAGTTAATTTGAAATTTAAAGCCTCATTCACTAGATTAAGAATATTTAAGGGAAAGACAAATAATTCAAGCCTGATACCCCCTCTCTGAGAGGAAAACATGAAGGCTGCTCTGGCTCCACTTCCTCCCAGGAATTAAAGTCTCCCTTGATGAGACTTTAATTCTCTTGAAGTCGATGGGACAGAAATTAATGTCTATTCTCCTTCCCTGGGAACTACATAGTAACAATTCTTGCTGCATGTAAAATTGACAGCCCCTTGCAACACATACTATATAAAATATTATTTTATTTTTAGATCTCAATAAAAGCAAATTATACTTGTAAACTGTTAAAATCCGAAAACATTACAAAGCAGGATCTTCCTGTTGTAATTTTACATCATATTTTTAGTTCTGTTCAAGTGATTGATGTTTCATTGCCTTTTTAGAAGTGTTATTATATTCTTAAAAACTATTATAAAGGAATCAATTGACTAATTAATCTGTTGCCATCACCAGCCCCTAAGTCATCTTTATAAAAGAGTAATATTTGGTGAAGAAAAGCAAGTCTTTAAAAGCTGTCATCTACCATATTAATACAGACCAGCTTAATAGTTTTAACCCTAGATTTATATTTCATAGCTCTTAACAGAAGACACATTATGGCATGTGTTCAATTATTTACTGACAATCAATGGAATGGATATATTCAATTTGAAAAGTAATTTCTTTGTTTATTTTATAACTAACCCCATTCTAAATGATAAAGAGATATAGAATAAGTAGAAACTATAGACCTTGCTCTAAAGAAGCTCAAAATCCAGTTGAGAAGATAAGACTAGCAAAAATAAATCAGTTACAAAGCAACAAAAGCCAATATCTAATCAATGAATGAATGAAAAAGCATTTATTAAACACATAGTCATGTATTCTGTGACAGAAACTATACTATAACCAAAAATATAACTATAATTATAAGACAATCCTTCACCCCAAAAGATTCCATTCTAATAAAGGGAGCCAAAAGAGAGAGGAATGCTAGCCAAAGAAGGTGAAGAATTTCAAATAAATCCAATACAAATCATCAGCATTTTGGCAAATTACTAACAAAAAATAGCAGAAAAGAACCAGAAAAATTCCATTTCAAAGAATTATAGGATATATAAAATTATTGCGATTATACCTACCAAGACACAGAGAAGGATTGTATGTGCAAAATAACCTTTACAGAAATAAAGCCAGACTTAAGTAACTGGAGAAATATAAATTGTTCTTGTACAGGTTGAACAATTTAGCAAAAATGACAAATCTACCAAAGTTGATTCACTTATACAGTGTCATGCCAATCAAACTACCTAAAGATCCATTTGTAGAGTTAGAAAAAAATAAGAATGAATAAATGATTTATGGAGGAACAAAAGGTCAAGAATCTTAGGGGAAATAATGGGGAGGGGGGAGAGTGGGAAGAAATGGGGTCTAAGAATACCATGCCTCAAATTATAAAGCAGTATAAAGTGAATTTTGATCACTGAGAGGGACAGAGACAGAAACAGAGATAGAGATAGAGAGACAGAGACAAAGACAGAGATAGACAGAGACAGAAAAACAGAGACAGACAGAAACAGAGATCTATCCACATAATGGATTAGGCACACAACATTCAGAAGCAAATAAACCTAATAGCCTAGCATTTGATAAAACTTAAACAAAGACTCTAGTGACTACAATGAAATACTCCTTATTTGACTCACCTTAATAGGAAAACTGGATGTCTAAACCTAATAAAAATAGGTTTAGACAAATACCTCACTCTAGATGTGAAGATAGGTACAAATGAATATGTGACTTAGATAGAAAAGATTAAATCATAAACAAATTAGAAGAGTAAGCAAAAAAACACTTTTAAAAATCTATAAATAGGGGAAGAGTCCGTTACTAAACCAATAAGACTGAGAGGACCAAAGCAGATAAAATAGACAATTGTGATAACATAAAAATTAAGTTTTTGCACAAACAAAACCAAAGCCACTAAAATAAAAAGAAACACATAATTGATCATTTGTAGCAAGTTTCTCTGTTAAATATCTCATTCATAAGATATCTAAAAAACATCTTCAAATTTATAAGATAAAAGCCATTACCCAATTAATAAATCATAAAAGGACATGAGTAGAGAGTTCTCAATAGAAAAAAATACAGGCTATCTATAGCTATATGTAGGGGAAAAAATGCTTTAGATCTAAAACAATTAGAGAAATACATATTAAAGCAATTTTGAGGTCCATCTCACATCTATCACATTGTGAAAGCTCATCAAAAACAGAGGAAAATGACAAATGTTAGGGGAACTGTGGGAAAACTGATCCATTAATATTGTTGGTGGAGTCATATATTGGCTCTGCCATTCTGGAAAGCAATATAAAACTATGCCCAGGAAATTACCAAATTAGGCATGCCTTATGAACCAGCTACACTTCTAAATTCATACCCTGATGAAACCAAAGAAAAAAATAATGGATATGTACAACAGATATTTCTGTCATTTCTGTGGTAGTTGAAAATTGAAAACTCAAGGGGGTTTCCTCCTGACAGAGAATAGCTAAATAATTTATATTTTATGGATGATTGGAATGCTAACATACTATAAATGAAGAATGGAAAGGTTTCTGAAAAACTTAGGAAATCTTGTATGAATTGATGCCCAAAGAAATGAGCAGAACTAGGAGAAACATTTATTGTGAAACAATAATGTACTAATGAACAACTTTGAAAGACAAGAATTCCAATAAATGCAATGATTGAACATGATTCTGACATCCTGACAGGTGATGGAATAAATATGCAGAACAAGACACATTTGGGGGCAGGGTAAACATGAGTTATTTTTTGCTTGGCTATACATATTTTCATAGAGTTTTGCTTTTCTTTTGGGGGGAAGAGGGAAATAAAGGGAAAAATAAATGCTTGCTCATTGAAAAAACAATAAAATATAATTTTTAAAGTTTGAGGGGAGTTATTTTTGATCTTTAAGATCTCTTTCAATTTTAAATCTGTGATTCTAAACAATAGATTTCAGAGCAAATGCTCTTATATTCCTGGGAGATTTTAGCTATTTCCAGAATTCTTGGGAGATTTTAGCTATTTCCAGAGATGGGTGCAACAAGAGGGAAGGGACATGGAAAAGGGCTAAGTAATAAAAATATATCTGAGTAAAGAAGGAAAAGGTTACTCAGAATTATGAACACTGAGGAAATAACAGGTGAGTGTATAATGGAAATCAAGAGTGCTAGAAAAAATAAACTAGGAACCAAAGCCAAATATTCCAGTACTAAAAAGACATCTGTTTAAACAAGAGACTAGAGATGAAAGACAAAAACTAAATTTTTTAGCCATAACTTAAATAATGCACCCAGGTGTTAAGGATTAATTGACCCTGACACTGACCCACTCTGCTATGGTTTATGGGCCTTTAAAGAACCAACTGCCCTAGCTATTACAATGACTCTAATTTCAAACTAAAGAACATATTAATGAGCCCTGGAGTTGTCTAGAAAGGCTTTGTGGGCACTGAGATGAACTTTGAAGGATAATTAGAATAAGATAGAATGGAGGGACTAAAGCATTCAAATTAAGATATTTGAAACAGTAGAAGCAAAGATTTTGTTTATAAACTTTTTCAAACTGAATGCTATGTTATAATAGTAATCAGTCTTGACCCTGCAAAAGCTATGTGAAAATGTACTTCCATCCTTTTGGAGGCAGCATGGGGGGCAGTGGATGTAGAATTTTGATAGTCCAGAGCAGCTGATAACTGTTTATGCTCCCTCCTTCCTTAAATATTCCTAAATCACTTTGATATCTCCTTTTTATCCCCTACCCCTTACCATATACAATATTTAAGTCTGTACAAGTCTTATTGCCCTAGGACTAAAAATTATCTGAGGACAAGGGCTATTCCTACAGCAGCTAAGTAGCACAATGTATACAGCATTGGTCCTGGATGCAGGAAAACCTGATTTTGAATCCAGTTTTAAACATTTATTAACCCTCTGGGTAAGTTACTTCACTTTGTTTGCCTCAGTTTTCTCACCAGTAAAATGAGCTGGAAAAGAAAATGGCAAACCATTCCAGTATCTTTGCTAAGAAAACCTCAAATAGTAATAAAAAGTCATACATGGCAGAAATGACTGAACAACAAAAAAAGGACTATTCTTTCATTCATCCTTTTTTTTTTCCTTTGGTCATATTCCCATTAATTAGCACAGTGCCTGGAACATACATAATAAATCAATATATCTATATATCATAAAATTTTATTGAATCAAAAAGCTGAGGATCTTGTCAAATGCTTACTGACTTGAAAGAAGTGAATGTGATGGGTAAGTTCTTTTTGTTGATTAATGCTTCCCTCCAAAAAAATAAGTTCACTATGAGGTTGTAGTAGAGGGATAAATACAAAATATCCAAAAAGTTTGTTAAAGCTTAAAACTGCTCTTAGATTTTTTTTGGGGGGACAACCTATACTTTGACCCTTAAACAGTTTTGGTCCTGAAAGCTTTATGACACTGAAGATTTGGAGGTAAGGAGAGAATCTTTTTAAATTTAATATAGTTCTTGATTTTAAAGAATTTTATAGATTCTTGATTTGCCTTGCTAACACTTCCCAAAAATAAAGGCAGAGAAAAAAGAAGCTACTACTCTTGACTTAATTCTTCCTAAAGGAAAAAACAGCTAGCAAGTAATATTTTTTAAAAGTGACAGAAGCCTAAGATAAGTAAAAATGTGATCTTGAGAGTTCAGATCAGCCAACAAATGAAATACTGGCTCTAGTTAAATACATATCTTAGATTTAAACAAAGCAAATTTCAAAAAAAAATCATTGAAAAGATAGGTATTGTTCTCTGAATAGGGGTTTGAAAGGGTTACATAACTCAAGAAAGATGGAAAAATAAAACATAAGATGCAACTATGACATTAAAATTCATACCAAAAATCAGGCCAGTGAATAATTAAAAGGGACTATATCTAGCAATAAACAATGAGTTTGAATTTAATGAGTTTGGATTTTAATATCATATACACTAAATGAGCAATATATAGGGAAAGGGGCACAGGACCACGGACAGGTACAAATTAATGTCAGATACCTGTAAGAAAAGACAAGATCATAATGAACTGGGATTTGTGAATTATACTAAAGATGAATAAATAGGAGGGATAGCTACATGTGGAGTGAGAAGTAAACCACGAATGAAGCAATGTTATTCTCTGGCAAACAAACATTTATATAAGCACTTTGTATGGGCCAGGTAGCTAGGTGGTACAGTGAAGACTGCTGTTCCTGGAGTCAGGAACATCTGCCTCTAAATCTAATGCCGGACACAAGTTGTATGATCCTGGACAAGTCACTCAATTTATTTATGCCTCAGTTTCTCTCCCTATAAAATGGGACTAATAATAGCACCTGTATCTACAAGTTGCTGTTTTAAGGATGAAACAAGATGATATTGTTTTGTGCTTAGCCCATACTTAATGCTTTTTTTTTCCTCTGCTGTTCAGTCACTTTTCAATCTTGTCTAAATCTCTGTGACCCCATTTGGAGGTGTTGTTTTTTTTTTTTTTTTGGCAGAGATATTGGGGAGGGTTGCCATTTTCCTCTCCAACTTATTTTTACAGATGAAGAAATAAGGCAAACAGGGTTAAGTGACTTGCCCAGGATCACAACTCTAATATGTGTCTGAGGTTGAATTTGAAATCAGAAAGATGATTCTTCCTGCCTCCAGGATCAATACTCTTCACCCTATGACATAACCCAATAGCCCTGTTCATTTTCTTAGAGATAAAAACATAAAAATGAAACAATCTTTGCCTTCAAGGATCTTAAGTTCTAATGGGGAAAGGTCTGAGCAATTATATACAAATATGAGCTGAGGTATTCTGGTAAATATTTAACAACTGGCTTTCTGATGGGGAGATGTATGCTCAACACATTTAAATGTAACAATTTTAAGTTTAATCTGCATTATTAACATTTTATGCATCATTTTCTTACATTTATTCAGCCAAATCAAGCTTTGATGTCAATCAAACAATGAATATTGATTAAGTGCCTACTAAGCAGCAAACATTGTGCTAAGCACTGGGGATACAGACAGTTCCTGCCTTCAGGAAATTCACTGTCTAATGTGAAAAATAACAAGCAAATATACACAAAGCATGTAATATTTAATGGAGGAAGATACTACAATTAAGAGAGTTTGGGAAATACTGTAGAAGATGGAATTTTAGCTGGGACTTAAAGGCAGTCAAGGAATCAATAAGCAGATATGAGAAAGGAAAATGTTTCAGGCATGTGGGACAGAGAAAATGCTCAGAGGCATGAGATGAAGAGTTCTCTCCCTGGAATAGCATAGAGGCCAGTAGAACTGGACCAAAAGAGTACATGTTGAGGAGTAAGATGTAAGGAAGTCTGGCATTCAGTTATGAAAGACTTTGAATGCTAAAAGGAGCATTTTTGTAATTGATCGTGGAGACAAAAGGGAGTTACTGGGATTGAGGCAGATAACTCCGCCAGCAGGCTTTTACAATAACCCAGGTGTGAGGTGATAAGAACCTCAGATAAGAACTGAGAAATATTACAAAGGTGAAACCATCAGCTTTGGCTCCTGTTTTACCTATCAAGGAAAATGGTAATAAAACCAAAAAGGACAGAAAATATATTCCTAATACAAATTGAAATCCAAGACAAGCAAAAAAGAGAAGAGTCAATAATTTCCAATGAGTTCTCTTCTCCAGGCCCAGACAAATTACCTACCATGGTATTGAAAGCACTTGCAGATGGGCCAGCTGTCAGTAATCATTGAGGAATCATAGAGAGCAGGATAAGTGCCCAAAAATATTGAAAGAAAAAAGAATAAAAATAAAGATAGTCAAATGTCTCAATTTTCAAATATGTAGGAAAAGATGTCTTTCAGAAACAACAATACTGAAAGCTTGCAATCAATCCCTGGCAAAATTCAAGACTGAATTATTAAACAGATGGTTTGTGGGCATTTTGGGGGGGAATGGTGATTATTAGGATCTATCCTTAACTACATCCTGTTCAGCATCTTAATCAATGATTTGGGAAAATACATAGAAAATATATTTCTCAAATGACACCCAGCTAAAAAAAGTAGCTAATGTTTTGGCTTTCTGACTCAAGACCCAAATAGACCTGAATGCCAAAACATGGTAAAACATGAAAAGGCATGAACTCAAAATTTTTCATGTAAATTAAAATGAAATTCAAATGCATAAGCATAGGGACAAGGAAATCTAATTATGTATTTGAATAAATAAAAAACAACAATTTGGTAATCTTTGTATCATAAAAACTCAACATGAAAGAATGGTATAATATGGATACCAAATAAAGTCCATGTAATTTTAGGGAGACGGATAAGGAATAAAAAGGTGGTTTCATTTGTACAAGGAATTTTCCAGCAAGGGAAACCCCTTTTGTTACCTTCTCTGCTATTAAGAGAGTTACCTAAAATACTGGAAATTTAAGTATCTTGCCCAGTGTCACAAACAGTCAGTAATTGTCACAAACAAGAGTTGGATACAGGTTTTCCTGATTTTGAAGGACATTCTGTCTACAAAATAACACATAAAATGTCTAGATAAAGAAGGCCCATAGTACAAATCTACTCTAAGCTGATGAGACAATATTTAGATATGACATCAAGTTCTGGGTGACGCATTTTAAGAGAGACAGTCAAAAACTAGGAAAATGACTAGGACACCAAAATATCTGAAAGCTGTATAAGGACTTTACCTACTACCTGGCACATAGTAGGTGTTTAATAAAATTTAGTTGAATTACTAATATACAATGTAAGTTAGGAACCATTGAGTGATTATCCACTGCCAGATTGCGGTTTTTAAATGCTCCAAATCCTTCCCCCAACCCCTGCTGCTTTTATAGATGTCAAAACTGAGGTTCAGTGACTTGCCCAAGATTACATAATTGGTGGTAGAGACATGATGAAAACAAAGACTCTCTCACTCTTTATTCAATACTTTTTTTCCATCATAATAGGCCTCTCTCTCTCCGTTCCTCACTCCTTCCCCACCCCCTCTCTCTCTCTTTCTCTCTCTCTCTCTCTTTTTTTTCTCTCCCTTTTTTTCTCCCTCTTTCTCTCTCTCCTTCTGTCTCCCTTCCTCCCTTCCTCTCTCCTTCCTTCTCTCCCCTTCCCTCTCTCTATCAATATACATTCTCTCTTCTTCTTTCTCTTCTTCTCTTTCTCTTCTTATCTCTTTTTCTCTTTTCTTTTTATTTTCTTTCCCTTCTCCCTCCCCCTCCCATGCCTTTTTTCTATATATATGTATTATACACATTTATTTACATACCATTTATTCTTATGGTAAGAGAGACAGAGAAGAGAAAAGAGAGAAAAGAAGAGACAAAGAAGAGAGAGTATGTGTGTGTGTTGACAGAGAGACAGAAAGAATAAATAGAGGGGGATAGGTGGAGAAAAGAGGGACCTGCAATTTCATCAATTGTTAAACTTCTTGAAATTACTCTCCTATAGTTTACAATTCCAGAATTTTGTGGGGACCCTACAAAGTTAAATTACTTGCCATGATCTCACATGAGTCACTCTAAGGCTAAATCTATTCATAAATGACACTACCTCTCACAAATATAATTTAACCAATAATAAATATTTGATAATGATTGAAGCGACTGAGATTATGTTGACTATTTGGGTTGTTTTATTCTAAAGCTCCAGGAATATCAAAGCCCCCAAAAGTTTTGAAATAATGCTTCTTAAAAAAAAAAAGTTTCTTCTCTTTCCAGTTTCACAAGCTAAATATAGCATTGGAAAAAAAAAGTTTCTCTGAGTGACAAAGATTGGAGGTAGAATCAATGTAATGGTCCACAAACATACAACAGGCTGTATATTCAACCACAGAAGATGCAAACTCTTGAAACATTTCATGGCAAATGCAATTACTAATTGTCAGAGGGGGATGAGGAAAATCCAAAAATACTTCTTGGCATTTCTTGGCATGCATACAACACATCCTACTAAGTAAGTACTTTGTCCTAAGTAAGGACAAAGAAATTCAGTACTGAATTCCCTAGGCCCAATCTAATCTGTCACGTAGCTGTGATGTTTCATGAAGAAGAAAGGCAGAAGACTTAGAAAATGCCTGTGTTTATAATCTTTAAATTTCCCAGGAGTTTTTTTTTAAGTGTCATCCTTCTATTAAAGAAGCTCTCAAGTAGGTTGGATAATACTAGTGGGAAAGGGATAAATGGGAATAAAGGTAGAGGCAAGAAGGAAGAGGATTTTAAAAGACCAAATAAATCTAAAATGGTTTACATTTTAGGTGAGGATTTTCTCTGCCTGAAGGGATGCTTCCATGATTGAACATGGTGAATACTGGACCCAGGAGAATTGAGGTACTTGTCTCTTGTGGACATCATGCAGACATACAGCCAAATACAATTTCAAACCCAAACCCCAAAGAAGCTTAAGATGCTTGTGCTTCAGGCAAGTTCATTTCTCAGTCTAGTCATTTAGAGCATAACGTTTTTTAATTGAGATCAGATTTAAGTGTTTTTTTTTTATATAGTTCTAGGGAAAGACAGCTCTGAACACATATAAGTTATCATTGACATCCTTTATTACACGCTAAGATTTGTACCCAGGAAGGCAATGAGTCTCATCTCTTCTGATCTTTAAATGAATTAGGGCATAGATTATTGCTATTGCCAACAGGAAGCCCCCTAGGGTGCCAGAAGTATAGCCCTACAGTGTCTAATCAGCCCTGCAGGTGGTGAGACCAAGGTTTCACCCACTAATCATCTAGGAGCAAGAGCTAGATCAGCACAGTTTAAAGGGCCCCAGGACTTCTAAAGACATAGAGAGAGAATAAAGTGGAAGTCAGTGTCAGCTGGAGCCACATTTCTCATCAACTACTACCTCTCAGGGCTGCAAAGTTAGTCGGGGCTCTGCATTTCTACCCATACTGGGAACTTGTATGTTAAAGATTGGATCATCATTTCACTTCTTTTTCTAGCTTCCTTGGGAAGGATCAGTATATAGAATGTGATTCCAGAACTAGATGCTTACACTTTCTTGGTACCCTACAAGTACCTACAAGTACTGTGTTCCCTACAGTCTGGGATTTCTTCTTCAACAGGACCTTTATCTAAGTTTGAATGTCTCTGTCAGAATCTGAATCACTCACTGGCCCTTGGGAAGTATCCCTTTTACTTGTGTTGCCAGAAATATGACAACACTTGAAGAGAAGGGAGTGCAACTCACTGTCTAATCTAAGAGTAGAAGAAGGTAATAGGTATTTTGGCTTCAACATAGTCACTTAATAAGACTTCATTCCTAAAGTAACTAATGAAGATTTGACCTGAGAAGGCTTTTCCAAAGATTTCTTAATTTCTCCTACTCTAGAAAGAAGACAATGCTCTCTCAAAATGTTTACTAAGTTTTAGCCATTAAATAGTAGTTTTTCAATTCAATTTAATGAATATGATATAGTGAAAAGGATGCTGAATACAGAATCAGAGGATCTTAGTTACCTTATCTATAGTTCAATACCTAGCCATACCACTTGCCACCAAGGACAAATCACTAATGCACCAAGGGTTACTCTTATAGCTCTAGATCTATGCTCCTAGATCTATGCTCCTATAGCAGTTCCTATGCTATAAATGGAACATTTATAAGTCCCTATTAGAATTATACAAGAGATACACAATTATAAGCAATTTCATTAGCTTTATTATCTGAGTTCTGATATTTTATGGATAGATTATGATAATATTTTTTCAATACTTCATTAAATTAGCAACCTTGGATGGGGCCCAAGCCATCACACTTTATGCTGAGTTCTGGTTTAGAGCAAAAAGATTCTACTGCTTTTTTAAGAGAGTATCAAATAGATGACAGGATGATTAGATGGGTTCCTTATTTACTGAATGGCTATATGTAAGTTGCCAACTTGAAAGGGAACCTCTTTTGGAGTGGTCCAAGCACCTATGCTTGATTCTGTGCTATTTGTCATTATTAGTGATTTAAATAAAGATATAGAATCCTTATCAATCTTTCAGATAACAAAGTTGGGAGGAATAGTTGGCACACATAATTTCATCATTAGTGACTTAAATAGACAGAATCATTATCAATCTTTTAGGTAACAAGGTCAAAAGAAATAGTTGGCAACATCCAGGTTCAAAATAATCTTGATAAACTAGAATAGTGCTCTTAATCTTAGGTTCTTAAATAGATTTTAAAGAGGTCCAGAAATTGGCACTAGAAAAGTTAATATAGTCAGTTTCTCTTTTTATTCTTTATATTTTATTCTGGATTTTTTAAAAACATTATTCTGAGAAAGGTTCATAGGTTTAGCCAGACTTCCAAAGGGGTCCATGATGCAAAAGATGTGAAAAACCACTGGCCCAGAATATGAGGCTAAACTGAATAAGATGGTAATTAATAGAAATAAATGTAAAAGTCTTACCCTTGAGCTCAGTGAATCAATTTCAATTTCACAAATCAATTTCATAAGTATAACATAAGAGGAACATTATAAAGACTACAATTCATCTGAAAAAAATATCTATGGGGTTTTCATGAGCTGTGATGTCTATGTGTCAGCAGCATGTTATCTTGGACTATACTGCCAAAACAGGCAAGTATGTTGAAGGGTCAGCTGGGACTCCCTACCCTAGCTTTTAAAGGCTCTGATCATTATGAACATAAAGATTAAGGAACTGAAAAAAACGAGAGTTGGACTGTGCCCTCAGATGCATCTGAAACACCTACTTTCATGACCACAGCTCTTTCTGCCTCTCTCCCCTAAACAAATCCTCCTTTATTTGCTTCTTTTCTTCTTACTCTCTGTGTGACGTGGTTATTGGCAATCACATTGGAAGTGTAATTGTGTAACAGCTCCCAGACTAGTATTGCTAATGAAAATTGATGACATGTGTAAGCCTGAACGGCTCTGTGCTATTCATGATAAATACAAAATCTTTTGCTCTTTCTTTTGTGATGGTGAGAGAGAGGAAAGAAGCCCATGCTCACATAGGTAAATTTCTAGATCATCATTACTAGCTCATGGAAGCTCCTCTGATATTGTTTCAAGGACTCACTATGATATTGGAAGTCTGATGAGTTGAAAATGTCTCCTGGATGAAAAATGCCAGCTTCTAAGTCTCATTGAATCTGTGGATTTCTGTCAATTAGAGTGACAAGGCCATGCTTCACTCTGCTGCTGCTGATGAGCAAGATGGATAAAAGCTTCTCTATGTTAGATGAAAATGATGGGAACATTATGGAGTAGTACCTTCATAACCTTCTTGGTGAATTTATTGGAAAATGGTATTTAATAAATACCAAAGACCAAATCTTTTCATCCTGTTAAAGTCCATTATAAGATTAATAAATAGAAGCAGCATAATGTGGTGGAAGGAAAATTAGATTGAGTTAGGAAATGTGGGTTCTAGTATTGGTTCTGGTATTATAAATCTCTAGGTCTCCATTTCTAATTCCAAGAAGATCAGACTGTATGACCTCTAATTCCTTTCCAGCTAAAATATTCTAGACACCAAAGCCTTTTCTATCTGATTGGGAGAGAAAGAATATTTTCTAGTCTATTAATCATTGATTAAATATATCACCCCCAAAAAAAACTTTTTCATTCACCATGCCCATCAAATGATTAGTCATAAGATATGTATCTGTCAAGCAACATTCATGCACTAGACAGTTAAAGGACGGGAGGCAAAAGTTCTCAAAAGAATTATAAATATTTAACATCTATATATAACACTGCTACAAATTTCTAATGAGAGAAATATAAATTGAATCAATTCTGAGGTTCCACCTCATGTCAAATACATTGGCAAAGGTAAAAAAAGAGAGGAATAGCAAATATGAAAGGGTAATGGAAAAACAGGCACATTAATGTACTTTTGGCAGAGCTGTGAATTAATCAAACTATTTTGAAAAATCCCCAGAAATATGCTAATAAAATATCTGAAACGTCCATATCCTTTCATCTAGAGGTTCCACTATTAGCTATATATCCTAAGGAAGTCAAAAATAGAAATAAATATACACATTAGCATTTTGGTTGTAGCTAAGAACTGATACTCATTGATTGGAAATAGCTATATTTACTTTGGTACATATATGTAATAGAATGTTACTACAGAGTAGAAAATGATTAATATCAGTTTCAAAGAAGCACATGCTAACTTTTAAGAAACAATGCAGGGTTTTTTAAATAGCAGAGAAATTATATACAACATGATTATAACATAAATGGAAAGAACAATTAAAAAAAAACCTGGAATCTACATAATGATAAAGACTAATCTAGCCTTGAAGAAACTATTAAAAAATTAATCTCCTATTTTTTTAAGAGTCCTAATTAATACCCTAACCAGTGAAGGATACAGCAAAGAAAGAAAACTATAGCCCAATATGATTAATGAAAATAGACCAAAAAAGTTTTAAATCAATCTGGCAAAAAGACTACAATAATTTATTCAAGAAATCATTCATTTTTGACTAGGTAGGTAGGACAGTAGATAAAGTGCTGAGCCTGGAATCAGAAGACTTGAGTTCAAATCCTGCCTAAATATATAATTCTGAACAAATCCTTTAACTTCATTTCATTTTGTTCATCTCTAAAATCAAGATAATAATAGTACTATCTCACAGGTTTGTTGTGTGAATTAAAATGCTATTTGTAAAACACTTTGCAAACCTTAAAGCCTTATATAAAGGATGCTTATAATCATTATAAAGCAAGATAGATTGATAAGTAAAGATGGTTCAAAATTAGAAAAACAATATAATTAATCACATTATTTATCAATTGATGCAGAAAATAATTATTTGAAATTGACACAATATAATACTTATGCTAAAAGCTCTTCAAATTATAGACATAAAAAGATCTTTTTTCAAGTAATAAAAAGTGTCTAAAATCAAAAGAAAGTATTATATGAAATAGACATAGACTAGAAATTCTCAACAAATTCACCTATAAAGCAAGAATGCCCCCTTTCCTTAGACCTATTTAATACAGTCCAAGAAATGCTAGCAACAAAACAAGAGAATTAAAAATACAAGCATAAAGATAAGCAAAGAGGAGACAAAACTTTCCTTATCTACTGATAATATGATGCTTTGCTTAGAAAATCCTATAAGAATCTAAATGAGATAATTGACAATTTCAGCAAAGTTGCCATAAAAAGCAAAAAGCCATAAAAATAAGCAATTTTTCTATGTAATAATACCAAATTTTACAAATCAATAATAGGAAAGTCAAATTCAAAATAGCTACAAGATGCATGAAATTTTGGATGTCGATCTACCTACCAAAGCACACTCAATAATTCCATAAATTCAATTATAAAATGTTCCTTGAAGAAATAAAGAACTAATTAAATAAATAACACTGCTACCAAAATTAATTTATAGATGTAATGCTGTGCCAATCAAAATACCAAAGTGAGTCTTTAGGAAAGCTAGATAAAATAGTAATGAAATTAATTTAAAGAAGGGAAATATCCAGAACTCCAAGGTAAATACTGAAATATAAAGGTGAGAATGAACAATAAAACTTCTAAAACTCAAATCAAATCAAAAACAGCAATCATCAAAAATACCTGGTATTATTTAAAAATTAAAAATTATCAATAGAACAGACTAGAAAATAGAGAATCAGAAATAATGCAGTACTATAATTCAGAGTTAGATAAACTCAAAACCAAAAATTATCTGGGAAATAATTCTTTATTTAATAAGAATTACTGAGGAAAAAAATTACAAATTATTAACAACCATTTAAAGAAACCAAATCATCAATAGTAAGAGAAATGAAAATTAAAACAGCCCCAAGTTTTAATCTTCCACCTTGAAAATTGGGGGAGTGGGGAAAAAGACAAAAGAAAGGAATAGTAGACATTTGAGGGAATATGGAAAAACAAGCATTGTTGTTGGATCTGCAAAATGTTATACTTATACTATGTATAAATTTGGAATCATTAAATAAAGTGATTAAAATATCCTAAAACATCTACAGAGACATTCCATGGCTAGTCATAAACCCCAAAGAGATCATTGGCAGAAAGAAATACTCATTTTTGATCGTAGCAAAGAATTAGAAACAAAGCAGATATCCATTGTTTATAAAATATGTAAAATATATATATCATGATACGTAAATGCAATGGAATAGTACTTTGCTATAAAAAATAAATACAGAGAACCATAAAAAGGCAAAATAATTCATAACTATCATAATTAATTAATAGCAATGATAAAAATATTAATAACAAAAATTAATAAATCAAGAAAACAATAGCATTAAGGAGCAAGTAAAATAAGAAAGGATACCAGGTTTCAAAAGAAAAGGATAAACTTTTGGGGGAATATGCTACATTTGCGATTCCAGTGGAATATTTAGATGAAGAGATCCAAAAGTCCATTGGAGTTACAGGTCTGGAGCTTAGAATAGAGGTCAGGAATGGAAACATGATTTGAAAAGGTGATGACTAAACTCTCCAGACTATTTTGCCAAGGGAGATGGCAAAATAGAAATTTATGGAAAGGTGAGTAACAGAACCATATTAAGAAATGGCATGCATGATGAATATAAAGAATTATAGAAAGCCAAATGAATTGGGAAAAAGTGAAGTAAATAGAGTCTGGAAAACAAGATCTACACACAATAGCTACAAAAATATAAATGAAAGGAGCAACTATCACAAAACAATTCAAATTTAAAGTTTCAAAAATATTAAAAAACCAAGCTTGGAGAAGAGAATAAAGGCCCAGGAAGAGAAACAGGAAAGAAGCTGTTCAGTAAAGGAAGAACCAACCAAGAGGATGTTGTATCTCTGAAACAAAGAGAAGAAAGTATATGTGGGAGGAAGGATAATCAATTGTAGCAAAAGCAGAATTCAAGAATATTGAGAACTTGGGGGGGAAATCATTATATTTGATCAATAAGAGGCAACTGGTAATCTTTGAGAGGGAGACGCTTCAGGAGAATGTTCAGTAGAAACAAAAGTCAGATTTCTAGTAGTAGAAAATGGAGGCATTTTCCAACCAGTTTAACTTTTAAGGGTAGGAAAAAGATGAACAAATGCATTTTGATTGAACAACTCAATAAACAAAATGTAACTTCAATGGTTTTCCTCTTAGAAGGTTTTTGGTGTTATTGTACAGTTATTTCAGTCCTGTCTGATTTCCCATTTGGGGTTTTCTTGGAAAAGATTCTGGAGTGGTTTGTCATTTTCTTCTTTTAGCCCATTTTACACATGAGGCAATCAGAGTTAAGTGACCTGCTCAGAGTCATTCAACTAGTGCCTGAGGCTAGATTTTAACTAATTAAGATGAGTCTACTGAGTCCAAACTCAGTGCTCTATCACTATGCCAACTAGCAGCCCCATACAAAGTATTCTCGACAAGAATATTCAAATCATATTAGGATCTATGATAACTTACAATTAAAGAAATAACTTTAATCATTCTCTGCGTGTTGATATCAAAATAGGTATTAAAAACAAGAGGTAAAATGTATGTCTCAAGTGACTATCAAGTTCGTGGAAGTTATATTGTGCAGTATCCAATAAAAGAAATTTCTCTACCTGTCAACTATTTGTACCATGTAACATTGAGCCACTTATGTCTCTTTTGTTTTTAATGCAGCTTAAGCTTTATTTTCTTCTCAATATTATTTTATTTTTTCAAATACATGTTTTCATACCTTCATTCAATAGTTTTCAACCTTCATTTTTGTAAGATTTTATGTGCCAATTTTTTTTCTCCCTCCCTCCTGTTTCCCAAGATAGCAAGCAATCCAACAAAGGTGAACTGTGTACAATCCTTTTAAAAATATTTCCATCTTTGTCAATTTGTGCAAGAAAAATAAGACAAAAAGGGGGAAGGAAACACAAGAGAAAAAAAGGAAATAAACAAACAAAATACATGAAAATACTATTCTGTGATCCACATTCATTCTCCATAGTTTTCTCTCCCTCTCTTTCCAACCCAAATCTATTGGAATTGTCTTGGATCACCATATTTCTGAGAAGAGCTAAGTCTATCATAGTTGATCATCATATAATCATACTATTACTGCGTACAATGTTCTCCTGCTTCTGCTCACTTTATTCAGCATCAGTTCTGGTAAGTCTTTCCAGACTTTTCTGAAATCAGTCCACTCACCATTTCTCATAGAACAACAATGTCCTATTTTATTCATATAGCATTATTTATTCAGCCATTCCCCAACTATTAAACATCCCCTCAATGTCTAATTCCTTGCTACTACAAAAAGATCTACTACACACATTTTTGCACATGTGGGTCCTTTTCCCTCTTTTATGATCTCTTTGGAATCTCTTTGGCAGTGTGACCTTGTTGGATCAAAGGATATGCATAGCCTTTGGGCATAGTTCCAAACTGCTGTCCAGAATGAATGGATCCTGTCACAACTCTACCAACAATGCATTAGTGTCCCAGTTTCCCCACATCTGCTCCAATATTTATCATTAACTGTTCGTTTCATTTTAGCCAATCTGATTATGGGTAAAGTAGTACCTCAGAGTTGTCTTAATTTGTATTTCTCTAATCAACAGTGATTTAGATAATTTTTTCATCTGACTATAAATGGCTTTAATTTCTTCATCTAAAATTGTCTGTTCATATCCTTTGACCATTCATCAACTGAGAATGTCACGTCTCTTTTATAAATTGAAGGTATTGGTAGACTAGTTTTTTTGAGGACTTTTCCAGCCCTGATAAGTTATCCATTCTGATTCAAGGCATTATTTTAGTGGCTTTTAAGTCAAAATACCATAGCAGATTCTAAATTGCTCTCTAAAAAGCAATTTGTTTAGAAAAAAATATTAGCTTCATTTCCTTCAATGAATTTTTTTTTTATTATTATTGTTGTTGATCTTGATGATGGTGGTAACAAATGGAGAGGCTGCATACAGGCTGAGGGAGTGTTTGTGGTTGAATTTATCAAACTCTAGGAACATTTGATTATGTCCCTTACTTACAGCTGTCCAGGATCAGCTGTTCCTAGACATTCTTTTCTTGGGGTAGACTTTTTTGGAATGGGAACAAGCATGTGACATGCAGAACTACTTTTGTTTTTTGGGAGGCAGCATCAATATGATTTAAGAAAAGCAGACATTTCATGGTACACATCACTCTAGTAGGATAGGTTTGCTAAATATTGAAAATATATGCAGAATAGCAGAATGACTTCAGAATAAAAGCTTGACTAGTCTCACCCTTCCATAGTTCATAATTGATACCTGCCCCACAACCTAATTCTCAATTCATGCAATTTATGGTATCTGATAATTTAGTGGCATTATGACACTATCAGTTGACATTTTTTGCTCCTAGCTATTCATACACAAATACAGAAAGAGAAGATTCCTTCAACTAAACCATTTCCTAAATATTTAACTCATATGAACATAAGGAAAATAAGTGTTTACAGCTGTTTCCCCTCTAATCACAGAGGAACACTACTTAGAAACAAAACACCTTCTACCACATTCCTCTTTAAGCCAATCAATATTTAATGCATTATATAACTGTAACTTGTGATCTGGTTCTTTAAATCATATCAAGATGATAACCCAAGTGACTAGTTGGCCCCCAATACTCACGCTAAGAAACTAATCATTTTCAAAACTACGAACCAGACAAGAATGCAATACACATCCTAGCAGGCAAAAGACAATGTAATTTCTAAGGGAAGACCCAAGTTACCAATCAACTTCAAGATTGTTCCTCAGTATTCACATATGTTATTTTATAACTTCAAAGAGTGGGCCATCAATGTGAAAATTTCCTTAGCAATAAACTGGGAGGAGACCAAGAAGAGCAAATGGTATATTAAGGGAGCCTGAATTAAATATATATGATCAAATCATTAAGGTTATATTTTAAATCACCTAATACAGTCTCATTTTCCATATTGAAGTCAATTAGAAAGTAAATTAAGTCACTTACAGTGGACAAGAACTTCCTTGGTTTCCATGGAAATATTTTTAAGAGAGAGTTGAAGCTGAGCAGGCTTCTAAATACAAATGCCTTTGTTCCTAGAGGCTGTCATCCCTAAGGGTATCTCTTCAGCACACCATCCCAACCAACATTCCCAGTGTGGTAGAATTCTCAGTTGTGACAGCTGGTTTCTAATCCAGTTCTTAGGTTGATATAAAAAAATACATAGAAATACATAGCATACAAAGTGTGTTCACTTAGAGTCAAAGGCACTACCCTCTTTTGGTATTCAGTACTTAACTGGGCCAAATCTAAGATATTTTTAGAAAAGTTCTGTTTACTTTAAACTGTTTACAAGAGAGGATTTACTAAATGTGGAGTTAAAGGCAGGAAAAGAGAGGGAAAAAGAGGGGGAGACAGAAAGACAGAGAGACAGTGAAAAACAGAGAGACAGAGACAGAGAGTGAGGGATTGAGGGAGAGAGAGGAAGAAGGGAAAAGAGAGAGAAGGGCAAAGAGGGGAAAAAGAGAGAAAGAGAGAGAGAGAGAGAGAGAGAGAGAGAGAGAGAGAGAGAAGGATAGCACTAAAACAATCAAATTTTCACAGCTATAAATAGTTCAGAATATCAAGACAATCGCAATAAAACCCTTCTTGAAGCTGAGAATGGGTACTCTGGGACATAATACAAATGTCAAAGTCATTAGGGTGCCACTGAAAATGAAACATTAAGCTTATAAAGGCAATGGGTACAATTACAATATGTTTACCCAAATGAAAGAAATAGTTTGGAGGCCAGGCTTTCCCATAGCACAAGACAGAGCATGCTGACTGAGAATGATTCTATCAGCTTCCCAAAATGCCTAAAGCATTCTTTGCATCTGCAATAGGGAAAAGAAAGCTTTTAAAGGGTTCCTCTTTAACTAATATAACTCTTCAAAAGATTAAAATCCAAGGACAATTAAATTAGTAGAAGTGAATAAAAGCAACTCAAGAAGCTCACTAAGTCTTTCTTCTTTGAGGGTTCTACAAATTTCCGAAGTTTAGTAGAGATTTTCTGCTTTTGTACCTTATCACTTCTTTCATAATTAAAATTACAGAATTATCATATCAATGAAGACGAAAATTATTTCAATAAAATATTAAAGAAGAAAAAATGCAACAGTGCATAGTATCTGATTCTCCCAAAATACAGTACTAGGGAATTTTTCACACACACATATATATACACACAGACACATACCATTCCTTACCTAAAAACTACCATCAGCTAATGATGGTTTCTCTTACTGACTCTTAAAAAAAGATGATAGAGCAAGTTAGAACTAGCTCTAGAGAGCTGATAGTTAAATTTAAATGCTAGTATTTAAATATCAGAAATCAGCAAAGTGTAAGTCAGGGCTTAATTATTATTTTGTTAACTATATAAACTTAAGAAAGTGATAGAGAAAATATTAACAATGTAAAGTAACCAAAAGAGTAGGTTATGCATATATTTGTTGAAGGGAGAGGGGAGTTGGGGGGAGGAGAGGAGGGGGAAGAATCTCATCATTAAATATTTACCAGCTTACTACTACTTCTCTCAAATTTTTCCTTTCAAATCCTATGATTCAAATTAGTTCAATATGTCCTACTTCATTATGATAAATTCCATTCTATTGTACAATTAATTTAGTGTCTAAGGAATGTGGAGGAGGAGTAAAATAGAAACAGGAAAAGATAAAGAAAGCATCAAAATACCAGAGCCAAATTAGTCCAATTCCTGTTGGATCTATTGGGGATTGATTGCCTAGAACTGATTCAGACTCTAGGTTTCCAGAGGTCTTCTAGACAATTGACTCAAGGAATTTCAGAGTGGGCATAACTCCTTGAAGAAACACTGGTCCATAACAGTCCTAACCCAGGATCCAGAAACTTTATCAGAGAAAACAATAAATTGCATCAAATATTCAACCTACCTCAATCAACCCCTTATTCATATGCAAAATTAATCAAACCTTTCATTGATAATGGATTCATTACTTCTCAAAATAGTCCATTCCTTAGTAATGACTCCCTAAAATTTCTATCACTGAATGAAAATTCCTGTTTCACAAATAACTTCAGTATCTTTACCAAGAAAACAACCACCACCACAAATGCTTCAGGGAGCAATTGGACTTTTAATGGACCTAGGAGATCAAACTTTTAGACCATGTACTATCAGTGTTGTGCCACAGGTCTCTTCTAATTGTCCTAACTCAGTTTCCCTAAATTGTTCTGCCTCAGTTTCCCTAATTGTCCTGACTCAGTTTCCCTAAATTGTTCTGCCTCAATTTCCTTAACTGTTCTGCCTCAATCCCCTTAGTTGCAAACCCCTCTCTGGTTCATTAAGACTGAGGGCCATTTGCTCTAGGGTATAAATTGTCAATGTGAGACTCAAGATAAGAAGTTCAGACTTCCTGGCTTCTAACTCCTTCTGTCATTTTAATTGTCAATTTATGGTCCTACCCCCTATCCTGTCATTGTTCTTCTTTATCCCAGTTTACCAGAATATCTGGTGTCTCCCACCACCCTGTCAGAACTGGATTGATAGTCCGTTCCCACTCTCAATGTTCTGACTTTGTCCCTGCCTTGGTCTACTCCTGTAGCTAAATCATGTGTGTATATATGTCATTGAAAACTCACATTCACCACTGGATACTTTGATACAAGAGTCCTTTCTAATCAATCAATTAAGCTCTCCATAAATAAAATATTAAAACTCTCTAATCTCTATCTTGCCTCAGTTTCTCTGGCATTACATCAGGACATCAACTATGTCCCAATCTACCTTTCTAGTCTTACTGTACATTATTCTCCTTCACAACTCTATCGAGTTCTAAGCCTGGAATCAGAAAGAGCCAATTTTAAATCTTTCCTTGCACATTTACTAGCCAAGTTGAACCTGGGCAAGTCATTTAATTCTGTTTGCCTCAATTTTCTTAACTATAAAACTATAAAATGGGATAATGATAGCACCTGATACCCAGGGTTGTTATGAGGATCAAATGAGATAATACCTTTAAAGCTTTTAACACAATAGCATTGTACATAGTAAATGTTTAATAAATTGAAGAAGGAAAGAAGAATTTTCCCCTTCATTTTACAATTCAAATGTGTTTCCTGACCCTGTTTCATTTTATACTTCTTTTTCTTCTCCAACCAGAAAAATAAGGAATTTTGATGAGATTAAAAATAAAAACAGACTCAAGAACATAGGATAGCAGAAGCTGCTTGTCCTCAAGGTAAAAGGAAACAGAACAAAAACAAACAAAAAACAAGTTCTAGTTTAATAGGATGATAAAGAAGTTTAAAGCAGATGGTACCAGCCAGAGAGGCAAAACAACTAATTTTCTTCTAGAAGACTTGCTGGTAGATAACTCCCAGGCTAATAGCATAGAGCATTTAAAGCTGATTTGGATGTTTTTGTTCAAGATTAATCCAATATTTGTAGGAGAAACAAAATAATGAGAAGGCTTATTCTATAACCACCCTAATTCAGCCCCTCATCACTTCTCACCAGGACTACCATAATTGGCCTCCTGATATCCAATTTCTCTTTGTTCTGATCTATCTACACATAGCTACCATATTAATATTGCTACAGCATAAGCCTGATCATCATTCTTCTGTTCTAGAAGCTTCAATGATTCCCAATCGCCTTTAGGATAAAATACAAGTTAATCTTTGGCATTTAAAATTTTATACAATTATATATACATATATGTATATATATATATATATATATATATATATATATATACATATATATGTGTGTGTGTATATATATATAAATAATATTATATTTATATATATATTATATTATATTTATACAGTTTAACATCCTCACCCCTCTGAGCAAAACAAAATGATCTCCTTGCTCTTCCCTGTATACACATTGTACTTTCCATCTTTGTGCATTTACACAAGCTCTCTACCATACCCAGAATGTCCTCCCTCCTCACCTCTGCCTCTTGAGACCCTTAACTCCCTTCAAATGTCAGCTCAAGGATCACCAATCAAGAGCCCTTTCCTAGTTTCCTTTGTGTGTTAGTGCTTCTCTCAATCACAGTGATTGAGGAGAGAGAGACAGAGACAGAGAAGGAGAGAGAATAATAGAATAGATAAACACAATATAACAATATAATATAATTAGTATTATACATTACATTATATATAATATGAAATTAACTATATTAGTATATATATAATTATGTTATCTATAACATAATTGTTATAGATAATATAGAGAGCTGATAGTTAAATAGAATAGTAGATATAGAATAAGTAGATATAATAGATGAATATATATATGCATATAGAGTATATACATATAAGAGAGAGAGAGAGACTATATACATACGTATATAGCCTTTGGGCATAGTTCCCAAAGGGAAACATATGTATCCCATATTTACTTATTCATAAACATGTTGCCTCTTCTGACAGATGAAAGTCTCTTTAAGTCTCACTATGCATATGTAACTCAAGTGCTTAGTATCACACGAGACCCATAGTCAGGGCAGTTAGGTGTTTTAGTTTACAGGGCCTGGAGTCAGAAAGACAAGTTCAAATCTGATCTTAAACATGTATTGGCTGTATGACCCTGGTCAAGTCACTTTCCTTCTGTCTCAGTTTCCTGAAGTGTAAAATAGCACTTTCTTCTCAGGATTGTTGTGAGTATCAACTGAAATAGTTTACAAAGTGCTCTAGCACATAGTAGGCAAAAATATAAATGTTTATTCCCTTCCCTACAGTAGGTGTTTCATGAATACTTGTTGAATAATTATTCATCTTCATATACTGAGGATGCGATTATTCAGAAAATTATATTTAGAGGAGTTATGGAGTGATTGTCAGATGAATAGTTGAAAAATTATTTTCCCTTCCTTCTGGTCAGCAGAATAACCTGAGGGTAGTGAATGGTAGGGAGATAGACAAACAGAACAGAGCACCAGTAACAACTGTGAGAGAAATCTTAGATGCTGCTGGAAGTAAATACCATTATATTAGTCATGCCCTCCATACCCTGATTCCTTGCTAAAGAGAAGCTGAGAAATAATTCATTGTCATAATGACCTTTCCCATTTCCTTCCAACAAAGTGACAAGCACAAGTTACCATTAGTATTAAATCCTTCTGAGGAATTGAATTTTGCTCTGAAAGTAAGTCAATCTGGGTTCAAAATATTTCCATTAAGAACTTATTGAAATGCAATTTATCCAATGAAATATTGACATCTCTCTTTAAAAATCATGCAAACCCATGAGGTCAAAAGCAGAGGTCTTTGACACAATGAAACCTATATGATAGCATGCTTCAGAACATTTCATTAGTCACCTTAGATTCAACTAGTTGCTTCAGGAAACAAGGATAGAGTAAGCTTTGAAAACAAAGAAACAGAGTGCATTTATCATGGGCAATGGTCCATGGACAAATGGAAGATAAAATATCTGAGCTGAAATGGGCCTATGAGATCGCCTAATCTAAGGACATCATGCCAGAGAATGAAAGGGCTTGCTCAAGGTCATACAACTAGTAAGTGGAAGAGCCAGAATTTAGCGTCAGGTCTCCTGGTTCCCCCTAAGCAACACTGCCTCCAAATACCAAAACAGCAGAGGCCCTATGTCTATTTGATACATTACTATTAATGCAAAAGTAGTCTGAAAGTCGGGAAATATATAGCCTGAAATAGTAACAACTTCAATTTCAATGGAGATAAATCTTTAAGCTGAAGATTTAATATGAATTTAGTCTTTGATTTTCATGTACAAGCACAAATGGGACTTCAAATTAAATTGAATTTTTAGTAATGTATAAAGGGATGTTTTCTAAAAAGTGAGGTTCAGGGGTAAGCTATTGCAAGAGTCCAGTCAGCTGTCAAAGAGCCTTTTTATTTCTGGAAACTGTGAGTGAACAATACAACTAATGTAATTGTCCAAAAGCCAAATCTTTTGTTTATGGCCTTGATGATAAATCAATGAATGCAAGCTAATTTCTGACCACCACGTGTGCACAAGGGCACCCTCCTGCTTTCCGTCATTATGACAGTAATAGTTAAGTAGGAACCCATTATTCTGAGTCCATTAAACCCAAGTATAACTGCTATACAATCTAATTTAGTATAAAAAAGAAATTATAATCAAAATATAACCATCAACACTAGAGAGGAAAGTGTTTTTCACTTTTTTTTTCAACTGAAATTCTTCCATCATAATTCCTAAATCTTTTCACTGAAGCAGTATTTTTAATTTATTTTCCATCATGGACCATTTTGGCAGTCTAATGAAGCCCATATGGTCCTTCTCAGAATGAAGTTATTAAATACATATAATACATAGGATAATGAAGAAATTTAGTTATAGTGAAATATTTTTTAAATATTTAAAACATTTTAATTGTTTTTAATTCACAGACCTCAGGTTAAAAACTTCTACTTTGGGACCAAGTAGTACAAATCTTCTACAAAGCAATTCTTTAGACTTTTGAAGATAATTATCCCTCCCTAAGTCTTCATTTCTTCAAGTTAAAAATCCCCAACTCTTTCAACCACTCCTGGCATAATACAGTACCAAATTTCCTCCCTAGTCTAGTTGACTTCTTATGATACACTTCACTCAATCTATATTGCAACTCAATTGGAATATTAGCTTTCCTCATTCTCATTTTATACATTTGTAATTGTGATCTTCTTTTCTTATGGTAGACTCCAGCTATAGCTCTCTCTGTTGAAAGACCTAGTTCAGATACCACTTATTCCACAAAGCTTTCCCTCATGGAAGCAGACTAGAAACCCTCAGGTTCCCCATTTTAGAAACATCAGTAAAAGGTTTTTATCTGAAGTCTTTAAACTACTCTGAAAGAAAAATCATATCTGTCTTTCTTTAACCACATCACACTAAAAGAAGTAAGAGTTTTTCTTTGATTACCTAAGTTGATGGAAATATTTCAATTTCATTTTTGACCAGTTAAAAATAAGAATCCATAAAGGGGATAGTCAAAGAAAGATTGAATTACTTTAGGAAAATTATTCTCCAAGGACATGCCAAAAGTTAAGTGATTAGTGTTTTCTTTGAAGAAGCAACATGTTAACTGTTTTTGCCTTGCGTTCTATTACCATGCTTTATCTCAGGAAATTTTGTGTAATATACTGTAATTGGGGGGGGAGGGAGGGCAGAGACAGAGACAAAGAGATAGAGAGATACAGAGAAACAGAGAGAGGCAGAGACAGAGACAGAGAGAAAGGGAGTTTTTGCACATCATCAGTTCTCTCATCACTAAGCAGAAATGCTTAGATCAGAATAATCTAAATTAATAAAAAATTGTTTCTGGCAGGTTTGTACCTAAAAAACAAAGTACAGAATTTTCTTCACATTCTGCTTATCCTCTTAGAAGTGAATCCCTTCCTCCCCTCAAAATTCTCATGTAATTCTGTTAGACCCCACTAAGAAGCATGTTGATTTGAACCATAACCTTGTTGAGCATAGAATGAACATAGAGTATTTTTAAATGTGATTTGTATTTTGTTTTATTTTTTCTCCTTAATAAACATTTATTTTTCTGCCCCCTACCTCTACCCCAAAATGGAAATGAATCCTTATTACAAATATGCATAATTAAATTTTAAAAGTTCCCATATTAAGCATTTCCAAAAATATATCAAATTCTTCATCCTGAGTTCATCATTTTTCCATCAAGAGATAGGTAGTATGCTTTAGCATTGTTCCACATAGATCAGAGTCTTTCAAAGTTCTTTTTTTTTTATTTAATTTAATTTATTTAATTAAAAATCTATTTTTTCTCCTTCCTATTTTCCTATATTCCCTTACTTCAATTAAAACAAAAGCAAAAACTAAAGTCCTATAACAAATATAGAGTTGGTCAAAACTAATTCCCCCATTGGTCATGTCTAAAAATAATGTTTCATTTTATACCCTGAGTCTATTAATTATTAGTAAATGGATGGCAAACAGCATGGTCTATTTTCTGGAATCTTGGCTGATTATTGCTTTGATCAGAATTTTTTTTAAATTGTCTTTAAAGTATTATCATAATTATTTAAAATGTTCTCTTGGTTCTGCTCATTTCATTCTGCATAAATTCATACAAATCTTTCCAAATTCCTTTGAAATCATCCACTTTGTTGTTTCCTACATCACAATAGTAACCCACTACATTCACATATCATAAATTTGTTTAGCCATTTCTCAGTTAATGAGAATCCTACTTAATTTCTCTACCACCATAAAAAAAATTCCTCTAAATCTTTGTGTAGATATTGGTCCTTATTGGCCTAGAAATCATAATAATAATAGGTAGCATTTACATAGTACCTACTATGTGCTAATTGCTGAGCTAAACAGTTTACAAATATTTCATTTGGACTGCCCAACTCTATGAGAAAGTTGTTATTTTTATTCTATTTTACAGTTAAAGAAACTGAGGCAAATAAAGGTGAAGTGTCTTGCCTGAGGTCATACAGCTAGTAAGTATCTAAGACCTGGTAGTGTTACTTCTGTGCCAAAGTTATGTTTAGTTTACTTTTTAGAATAGCAAGAGCAGGTCACAGCTTTATCCACTACTGTGCCTTTATTTGCCACATCCTTACCAATATCTGTCATTTTTATTTTGTCATATTTGTTGATTTGTTGAAGTGAAACCTCACAGTTGCTTTAGATTGTATTTCTTTAATTATTGGTAATTTGAAGCATTTTCTTTTAAAATGGGTATTGTCAATATGTATTCCTTTCTTAGAAAATTTCTGTTCAAATCCTTTGATCATTTATCAATTGAGAAATGGATCCTATTCTTATAAATTTGAATATATTTTTGTATATATCTTGGAAATGAGACATTTAACTAAGAAAGTTAGGACTAAGATTTCGCCCCCTCCCCCAGTTTTTCCTTTTAATTTTTGTAGCATTGATTTTGTTTGTATGAAAACTTGAGGGAGAGGGAGAGAGAATTGAAACAGTCCACTTTATCTTGTGATTCTTTAAATCCCTTGTTAGGTCATGAGCTATGTCCTCTATAAATACTTGCTCCACTAATTTCATTATGATGTGACCTTTTATGTGTATGTCATGTATCTATTTGATGCTTATCTTGGTATATCATGTGACTTATTGATCTAAATCTAATTTCTGTAAATCTGCTTTCCAGTTTTCAAGAAGTTTTAGCTGGGATATTTAGATTTATTAAATGCTGTGATACTAAGTTCTTTTGGTTCTATATGTTGTTTGCCCTAATCTATTTCATTGATCAATCTCTTTAATTTTTTTTGTATAGTACCAAATCACTCTGATGATTTTTGCTGCATAGGAGAGTTTAGAGAGTAGGTGTTCCTAGGACCCCTTCCTTCCTATTTTTTCCTCATCATTTTCCTTGAGATTCTTAGCTATTCTAGATGAATTTCATTATTAGCTTTTCAAGTTGAGCTTTAATATTTTCTGGGAATCCAACTTCTACTTGAAATTAATACAGCAGTACTTTTTTGTTCCTCATAATGCATAAACTTATTTCTTATCTTCATCCTAGTTGGTTTCATAGAAAACACTCTAGCTTATCAATGTCCTAAAATGTGGCTCTCACAACTAAATACTATGTCTTAGATTCTGCCTATAGAAAAATATAATGGAACTTTCATCTCCATATTCTTGCTATGTCTCTCCAAATTTAATCTAAAAACATACAGGCTTTCTCAATTGCTATGGCACACTTTTGAGGTAGATCTTGCAGTCCATTAAAACAACCACAACTTTTTCAGATCAGCTTATCACTAACTTTCTTGTTGTTCAGGTCCTGTCTAGCTTTTCATTTCTAATTCTCATATTTGAGGTTTTCTTGGCAAAAATATTGAAGTAGTTTGCCATTTCTTTCTCCAACTCATTTTACAGATGAGGAAACTGAGGTTAACAGGGTTAAGTAACTTGTTCAGGGTCACCTAGCAAGTATCTAAAGCCAGATTTAAACTTAAAAAGATGCATCCTCCTGACTCCAGGATCCACATTCTATCCACTCTGTCATATAACTGCCTTGCTAGCTTTATTCTACTGCAGAGAGCACAATCAGCCATATTGTTTGAATGCCAAATATAAGCTAGCCAAAAAGACTATTTTATAGAGAACTCACACAGGATAAGCACTCACAAAGTGACCAAAAAAGATGATATTAGGGCATAAGTCTTTCTTAAGAACTTTAGAACCAATTGCATGATATGAGAGATACTGGCACAGAATCACTCAAGCATGTGATGTCCTTATCAGAGAAGGTGCTGTGCTCTATGAGCAAAGCAGAATTGAAATAGATCAGAAGAAATGTGAGATGCACAAAGTTAAAGAGTCCACCCCAAATGTCCATAGGGACTATTTGTATCTAACTTGTGGCAAAACATCTGAGCTCATAATGATCTGTTAAGCCACAGCTGGACACACTGTACCTTGATCCTAACATCGTGGTATCATTTTGAATTTCTTCGAGAATGAAGGACAACATTCAACCAATCAACCAACCAACATTCCTCCAGCTTGTGCTGTGAGGTCAATTTTTAGAATTTCTTCTTAAGACTTTCTATTTTCTTCATTGGCCCTAGTGCAATCTATCTCTATTTAATTGTAATCCTTCCCAGTAAGGAACAAGAATTGTCCTGTGAAGGGAACCCAGCTCCTCCAGTCCCCAAGTTTTAAAAGAGAAAATTAGCAGAGATGATAAAGGATGGTAATTTATATAAAGCCTTTTTTTTTCTTTTCAGTGTCTCCACTGATCAGTGAAACAATATCTTCCCAGAAATAATTTTTTCAATTTTAAAAATTGGACATAAAAGTATATACAGAAAAATTGATTGCACTTTAGGCTACCTTTAAACTTACTTTATTTTCCATTGCAGCTTACAGATTTTATTAACAACAACAAAAGCAATAATGATAGCTTGTATTTACAAAGGGATTGAAATTTGCAAAATGCTTTCCATATCTTATCTCAATCGATCCTCACAACATTTCTAAGAGATAGGTTCATTTTTATTATCCCTATTTTACAAATCAAGAAAACCAGATTGAGAGACAGTCACTTAACCTCACTCTGCTTCAGTTTTCTCATTTGTAAAAATAGGAATAATTTTACCTTACAAGGTTGCTGTATCAAAGGAATATATTTGATGTATTCATCATCATGAATACATAGAAAGTGTTTTATAAATCTTAAAAGTACTATGAAATGTCAGTTAATATTATCATATACTTATAGCTATTTGCATCTCATTTCTCTTATTATCTTGTGATCTTAAGAGAAAAGATTTTGCATCACTCTGTCCAGAAAACTTAGCATACTACTTTATAGAAGACTCCTGCTTTTCTACTTTCCTGATACTGAGGGGTCAAAGTCCAGGGTCTACTCAAAACTGCATATCTAGCTAAGAAATATAGAGAAATAAACTTTTATTTGTTGACAAGACCTTGCTAAAATATAGGACCTTGCAAAAAACATCCATCCTGTCTCCTCACCTGATTGACATCCTGGATCCTTAATTGTCTTTTATAAAAGCCACATCCCAGCTCCCCACTTGACCTTAATTGTCCCTTGTAAAAGCCACATCCTGACTTTTTCCCTGATGACTCTACCTGGAAAAGACTACATCATGATTTCTTATCTCTCTTCTATACTTGACAACTTTGGTAGGCTGTTATTCTGCTAACTAAAACCTAAAATTCCACGATATAAACTCTTCCAATTTCCTTGACTTTTATGTTAATAAAGACTTCTGTAATTACAAAAGAATCTCCTTGAATTCTTTCAAACCCACTATGAACTCTCAGACATTTCAATACTATTCCTATGCCAGACACCAGAATAAACATTCTAAAGGGAATTCAGTTGCCCACAATTCAGTTAAATTGTACTGGACTAAAATCTGACCTCCCAGCCTGTTATCATCGCTCACTTTGTACTTACATACGTTGTCTTGGGGAGTAGGAAATACTAGTAACCAGATAACAAGTTCTTACCTCCCATAATGGATCTCACAACCTATGGAGAAGAAGCAACAAGGCAAAATCCATAGTTTCAAAGCCTTCTAGCTTCTGTATTTCTCCTATACTGTACTGTCATAACAGGCTCTACTTACGTAGTCCAGTGGATGCTAGAAAAGACTCCACAGGCGAGTTTCTCAGCTCATGCCCTCAACATACTAATTCAGCCTAAATGCCCAAAGAATCTCATTTTTATCTACCAAGTCATTTTGCCTTTTGCTGATGATATTCAGTCATGCCTGATCCTTCATGATCCCATTTGGGATTTCCTTGACAATTTTACAGATCAAAAAACTGAGGCAAATATGAAATGACTTCTCAACATCACATAATTAGTCTGACCCAGGTCTTCCTGACTCCAGATCCAGCAATACTATCCATTACTATATCAAGACATATCTGTGCATCATCAGGAAAACAGAAAGAGAAAATTAAATTAAGAGATTTTTCTCACTAGTTGGAATAATGGGTGGGGGGAGGATAACAGTCCCATGTCTTGTGCTAAGCATCATTAAGTATTTTTTTATTTGAATTCAATCCTTTAATAAGTAACAAGGTATTAAATAGATCCCTGGGCTATGCACTTATATTAAAGAATAAACATAGTCCCTAGAGCAACTTACCATTTAATAGAGTAAAAGAGATAGACAAGAAAGTAATAAACAGAGGTGCATTAAATAATAAAAAACAAAGTGCTTGGGTTATGCTACCAGGCCAGAAAATAGGGAGAACTAAAAATAGAGAAAAACTTCACCAAAAATATGAAAATGAAGATGTGATTTAAAGTATGACAATATAAAGAGGTAGAATGTTGCCTCTGAAATCCTGTGGTTGAACTTAGCATCATGGTATTTGCCTAAATGATTAAAATTGACTTTTCTGTGATGTTTCCTTTTGGGAATGTGAAAAGTCTTCATATTCCCTCAATTGCATTAATTTTAAGTCAACAATTGTAATCTTGCCACAGTGATAAATTTACCTCACATGTCACAGGCATATTGAATTTCAACAGAATTTATTTTCCAATTATCTAGAATTCCACGATGGACATAGAGAGAATAGACTAATGAGTATCACATTCCAGATGCTAGATTGAAAACTTATTTATGACCCTATTGCAAGATTATATTTGGATATCTGTGGCAGAAGAAGAGAAACTGGACAAAAGCATAATAAACTTTATGATAGGGTCAGCTATAGAGGGGGAAAAAGAAGCTCGGGTGTCTGCAGGAGTTGAAGTAAACACTGCAGAGTAAAGAAGAATCTTAGAATCAGCATTCTACAAAAGGGTAAGGAACTCTCAAAGGAATTCTAAAAAACAAAACAAATTTTTAAAAAATGAATGTATACTCAGCAGCATTGGAAACTCTATCAAACCCAAGTCCTCTGAAATCACACCAGCTGCTGCCATGCGTCATTGTGCTTCAGAGACAGAAGACCCAATTATGATTCTAATGACCAAGTGATAAAAATGCTATGAATGGGTAAATGCTGTCCAAAAGAAAAAAGAAAAAAAAAGTGCTGAGGCAAAGAAAATATTTCTTGAAAATCTCTATATTTTTGTCATCTTAGAACAACTTGAATTATATGATGCTCACCACTAATCTACTTATTTTTTAAGCTGTATAGTACATGGACATATTATAATTGCTACCCATTATAAGAAAGTTTGAGCTACAGAGTGATCATATTATACACAAATGTCTACAGGGAACTGTTTCCCCTAAACCTTTAAGTCAGGCAGAAATGTGGGAATAAGAAGTCTGCCCTTGAAATAAAAAGCCTGGGATTGTTGTTCATCCTTCCTTTCAAGAGGACCAATGACATCATGGAGTGATATTTTGACTTGTGTGTTAATTGTATTGAAGTGAAGCAGAGTTGCACAGAGTCTCAGCCTCTGCCTCCTAGAGCCATCAAAGTCCAGTGACAAGACAAAAATCAAGATGAATAGCAGTGGCCCAGGATGCAGTGGATGACTCTGCCCAACTCTAATTGCTTGTTCCTGCTTATGTTTGTGTGTGTGTGTGTGTGTGTGTGTGTGTGTGTGTGTGTGTATACAGAGAGAGAGAGACAAACAGAGAGAAAGAGAGAGAGAAAGAGAGAGAGAGAGAGAGAGAGAGTGTAATTCTGACTCTATGTCCTATCTCTTGGGCAAAAATGGGCAAATCCTCAATCCATTACTTTCTTTCTTCATCTATGATGTTATTAGGCTGGTTATCCTAGAAGGTCCCTTCCAGCTTTACTATAGAATTATAATTCTACAAAACTGGAGAGAGGTGGTAAGTGTAATACTAATTCAGCCATCTTCCTAGCTGCTGGAACAAATTTTTTTCATCTGTTCAACTCACCAAAGTTAGTCTTCACATGTTTGGGGTAGACATCTCCCTAATTCACTAACTGGTTTGAGGTCTGTCAGTCATCTTCAACCTGGTTTAATCTGTCTGTTGAAAGAGTTTATTGGGGTAGGGTCATTGTGCATGCAACAGCTACTTGGAGCCACAGGTGAGTTCAGTGGATCAGGTGGACATAAAAAGTGGATAAGAAGCCCTGAAAAGGCCCATGTAAGTCCTCACACCAGAGATGCTAGTCCTCATGAACACCCTAGATTGTAGTGACATATTCCAGGACTAAGTAAATAGATAACTATAAGCCAATTGTTTAGCCAATGGCTTAGGGGGCTAAGTTTCTTCATTTATAAAAAGAAGAGAATAACATTTAAAAGTAAATGAAGTAGCATTTCCTCGTTCAAAGAGTCATTGTAAAAATGAAATACAAATGTGTGTAGAGTACTTTATAATGGTATGGTGCTATATAAATATGTGCTAAATATCAAATATATCCATGCTAATTGGTCCTAAATGTAAGCCAGGTTTTATTTTTTTTTCACCTAGTTCCTAGTACAGAACATTGCTGTACACAGAAATTTTTCCTTCAAAGTTTAATAAATGTGTGGAGTCACAGGACAAGGGGTCAAATTCTGACTTTTCAGCTTACCACTTCTCTCTATTTTTTGTAGAATTATAAGTCTACAATAGAGCTGGTGGTAGTGTCCTTCTAGGTTACCTAGCCAAATGCCATTATTTTACCAAAGAAACTAATGGATTGAAGATTTGCCCAAATTTACCCACGAAATAAGAGATAGAGCCAAAATTACTCACTACATATATAGAACATAAATATAAAGCTGATATGTATATATGGTATACATAGATGATATATATGTGAGATATAAATAATATTATTATACTTATGCAGCATATTGGACTTTAAAAATATAAAGCTGATCTATAGACTACACATATGGGCAATTTAAAGCTGATGGATATATGTATCACAAAAATAAAAATATACACATGTGTGCTTTGAGGGAGATCAGGAAAGACTCTGTACCTCTATGTTTAGAAGCTAACTTTATCCACTTGTTCCTAAAGTATAGACCCAGCATAGAGTATATACAGAAATTTCAGTCAGAAAAGCAGGATACCAATATTGAAGGAATAACTCTTTAATCCTTAATACAAAATGAGACATTTGACATACAACCATGTAGGACTACTAACTAAAATTTGGAGCCACTATCTTCTTTCTTTTCTTTTTTCTGAATCATGGATAGACAATTGACATCTGGGACTCTGAAGACCAACGCAAAGTCACTTCTGTCTGCCATTTTGAAACTTTCAGTAGAACTATAAATATCAGGACTTGGGAGATGACTTAATGTAATAGAAAATAAATAAGATTGAAGTGGACTTTGAGCTTACTCTTTTCCCTTGTTAGGAAGAAGCCCATCTGGCTACTATCAAACATAACCAAGTTCCAGACTATCCTATTTGCATAGAGTGACTGTAAGACTGGAACTCTTTATCAGCCTCCATAGTCTAACTTTAAACAACTTTTGAGATACTGATTAGTATATCTTTAGACAGATATGGGACTTGATCTGCCAGGTAAATTCCATTTGGCTCCTCCTTGATCTCTCCCTCTGAGTTACCAAATTCTCCCTGATACTTCCCTTCCTCCCTTGAGAAACCCCCAAAGTTACATCTTCCCAAAAAAAGATCTGCTCTTGATGAAGATCTTTGCTAAGTCCTTTTCAGGACTAAGCCTATCATCAGGTACTGTCTCCCTCATAGCATTTTCCCTTTCATAGCATCTTTCTCCACACTCTAGCTAACTCTGGTTAGTCTACTACACTCCTCTAAGGATTTAGCCTGCCAGTCAATGGCGCATACTCAGGCATATTACTTTAATTGATTCCTCCATTCCTTTAATGGATTCCAAAGAAAAGAATCTTCTTTGGAAATCCTATTGCTCTCCCAAATCTATTTCATCTTTACCACTCCTGGCACCTAATAATTTAATTTGTCTGTAACATCTTCTCCTAAATAAATGTCCACTTTGGCAACTAGAATGGCTCTCCTGAATTTATCAAATGTTTATTTTCAACTAGGATTTGTTACCCTGACTTTATCACATCTCTGACATTCTCTGATTCTAATACAATTGCCAATGTGAGAGGTAATGAAGTCTAGAGATAGGTTGGTGACAGTGTGAGTGAAGAGGAAGGGACAAATTCAAGACTAAGATCAAATCAGCAAAAGATTATTAATGTTTGGATGAAAAGTTGAAGAAAAGACAAGCATAAAAAATGACGTGCTGTCATGTGACACAGTGATTATCTCATTTGTATTCAAATTGCCTCCCATAAATTAAATGCTGTTAATACTCTCCCTCTTATGGATAAGGAGTCTCAGAGAAATTAAATGACTTGTCAGAGGTTACACAGTCAGTCAAGTGTCAGAGAAGGGATTATAATCAGTTCAGTTCACAATGTGTTGAGTTTGATGTTCTGACTAGAAGTAAAGCATATAAATGGAATGGAAGACAGATACACAGGGAAGAGGCTGTGGCTGGATATTGAGAGTAAGGTGACATCTTCATAGAAGTAAAATTTAAGGCATGTGATACAGTCATGGTGGTATAATCCACTTTCTAGAGAAAAAAAGATATTCTGTGGCATAACCCCAACATTTATTCTTTGTAAACTAGGGCAGGTCTAGTTTCATTAGCTACATAAGTAGACAGCATTGAGAAGAAGGAGAAACTGTAAATTCCTGGAGGCTACCTAAATTGAATAATTCTAAGGCTCTAAGCAAAGCTTTGAGCACATAATGACATTGAATAAATACTTTAAGTTAGGGACAGCAGCCTGAAGCCTTGAATAATAATTCTTACATCTGCAAAAGATTTTTACACTCTGAAAACCCATCTTTGAGGGGAGAGAAAAGAGTGCTTTGTTATCTTTTTTCCTCTTATTATTAGATTATCAGTCATTTCAATAAAAAATGTGCCTCTTAAGTGCACAATGCTAGTTATGTACTGAGGATAAAAGATTTTTTAAAAAGTTTATATTCTACTGAGAGATTCAGGTATACAGATAATAACAAATATAAGGAAAGGAAGCTAGAACATAAAACGGGATGGGGAGATGGGAAGAAAAAAGAGAAAGCTTCCCAAAGAAGATGTCTGCTGAATTGCAACTTGAAGTATTATCAGGATTCTGAGAGTCAGAGATAAAGGAATCTGATTAGACATAGGGGAATGGATTTCACAGTCACAGAGTTGGGAGATATGTCAAACTATAGAAATAGTCTACAGTGTCAATGAGGCTGAAATGAACCTGCAGGAAAAGAAGCAACATGAAATGGGACAGGAAAGAAAAGCTAGTGAAAGCCTCATTATTAAAGTACAGAAGGTTCTACCCTTGGGCATCACCCTCCCAGGGGTAAACTTCCTGGCAATTCTCCTTCCCACCAGGCCCATGATTCATGGCTTTCCACACACCTTGAATCATAAACCCTGAGAGTTCTTCTTTATTATAAAGGTCCACTTTGTGCCCTGCTCATTGAACCCCTTTACCTGTCACCTCTTCACTCCAGGAATTAGGTTGAGAGTTATTGTCCATGTTATAGGAGGTGGTACCAGACTCTCTGAGGGACTCCCCCTCCTTCCTGTAATATCACCCAACTGAGGCAGACCATACTATGTACCCCATTTCCCTGACCAACTAAAATTTCCCCAGGCACCAGCATTCTTAATTATAAGTGTGCTTAAAAGAAAATAAGGACCCCTTCAAATTTTCTAAACAGGGAACTGGAAATGATCAAATCTGTGCTTTAGAAATATTATTTTATAGTTAGGCATTGTTTTTTACAGCTATCTGGAAGATGGATTGAAGAAAAGACAAAGCAGAGAGACAAATTAAGAGGCTATTATAGCAGCCTAGGTAGAGATGATAATCATTCACAGATTTATTGATTCATTCCTCAGATATCGATACTGCCTTTGAATTAACCAACTAATTCTTAAAGATATAATACTATGGGAATCAGATTTCTATTTCAAAATTCAAAGTAGCCATACTATGGATTATCTGTGCAAAATATACAGGGAAAGTCCTTCTAATGGGACTGAAAAATAGTACTTTAATCCAATTAAATGTTATTTTCAATGAACTGATCATGATTAATGAGTCTGGCTCTTCTTCTTGGCCTAGTGAGCATCTAGTTTAGTCTCCCTGGAAAGCCTAGCCTGATTTACAGGTTTTAATTTCCACAAGTAGAAGACCTGCAAATGGATGATCCTCAGGATAACTAGTTACCACCTTTTAATACTGATATAAATCTTAAATACTTTCATAGACTTATAAATTTAAAGTTGGAAGAAATTTCAAAAGCCAAATCTATCACCTTCATTTTACAGACGAGAAAACTGTAGTCCAAGAGGGAAACTGAATTATGGTTATACCACCCACATTGACTTGAAAAGTGAATCTCATTTTAGGGGTCTCAATTTTCACATCTTAAAAGAACTGAATTGGACAAGAAGTAGCAGAAGTGGAGACCACCCACTTAAAGAAATTGTAGAATAAAATCCCCTAGGGTAAAAATCCCTAAATGCCTCCATTAATCTGCTTTCCTTGATCCCTGTATAATTAGCATTTAGGACAGCGCTTTGTCCTTTGGAGGTTTTTGGCTGATGCTTATTGAATGGGAGCATCAGAGGCATTGTGCTAAAATAATCCCAGATGCTACTCTGGAGAGCAAGTTCACTGTAGTAGCTTCTACCAGATAAGAGGGAAGGAGTGAGGCCTGTTATATTAGATTCTCTCTTTAGAGGGAAAGTTGAGTTAAGCTCACTCAGAATCATGTAATTCAACTCTAAAAGCAATTTCAGGACATCACATTACATATGGATGGATTCTTCAAATTTTTTATTTAATTAAATTTAAATTAACTAAGAATTCAAATTAATTAAATTCTTTAATTAATATTATCATTGATGCAAAAAGTATTCTAATTTTTAGTAGAATTTCAGCTGTGGAAATTTTCAAGAGAGATAACTAATCTCTTAGGACTGGAGAAATGCCACAAAAGTCACTTTCCATTTTTATTAATTGTTCAATTATCATGCTATTCCATGATAATTTTGAAATGATTGCACATGTTATCATAGCAAAAAGAAAAAAATACTATATTTTTGAGGACTGAAGTTATATTTGACTTAAAGTTTAACATCTAATATAAGTAGGAAATTCACTACAATGTTAGTTATATGGATCTTGTCCTAAGGATAGGAAGACATTTCTATAACTCTGGAAAGTTACTTACAAGTCTTCCTTGCCTACATTTTGAGAAATATGCTCCACTGATAGTTTGATGAATTCATAATTTCACCAATATCAATATATCCTCCTCAAGTACATTCTGCAATCCCTCTCCCTCCCTCCATATTTTCCTATCTTGTTCTTCTCTATGCCTTTGCACAAGCCCTCCACTAAAGATCCATGCAATATGCTGAAAACCTCCTGATTCCTCCACTGTTTAGAGGATACCTCTGCAATACTTAAACTACCCATTTTTCCCTTGCCTCATGATATGACTAACCCCCCCCCACCTTTTATACTATCCCTTTTTGTAAGTGATACCTTTTATATCACTCCTTCTATACAAGTCATCAGTAGAAATGAGCTAAAGAAAGTTTGTACTCATCACAACTTTTTCTGTTGCCATCTGAACTGTTTATTCTGAAACTGTATATTTTCATGATTGATAATCATATGCCATTATTGGTAGAATGTTGTGTAAAAAAGGCATCAATGGATATATGATCCCATCCATGAGGATATTCACTCCAATGATGCAAATGAGAATCTATTCACACCTGCACATCCTGTATGGCTCATGTTCTCTTATCAATTTGCAATATGATTTTTTTTTACTGTTTTGTTTTGTTTTTAACATGGTGAGGACGCCAATAGAGTATCATATCAAAAATGGCCAATTCAAAACATCTCTTGCTCTCATCATCTGACTCACCCATTTTTTGTCTGTTTGTATTAATTATTTCTTGAACTTCTGAGATCTAATTTCTGATCTCAATAATCAATTGAAATTGTTCTCTCCAAAGTAAATCACCAATATCTAAATTGCTGTTAAGCAATCTAGTAGATTTTTCAATCATCATCCTTCTTAATCTCTACATCCCTGGACATTTTTCCTTTTTCTTCTCTGAGTTTTGATGACATGCTCTTTCTTATTCTTTCTTTTATTTGTGCTATCAATATTGTATCCCCTAAAAGTAAAAGCATCTCCAAAGCTTTGTCCTGGACTCTCTTCTTTTCTTTCCCTATGCTCTTTCACTTCATTTTATCAGTTCTTAAGCATATAAATACTATAACTATATGGATGATTTACAGACATAAACTGTAGCATCTAGGAGCTACTTCACAAACCGTTCTTGATTTGTTGACATCTTTTCCCTATCTTCAACAATGAAATTCCTGATTTGTAATGTGTCACTATTTATTCACATCCATTGAACACTTTCTATCATTCTCTGGAATATCTTCCACTTTAATTTTTCAAAGGCTATTGTGTTCCACTTCTCACAGCTATAGAGCATCACTAAAAGGATATCAATATTTAAAAAGATGAGATTTTTCTTCAGGGAAAAGTTTGAGGTCATTAAAAGCACTTTTAAAGACAGGCACTTAATGCATTGTTGATGAAACTGTGAATTAGTATAACCACTCTGGAAAGTATTGTGGAATTATGTGAATAAAGTCACAAAAGTGTTTGACCTAGAGATTCCACTTTTTGGTATATAGTCTACAGAGAACATTGAGAAAAAGTTGGGTTCTATATCTACCAAAATATTTATAACAACATTTAATATGATAGCAAGGAACTGGAAACAAAAAGATGCCCAACCACTGGGGAATGACTAAACAAATTGAAATGCATTGATGTAATGGAATATTACTGTTCTATAAGCAGAAGTGGTTGATAAATGTTTAACAATCTTTCCAGAAATGCACAATACACCTTAAGTTTAATCTTCATTATTAACATTTTTGCCATCATTTTCTGGCCTACAAATCAACAACAACAACAATAAAAATCAAGCCCAGATGTGTAGCATTCACCAGTTTTTGAAGTATGGTTATAAATGCTTACTCTGAATATTTTAAAAGTGACTCATCTGAGTCATAAGCTGATCCAATACATTCTTGACTGCAAAAAGTCGTAAATATGGTAGGCAGAAAGAAATATGGATAGACTTACATAAACTGATGAAAAGTGAAATAATTAGAGCCAAGAAAACAATATATACAATAACTATAACGATGTAAATGGAAATAACAATAAACCCAAAACAATTATAGAGAAATGTTGCGAAACTAAATAGAACAAGATGATCTCTGAAGAAGAGAAATGGGGAAATATTTCTTCCATTCCTTAGTAGGAATAAAGTCCATGGCAGTGAAACATTACATGTATTGTCAGGGTTTTTCCCTCGATATATAGATTGGTTTTGCTAATTCTTTTTCTTCTTCCTCTTTTTCGTTGAAAGAAAATTATTTGCTATATGCTATAGTTCTCTTGAAGAAAAGAAGGGAAGAGATATAAGGGGAAATTTAGGGGACATAAAACAAAAGTTATTAATAAAAATTATTTTTAAAAAGATAGAACTTCATTTTAGGTAAAATATTGATCATTAAAGGATCTTGGAAATTTCCTAGTAATTCTTGTCCTTAAGTTCCATGTTAGGCCTAATTTGTTGTCTATTTTCTGTGCGTGTCATTAATAAATGAGTTCTGTATGTTGATCATCTAGCTTCATACTGAAGTCTGGGCAATTATAGTCTAGTTTCTAGACATCAAAAATTGCACATGATACATTGTTGGTGGAATTGTGAACACATCCAGCCATTCTGGAGAGCAATTTGGAACTATGCTCAAAAAGTTATCAAACTGTGCATACCCTTTGATCCAGCAGTGTTTCTACTGGGCTTATACCCCAAAGAGATACTAAAGAAAGGAAAGGGACCTGTATGTGCCAAAATGTTTGTGGCAGCCCTGTTTGTAGTGGCTAGAAGCTGGAAAATGAATGGATGTCCATCAATTGGAGAATGATTGAGTAAATTGTGGTATATGAACATTATGGAATATTATTGTTCTGTAAGAAATGACCAGCAGGATGAATACAGAGAGGACTGGCGAGACTTACATGAACTGATGCTAAGTGAAATGAGCAGAACCAGGAGATCATTATATACCTCAACAATGATACTGTATGAGGATGTATTCTGATGGAAGTGGATTTCTTCGATAAAGAGACCTAATTCAGTTTCAATTGGCAAGGATGGACAGAAGCAGCTACACCCAAAGAAAGAACACTGGGAAATGAATGTAAACTATCTGCATTTTTGTTTTTCTTCCCGGGTTATTTATACCTTCTGAATCCAATGCTCCCTGTGCAACAAGGGAACTGTTCGGTTCTGCACACATATATTGTATCTAGGATATACTGTAACCTATTCAACATGTAAAGAACTGCTTGCCATCTGGGGGAGGAGGTGGAGGGAGGGAGGGGAAAAATCGGAACAGAAGTGAGTGCAAGGAATAATGCTATAAAAAATTACCCTGGCACAGGTTCTATCAGTAAAAAGTTATTTTAAAAAATATACAAAGCATAAAAAAAATAAAATAAAAAGATGGAACAGAAGGTTTTGCAAGGGTCAATACTGAAAAATTATCCATACATATGTTTTGTCAATAAAAAGATATATTTTTTTTAAATTGCACATGATCATGCTATAACTCAGTAATATTATGGCAGTCATACATCAAAGGATTTTCTAACAGTTACAATTTCTATTATTCAAACCTATTATCCCAATAAAATGCTCTAGGAATTCTATACATCAGTGAATAATAACTGAATAGGTGAAATCAATAAGTATTACAATAAAAAATATGCATTTCACTTAAGATTTAGCGACACAGAAGACGTCCAAAGAATCATTATGATGCTTCAAGACACTCACCTTGTTTGTGTATGTATATTGGCATATTGTATGTATTTGGTAGGTATACAGGTTATAGTTAAGCTAGATAGTGACTCTTTTTAGTAGAAGTGATTCAGTCAGTATAAAGCAAAATGTGATATTTTTTTCTCGGTAAAAGACTCAATAAATAAACTGTAATTACTGTTGTAGAGATATAAAGAACCTTAGAGGCCACCTAGTCTAACCTAAACCTTTTATTTTTGTAGTTGAAGGAACTGAAGCTCAAATAGGTTAGGGTACTTGTCCAACATCACACACTAAAATAAGTACCATTGGTAAGATTTGAACTCTGATCCCAGAACTTCAAATCAAGTACTCTTTCCACCATATTCACTGTCTCAAAATCAAAACAGAAGTCTTTTGTCAGTTAACTTTTTTGTAGTAAATATAGTTTATATCGGATTGTTAAATGGATAAATAGAACATTGAGCCTGGAATCAGGAAGACTTGTCTTCCTGAATTCAAATCTGGCCTCAGACACTTACTAGCAGTGTGACCCTAGACAAGTCACTTACCTTGTTTGCCTCAGTTTCTTCATCTGTAAAATGAGCTGGAGATGAAAATAGTAAACAATTCAAGTATATTTCCTAAGAAAACTCCAAATGGAGACATGAACAGCTGGACATGACTGAAAACAATTGAACACCAAAAACAAATGGTTTCCAATAATATAATATTTTCATATTCATAAACATATCTTGGCCATGGGGAAGAGAAATGATTTTGTCTTCCTGAACAAACCTTCAAAGTTATTAGTAATATAGGTTTTAGAGTTGAACAGTGAGGGATAAGGGGAGGGGAGAAGCGGGGGAGAAAGAATGAGGAAAAAACGTCTAGTAAGAAGTTCAGAGTTTGGAGGAAAGCTAAATTTCTGCCCAGGGCAAGAGGAACAAAACAAGAACAAATAGGTTGTCACTTTACAAATTAAAAAAAAAAAAAGTAGACCAAACTCTGTCTCCTAGTCCTTTGCTTATACTATTTCTCTTACCTGGAATACCATTCCTCTCTCTAGGCCTACTAAAATCCTGTTCATTCTTCAAGACCCAATACAAATCCTCCCTATTACATGAAATGACCTCCCCTAACTACCCAAGTTCATTTTTCTCTTCTTTGAATTTTTGTACTACTCACATGGTACTTTGTATATTCTGATTTCTTTGTTAATTATCTTCTGCTTTGCATACAGAAATTCCCTTTCCAACCAAAAACTTCCTGGAAAATTGATTAATTATAGGAATGACATAGCAAATATTCCCTAAATATTAGCACCTAGGTGGCATGATGGATAGCGTGCTGAGCCTTGAGTCAGGATAACATTAGTTTGAATCCAGTCACAGACATTTACTAGACATGTACCTGGGCAAGACACTTAACTTCTGTCTGCCTCAGTTCCCTCATCTGTAAAGTGAAGAAAATTAAAAAAAATAATAATAACATTATGAGGATCAAAAGGCACAACTCATGTAATACAGTTTGAAAATCTTAAAGTATAATGTAAACATTAGTTATTGTCATTATTTCTAATCTAATAAATCCTATGTAAAAGAATATAACCCAAATGACCTTCCTTTTCCACAGCTTCTCTATAGCTCACTTAATATCTTTTGTATGTTGGAGGTAAAAACTACACATTCTCTAGTTCATATTGTCTGCCAGATTTAGAAAAAGCTGGAGCTGTTTCCACCTCTTTTTTAGACTGGTTTTAAAATTAGATAGTTTTGTGGTATTCTCAACAAAAAGCTGTCTTCTCAAAAGTTCCATAACTCTTCACTGCCTTCTTTTCCAAGACTTATTCGTAAGGCTGGAGCTAGTAGCAAAAGTAGCAGACAGGACATTATTACATACTTTCCACCCAACTCCTCTTTTCCCACTATCTATAAGGTACTGAGCTGTCCATTGGCAATGGCATTGTTGTCAAATCTAGCTGAGTAGGCTAGATTTTATTATACACATTGAACATTAGCAGAAATCTTGGAGGTCATCTAGTCCAAGTCTTTAATTAAACAGATGGAAAAAGAAGTCAAGAAAAAGAGGGAAAACTTGTTCAAGATCATATGCTTAGTGGTAAAACTTAGACTAAAACCCAGGTCTCCTGACCCCTTTCTAGAATATTCTACCATCTCCCTTAATTTGGGTTTTAACTGGACAGTACACCAATTGTAGTAAGACCTCATTTCTATAATATATTTCTATCTCCCACAGCTTCCAATATAAAATTTGTCTTTTGTAGCAAACATTTAATTGAAAAGCTGTTACATCCCTTATTAAAATTCCCTGACACCATTGGGGTGCCCAGGAACAAAAGAAAATTATGACCTCACAGTCTGATATTAGGTCTGACACTTATTTGTGATGCATAAAATAAAATTAAATATTTTGGTTTTTTTTTTTTTTTTAGAAAAGTAAGAAGATTTAAGGATATGTTACTGATGTAAATTGTGTCTTCTGGCCTATTATCATGGACAATTCCTCAACCTGCTTATTCAGTAATTCATTAAAAAGTATTTAGTAACCACTTCCTATACATAAAGCACTATGTTTAGTCCTGAGAGATTGTCAAGATAAGAGAGTCTCCACCCTCAAGGAGCTTAAAATCTAATGGGAATACCAAGATGTGTATGCAAATAAATTATGAGAGAGGAATAGAAACACTAACACAGCCTATAAATGGACTTTTGCTACTTATGCTAACTATACAGGTCAAGAAGCACTAGGAACTTTGAGCAATCTCTTCTTTGTTATTTCAGAGTAGACTGTAAGATTTCAGCAATGCAGAAAACCTGAGAGCGAGTTAAGAAAAGATTTCATAGTTAATTGATGTGTTTTGAGTCAATATTCAGCAAAGATCTATTTTTAACATGTTAAATTTTAACATATGAATTTTTTAAAAATGCAAGCATCAAAATAATTTTCCAAACTAATTTTTAAACATTAGCCTTATTTCTGAGTTTTTTCCTGGATAAATGCATGCCATTTTAAACTAGAATTTCTTAGAAACCAACTAGGATTACATGGAATTATAGGATTCAGAGCTAAAAGAATTTTCAAGTCAAACAGACCAACCCACTCATTTTACAGTTGCAGAAACTGGGGCCTAGAGTAATTGCATACTTTTTCCCAGGTTCTACATAGGGAGCACATGGTGGGACTACACAAGTGAATTTCTTTCCCCTCCAAATAGCATACTGCTGAGAAATTTAGTTTCTTTTCTATCTGGTGTTAGATCCCCAAATTTCCCAACTTTAGGTTATTCAAGGCAATTTCCAAGGTGTTGCCCAAGAAATTACCTTCTACAGTTAGAAACTAAATCCTGGTATCTTACTGTCTAGTAAATTCCTCTCTTCTAAATGAAAGGCAAGGGTTTCAAAGTGACATTGTCCATAATCTTCTTTCTGGGATCATTCAGGTGAGCACATGTAGATTCTCTAGGTGCTGACTATGTTTCTGGCCATTGATATGCTCAGGAATCGACAAATAACAGTCACGAATCCTCTTCTCTAGCCTTAATGCTGAGTATTGACTACAATTCTCATATGATTTTGTTTGAAGGCAGCAATTAATAGCTTTTGATAATATGTAGTAGAGAGAAAATCTACTCCCCTTAATCCTTGCTTCCCCATCGCTGAAAGGTGGCAAGTAAAAAGTAAAAGGAAAAACAAAATGGAATTAAAAGTGATGCAAATTGTGTCCCCCTTGACTTTTGGGGATAAACTCTGAAACTCTCCTCTGACAGAGATCCACCCTTCAGGGCAGTTAAGTGGTTTCATTCTGTTGGAAATCTTGGCCAGGACTAGCTACACCCTCTATTGAGTTGAAGATTAGCCCTTCCAGTAGCTTGAACTTGTGTGGTTTCATTCAGTTGGAGATCTGGACCTAATATTCCTATTGAATGACTTGAAACTCCAAGATAAGTATTCTCTTTTCAGCTGGAAATCTAGGTCTGGGGGCATTGACAGCATTGAGGGATTTGCATTCAATTTTGAATGGAAGCTCTAGTCTCAGACTGCTAATAAAAGATAATTCTGAACTCCAAATCTCTGCAGAAGTCTGAAGCAGGATGATGCTTTGCCAAGGAATCTCTCTCCTTGGCACAGCTGCCTGCCAGGACTCATGCCCTTTGTGAAGATACATTCTTCTCAGTGATAACCTTTTGTTATTTCTCTGATAGGACCTTGCCACTGAGGAGTCTGTCTTCCTAGCAAAGTAGGCTTCTCCATGCCAATAAATTTCCCTTTTCTGTCATTCGGATTTCAGGTTTTGTGAATTCTTTCACATTGGATCTCGCTAGCCAGAGGGGATTCCCCACCCTAATTCTCACATCTCTAGAGACCATTCGACCTGCATCAAAAAGGAAAGATGAGTCATGTACATAGGCCAGCAAAAAGGGCTGCTTCTACCAACAAAGTTCAACTTCACAAGAATTTGAGTCAATCCATTAATCTTGAGGAAGGTTCTGGCAACTAAAATTCATGCCTGGGAAATACCAAAGGGTAGCTGTAAGTCAACCAATTCATCTTGCATCAGTTCCACTCATTGAGACTAACGTAGGAGTTTCTTTTTGTCCTTTGAAGGGGATTCTAATGGACACTTCCACCCTCCATAGGGAAAAAGGGACAATCAGAGATATTAAATAAAGCTACCTACAAACAAGCTCATCAAATTGAATAAGGAACTTCCTCGGCTTATTTTAGAGGAAATGAATGGAAGATCTAGGTTTAAATAAACTTCTTTCTACTTTAAATACAATGGTCATTCCATTATAGATGTTTGCTGATTCTTCTTTCAAAAAATAAATAAAATAAGAATTTTTCCTATAAGATAAAAACTAGAAATGCTCTAGGGGTGTTCTATTTTCTCAAAAGATCAAAAAATCTTATCAGTTTCCTCCTATAAGCCAAACACTGTGTTACACAATAGAGATACAAGATAAAAATGAAACTAAGCCTCTTCAAGGAGTTTACTTTTATTGGGGGAGATGGTATGGATATAATTGATTAAAATTGATTTTTAAAAACGTTATGTAATATAAGCAAAATATAATCTAGAGAAAGGGAGAAGATACTAACTGCTAGGGGCATATTAAAAAAGATTTCATGGAAGAGGCGGCATTTAAACCAAACTCTTAAGATAATCAAGGCCTCCAAGAGGCAGAGGATAAGAAATACATTCAAGGAATTGGGGTAGTGTGTAAAAGCACAGAGAAAGAGAAGAAATATCATCATCATTGTCATCATCATATGGAAATAGGGACTGGATCTATATTTCACTTGTGTTAGGGAACTCCAAAGGAAGAATTCCCTCTACCTCTGCCATTCCTTCAATTTAGAGAACACTGAGAGATAATTTGTGATGAGGGTCTGATCTAGATGGTAATTATGTAAACAGAGAATGGATTAATTAAATATATGGTACAGAGATGGAACAGACAAGACTAAGCAACTTAGTAGATATATAGAATAAGGGAGAGAGAAGAACTGAGGATCACTCTGATGTTGCAAGATTGGGTGATTTGTAAGAATTGTGATACCTTGAGAGAAATAATTAAGTTCAGAAGAGGGAGTGATTTCAGGGAAAAGATAATTAACTTGGTTTTTGATAAGTTGTATATGAAATGTCCATGGGACATACAGTTCAAAATATTCATTAACTCATCTATGAAATGAAAAGATTAAGAACTATCAGAATCACTCTTGATTTGATAATTCTGAAATTTAGCTACAATATTCCTGGGAGTTTTTATTTTGAGCTCTCTTTCAGGGAGTGATCGGTAATTCTTTCAATGACTATTTTACCCTCTGGATCTAAGAGCATTTCTAGTTTTTATCTTATAGGAAAAATTCTTATTTTATTTATTTTATGTTTTTTGAAAGAAGAATCAGCAAACATCTATAATGGAATGACCATTGTATTTAAAGTAGAAAGAAGTTTATTTAAACCTAGATCTTCCATTCATTTCCTCTAAAATAAGCCGAGGAAGTTCCTTATTCAATTTGATGAGCTTGTTTGTAGGTAGCTTTATTTAATATCTCTGATTGTCCCTTTTTCCCTATGGAGGGTGGAAGTGTCCATTAGAATCCCCTTCAAAGGACAAAAAGAAACTCCTAAGTTAGTCTCAATGAGTGGAACTGATGCAAGATGAATTGGTTGACTTACAGCTACCCTTTGGTATTTCCCAGGCATGAATTTTAGATCCAGGGCAATTTTCCTTGATGATTTCTTGAAAGAAGATGTCTAAGATTTTTTGTTTATCATGGTTTTCAGGAAGTCCAATAATTTTTATTTTGTCTCTCTTCAAACTATTTTCCAGGTCAGTTGTTTTTCCAATGACGTATTTTACATTTTCTTCTATTTTTTCTTTTTTTTGGTTTTGTTTGACCTATTCTTGAAGTCTCATTGAGTCATTCACTTCCATTTGTTCAATTCTTACTTTTAGTGAATTATTTTCTTCAGTTAGATTTTTTATTTCCTTTTTGCATTTTGCCAATTAAACTTTTAAATGAGGTGTTTTGTTCATTTCAATTTTTTCCATTTCACAAATTCTGTTTCTCAACAAGTTGATTCTTTTTCATATCTATTTTGTAAGGAGTTATATGCATTTTCCATTTCATCAGATCTATTTTGTAAGGAGTTGTTTGCCTTTTCCATTTCATCAAATCTATTTTGTAAGAAGTTTTCTTCACATAATTTCTGGTTTTCCTCTTCCAAACTCTCTGTCCAAGTTCTTGTTTCCTTTCCTCATTTTTCTTCTCTCTTTTAAGATCCTTTTTGAATTCTTCCATATCAATCTTTGAGGCTTCATCTGGAGATGATTGTCTATAGGATCCTCAGGGTTTGAGGTGTGTTCTCTTTCTACAAAAAAAAAAAGCTATCTTGGTCAGAATTCTTTTTGGTTTTTTGCTCATTTATTTTTTAGAGCTAAGGTCATTAGCCATATCCTAGCCAAAGATTTTATCTGAGTCAGCAGCAGGACATAATCCAACAGAGCAGTTAGTAACTGAGAACAAGCTTAGAAACAACTGACAATGTCACACAATGCAGCAACCAACAGAACAGTAACAGAGGCTACAAGACCAAAGTCAATGGAAGCACTGCAAAGATATCTTCAGCTTTCTAGCCCTGTAACTTATCAGAGATAAGTTACCTCTCCCTACTCTCTCTTTGGTCACTTCCTTCAAATACATGTTCAGACCACAGATGTTCCCCATGTCTCCACTTGTATCTTTTATTTGTTTTCTCTATGATTATTGATGATGCACCTATGGGATTGGGTGTCCTGAATTAAGGGAAGATATGGTTTGTTGCTACTTTTCTTATTCTTTTTGCTACTGTTGTTGTTCAGTCACATCTGATTCTTCATGACCAACAGTCAATCAGTCAACAAGCAATTATTTAGTATCTACTATGATCCAGGGACTGTGCTAAGTACTGAGACATAACAAAAGGCTAAAGATAACCCCTACCCTTACAATATAATGGGGGCGGGGGGGAGGGGCGGGGAGAGGCACAGAGTCAATAAGCAAGGAAAGGTGTTCAAACAAGTTATATCCAGGATAAATAGGAAATTATTAACAGAGGGATGGCATTAGAATAAGCAGTATAAAGTGGCAATCAAATATGTTTTCCAGAATGACTGAACCTGTTCATTGCCATACCTGTAACTCTCTTCCCACATATTCTCTAATGATCCTTTTCTGTTCTTTGCCAATCTGATATATGTGAAATAAGAATCTGAGTTTCTTTTATAAAATCCTTGACTTCCCTTATTACCAGCAACTGTCAAGCATGTTTTCATTGGCTTGAATATAGCTTTCATTTATTCTTTTAAGAACTGCCTATTCACATGTCTTGACCATTTATCTGTTAGAATATGGCTCTTGCTTATATATTTGAATCAGCTCCCTGGCATGATTTATTGATGGTATCCTACAATTATCTTGACATCTGCTGGAGCCCTTTCTCTGCCTAAAGTCAATGCCTTATCATAATGATAATCTGATCTTTCAAAAGGCAGGAAAATCAACAATAGAAAATTCTATACTGAATCTAAATAAAAACAGCAAGGAGTAATTGATTGCTGGGGTCATTAGGTGAACTTTGAAATTCAAGTGGTCATTCCAATTTGGAATTTGTTTTACAGAATAGTAAAGTAGGACATAATTCTATATGCACCTTAGCTTTACAGAAAAGAGATTTCACAGGGTTCAGAGAGAATAGGATCCTATGAACTAAAATTTTACAGGGGAAACTAGCCCAAGAAGAATAAGACATTCTGATGAATGAAATTCTGAAGACACAAAACAAAAGAATTATGATGAGAAGCTTTCTAACAAAATCAATGTAAAAGTACAAGGAACTCACCAAAAAACTTAGATATTTGAAAGACATACAGAAAATGAAAGCAAAGACAGGTGATAGAAGATGAATACTAAAAGCATGGGGAAATACCATAGGAATAACATCCAGAGATCTCTAAAACAATTGAGGAAAACTCACAGAGAACTTGGGATAACAATCATTCTCATGTGGGGCTCTCAGCATTGTTATTTCACCTCAAAATATTAGTTCACATCCACTAAAAACAATCACTCACAAAGTCTTACCAATATATTTAGGTTTTCACTAGTCAATCTGGGACAAAATAAGTTTGAAACTAAGACTTTTAATGAAATGGCATAAGAAGAATATTCTAATTAGAATATTTCCATGAACATAATCTCCCAGAAATAGATATAAAAAAGCAAACATAAGCAGAGACAATGCATAAAGGTTCCATAAGGACTAAGGAATAAGTGTGGAGGGATGTGGAGGGATGATTCACACCTCTGACATTGAAGGTCCCCTCATGTCTTCTAGTGATGATATCCCATTGTTCCTTGATGGTCTTGTTGTCTATGCTTGAAAAGTTGCTCCACTGGTCTTACTTGATCTATTTTGCTGGTTCAATGGAACTACTTCCCATTGGGTATGACATCTCTCTCCAGGCATTTTTCTCTATTGACTAAATAGGTCTAGTTCTTTTATATTTGGCATCTTTTGTTTTAGCTCCATGGAGCTCTTTTGATATCATGCCATCTTTGTGTAGGAACAATGCTCTGGTGAGCATTTTCTCTACTACCACCTTCTGAGTTCATCTCTCAAATCCATCAGCTTCTGTTCACTAAAATATGGTGGCCATAATCTCTCCTTTATAACGCAGGCAGACAGCACTTTATTCTCATCGGTACATCCAGTTAATAAAACCTCACATAGTGCCTCCATACTAAGATCAGGTTTTTCCTTTTTCCCAACCCTATATCTGGGTGGAAAATCAAAACTCTCTGTTATAAATTACTATCTAATTTATGATTATCCACTCTTACATCCTCCCCCAGGAATGTCTCTGGCACGACCTCAAATGAATGTGACACATGTCAAAAGGTAACATAAGGAGCCAGGGTCAGTGTACTATGTTTCTGACCTTCTTAGACTTTGCCACCATGATTGCTTTCTCATCCTTAAATTTCTTTCAGAACCTGTAGCCTTCTCACCCTGGATCATCATTCCACCTTACTAAACTCCTTTTCCCATTGATAAGTTCCTCCTGAAGGCTTCCAATTTGGGGTTGGGACCAAACTATTTTGTTCCCTTGTGCTTTTGACTTATATAAATATGCCTCTTCTAACCTCTTTACAATTCCCTTTTATGAGTCATCTTCTACATCAGAATAAACTCCTTGAGGAGAGGGACTGTCTTTCTTTTTCTTTATATCTCTATTTCCAGTGCTTACCACATCGTTTGACACATAACTTAGCTCTTAATAAATGCTTATTGCCTCTATCAGCTTCAAGTGTATTTCTGTCTTTATTATAACAATATGTATATCGGTTCACTGTAAAGATTGATTGTTCTGGCACCATATTTTAATCTTTTAAAAATCTAAATATCCCCACACTAAGGGCAACAAAAGTGTTTGGGAAAGTTTTTTTTTTTTGCTTTATTGTTATTGTTTTGCTTGTTTTTGGAAAAGGATATAGTGAGAAAGTATCTAACTGTCCTTCAGGTGCTCAAGTCGCATGATTCACTAAAAGCTAAAGCTAAAACACTATAGAAAATAGCAGACATCATTACTGAGCTATTGTTATGATATATATATGTACACACATGGATATGTATATACACATACATAGATTATACATTATAGCTCATGTGTGTATATACGTATAAACACATAACATATACCCTTTTTGAAAATTTAAACCTTTCTCTTTTTGCAATTTTACCCTTCAAATCTTTGAATATATAGGGATATAGTATATAGAAATATAGTACAAATACTATTATCTACAATATGTATAAATATGTATGTATATATTATAGGTCCTCGCATATACATAAGAGATAGAGAAAGACACAAAGACAGAGAGACCAAGAGAGAAAAGAGAATGAGAGATAAAGGGAGAATAATGGGAAAAGAAAAGTATGAAAAGTAGAATTAGAAAAGGACAAAGTTTCCAGTTTTCAAAAAGGAAAGAGACTTTCCTACTACAAATAATAGTATAGTGAATTTGACTTGTTCCTAGCAAAATTCTAAAATGTATTATTAAAAGGATGATTACCAAATATCTATAAAAAGAAGCACCAATCACAAAGAGTCAGCATGGTTTCATCAAAAACAGGTCATGCCAGACCTAATTTTGTTTCCTATTTTAACAGTATTGTTAAAGTGATACATCAGAGGAATACAGCAAATGTATACTTTATCTTGACTTCAGGAAATTAATTTAATAAAATCTCACATACTTTAGGCAATTAATTTAATAAAATCTCACATATTATTTTCATGTAAAAGATGTTGGTTGAATGGTCAGACTCAAACAGAAATATCAAGAGATCAGTGCCAAGATGTCAGGGGATCTCTATTAGAGATCCCCCAAGAACTGTGCTTAATTCAGGCTATTTAACATTTATATCAATGACCTGGAATAAAAACATAGATGGCAAGCCTATCAAATGTGCTAATGACACAAAGCATGGAGGCATAGTTAACACAGTAAATGACTGTGGATTTTTAAAGATATCAGCCTAGGATGTGAGAAAAATTACACAATTACACAAAATCTAATAGAGATAAATATAAACACTTATATTCAAAAAAAGATATTTTCACAAAGAAAGGGTGAGGGAGGAATGATTAGATAGCAGATAACCTGGAGAAAAAATGTTAGTTGTTTTAATTGACTTCAAATTAAATACATGCTAACAGTAAGTCAGTTAACAAGGATTTATTAAGGTCCTGCTATGTTCCAGGAGTTTTGCTAAGTACCAAGATACAAGAAATGCAAAAACCAATCCCTACCCCCAAGGAGTAGGAAAGATCTAATGGGGAGATAGTAAGCAATAAAAGATATATGAACAAGTTATAATCAGAATAAACAGGAAATCATTAAGAAAGGGAAAAACTAGAATGAAGCATGAAATGGCAGGTGAAAATGTTAAGGCAACCTTAAGTTGCATTAAGAGAGCCTAAAGAAGTTGGGAAGGAATTAGAAATTGAGTGAATGCCCATCAATTGGGGAATGGCTGAATAAATTATGGTATGTGAATATAATGGAATCACTGTTCTATAAGAACTGATGAACAGGCTGATCTCAGAAAAGCCTAGAAAGACTTACATGAATTGATGCTGAGTGAAATGAGCAGAACCAGAACAAGTGCACAGTAACAGCAAAATTATGTGATGATCAAATGTGATAAATTTGTCTTTTCTCAGCAATATGGTAATCCAAGACAATTCCAATAGACTTGGGATAGAAAATGGCATCTACATCCAGACAGAGAACTTTGGAGATTAAATGTGGATCTAAACATACTAATTTCACCTTTTTTGTTGTTGTATGCTTTTTCTTTCATGTGTTTTTTCTCTTTTGTCCTGATTTTTCTTTCATGACATGACTAAGATGAAAATATGTTTTTAATGATTGTACATGTATAAGCTATATTAGATTGCTTGCAGTTTTGGAGAGAGGGAAGATAAAGAGAAAAGGAGGAAAAAATGGAACTCAAATCTTACAAAAATGAATGGTAAAAACTATCCTTACATATAATCAGAAAATAAAATATTGAGAAATAAAAAGAGAGCCTAAGGAAGTAAGAATCCAACAATTATCTCCCTAGTTAAACCTGAAAACCTCCTCCTTGTGAAATACAATATATGTATACATATTTATACAGTTATCTTTCTGCACAAGAAAGATTGGATTTAGGAAGAAGATAAAAGTAACCTGAGAAGAAAAAACAAAAATGCAAGCAAACAATAACAGAAAGAGTAGAAATGCTATATTGTGGTCCATATTCATTTCCCAGTGTTCTTTCTCTAGGTGTAGCTGGTTCTGCTCATTACAGATCAAGTGGAACTGATTTGGATCCTCTCATTGTTGAAGAGAGCCAGAATTGATTCTCATATAGTATTGTTGTTGAAGTGTATAATGAATTAAAAGGAGAAATTAATAATATTGAAAGTAAAAAAACTATTGAACTAATTAATAAAACTAAGAGTTGGTTCTATGAAAAAAACAATAAAATAGATAAGCCTTTGGTAAATCTGATTAGAAAAAGGAAGGAAGAAAATCAAATTAGTAGTCTTAAAAATGAAAAGGAAGAACTTTCCACCAATGAAGAGGAAATTAGAGAAATAATAAGGAGTTACTTTGCCCAACTTTATGCCAATAAATTTGATAACCTAAGTGAAATGGATGACTACCTCCAAAAATATAGACTTCCCAGATTAACAGAGGAGGAAGTAAATTGCTTGAATAGTCCCATTTCAGAAAAAGAAATAGAATAAGGTATTAATCAGCTCCCTAAGAAAAAATTCCCAGGACCAGATGGATTTACATGTGAATTCTACCAAACATTTAAAGAACAATTGGCCCCAATGCTATATAAATTATTTGATAAAATAGGAAATGAAGGAGTCCTACCAAATTCCTTTTATGACACAGACATGTCATACCTAAACCAGGTAGGCTAAAAACAGAGAAAGAAAATTATAGACCAATCTCCCTAATGAATGTTGATGCTAAAATCTTAAATAAGATTAATTAGCAAAAAGACTACAGAAAATCATCCCCAGGATAATACATTATGATCAAGTAGGATTTATACCAGGAATGCAGGGCTGGTTCAATATCAGGAAAACTATCAATATAATTGGCCACATTAATAACCAAATTAACAAAAACCATATGATCATTTCAATAGATGCAGAAAAGGCATTTGATAAAATCCAACATCCATTCCTATTAAAAACACTTGAGAGTATAGGAATAAATGGACTTTTCCTTAAAATAATCAGCAGCATTTATTTAAAACCATCAGTAAGCATCATATGTAATGGGGAAAAATTGCAACCATTACCAATAAGATCAGGAGTGAAACAAGGTTGCCCACTATCACTGTTACTATTCAATATTGTAGTAGAAATGCTAGCTTTGGCAATAAGAGTTGAGTAAGAAATTAAAGGAGTTAGAGTAGGCAATGAAGAAACCATCACTCTTTGCTGATGATATGATGATATACTTAGAGAACCCCAGAGATTCTACTAAAAAGTTATTAGAAATAATCCACAACTTTAGCAAAGTTGCAGGATACAAAATAAACCCACATAAGTTATCAGCATTCTTATATATCACTAACAAAATCCAATAGTCAGAGTTATAAAGAGAAATTCCATTTAAAGTAACTACCTGATAGTATAAAATACTTAGGAATCTATCTGCCAAGGGAAAATCAGAAACATTATGAGCAAAACTACAAAACACTTCACACAAATTAAGTCTGATCTAACCAATTGGAAAAATATTAAATGCTTTTGGATAGGGTGAGCAAATATAATAAAGATGACAATACTACCTAAACTAATCTATGTGTTTAGCGTTATACCAATCAGACTCCCAAAAAGCTATTTTAATGACCTAGAAATAATAACAACAAAGTTCATGTGGAAAAACAAAAGGTCAAGAATTTCAAGGGAATTAATGAAAAAAAAAAATCAAATGAAGGTGGCTTAGTTGTACCAGATCTAAAATTATATTATAGAGCAGCAGTTACCAAAACCATTTGGTATTGACTAAGGAATAGATTAGCTGATCGGTGGAATAGATTAGTTTCAAGGACAAAACAGTCAATAACTATAGCAACCTAGTGTTTGATAAACCCAAAGACCCCAGCTTTTGGGAAAAGAACTTACTGTTTGACAAAAATTGCTGGGAAAATTGGAAACTAGTATGGCAGAAACAAGGCATTGACCCACACTTACCACCGTACACCAAGATAAGGTCAAAATAGGTTCATGACCTAAACATAAAGAATGAGATTATAAATAAATTAGAGGAACACAGGATAGTTTACCTCTGAGACCTGTGGAAGAGGAAGGAATTTATGACCAGAGAAGAACTAGAGATCATTACTGTTCACAAAATAGAAAATTTTGATTATATCAAACTGAAAAGTTTTTGTACAAACAAAACTAATACAGACAAGATTAGAAGAGAAGCAATAAACTGGGAAAATATTTTTACAATCAAAGGTTCTGATAAAGGCCTCATTTCCAAAATATATAGAGAATTTATAAGATTTCATAATTTATAAGAAATCAAACTATTCTCCAATTGATAAATGCTCAAAGGATATGAACAGACAATTCTCAGATGAAGAAATTGAAACTATTTATAGACATATGAAAATATGCTCCAAATCATTATTAATCAGAGAAATGCAAATTAAAACAACTCTGAGATACCACTACACACCTGTCAGATTGGCTAGAATGACAGGGAAAGATAATGCGGAATGTTGGAGGGGATGTGGAAAAACAGGGACACTGATACATTGTTGGTGGAATTGTGAACACATCCAGCCATTCTGGAGAGCAATTTGGAACTATGCTCAAAAAGTTATCAAACTGTGCATACCCTTTGATCCAGCAGTGTTTCTACTGGGCTTATACCCCAAAGAGATACTAAAGAAAGGAAAGGGACCTGTATGTGCCAAAATGTTTGTGGCAGCCTTGTTTGTAGTGGCTAGAAGCTGGAAAATGAATGGATGCCCATCAATTGGAGAATGGTTGAGTAAATTGTGGTATATGAATGTTATGGAATATTATTGTTCTGTAAGGAATGACCAGCAGGATGATTTCAGAAAGGCCTGGAGAATCTTACACGAACTGATGCTAAGTGAAATGAGCAGGGCCAGGAGATCATTATATACTTCAACAACAATACTATATGATGACCAATTCTTCTTTTTTTTTTTTTAATATCTTTTTATTGATAGAACGCATGCCAGGGTAATTTTTTACAGCATTATCCCTTGCATTCATTTCTGTTCCGATTTTTCCCCTCCCTCCCTCCACCCCTTCCCCCAGATGGCAAGCAGTCTTTTACATGTTGAATAGGTTACAGTATATCCTGGATACAATATATGTGTGCAGAACTGAACAGTTTTCTTGTTGCACAGGGAGAATTGAATTCAGAAGGTATAAATAACTCGGGAAGAAAAAACAAAAATGCAAGCAAACAATAACAGAAAGAGTAGAAATGCTATATTGTGGTCCATATTCATTTCCCAGTGTTCTTTCTCTGGGTGTAGCTGCTTCTGTCCATCTTTGATCAATTAAGGCTCTCTTTATCGAAGAGATCCACTTCCATCAGAATACATCCTCAAACAGTATCGTTGTTGAGGTATATAATGATCTCCTGGTCCTGCTCATTTCACTCAGCATCAGTTCATGTAAGTCTCGCCAGTCCTCTCTGTATTCATCCTGCTGGTCATTCCTTACAGAACAATAATATTCCATAACATTCATATACCACAATTTACTCAACCATTCTCCAATTGATGGGCATCTATTCATTTTCCAGCTTCTAGCCACTACAAACAGGACTGCCACAAACATTTTGGCACATACACAGGTCCCTTTCCTTTCTTTAGTGTCTCTTTGGGGTATAAGCCCAGTAGAAACACTGCTGGATTAAAGGGTATGCACCATTTGAGCATAGTTCCAAATTGCTCTCCAGAATGGCTGGATGTGTTCACAATTCCACCAACAATGTATCAGTGTCCCTGTTTTTCCACATCCCCTCCAACATTCCGCATTATCTTTCCCTGTCATTCTAGCCAATCTGACAGGTGTGTAGTGGTATCTCAGAGTTGTTTTAATTTGCATTTCTCTGATTAATAATGATTTGGAGCATATTTTCATATGTCTATAAATAGTTTCAATTTCTTCATCTGAGAATTGTCTGTTCATATCCTTTGAGCATTTATCAATTGGAGAATGGTTTGATTTCTTATAAATTAGAGTCAATTCTCTATATATTTTGGAAATGAAGCCTTTATCAGAACCTTTGATTGTAAAAATGTTTTCCCAGTTTATTGTCTCCCTTCTAATCTTGTTTGCATTTGTTTTGTTTGTACAAAAACTTTTCAATTTGATATAATCAAAATTTTCTATGTTGTGGTCAATAGTGATCTCTATTTCTTCTTTGGTCATAAATTCCTCCCTCTTCCACAGGTCTGAGAGGTAAACTATCCTATGCTCTTCCAATTTATTTATAAACTCATTCTTTATGCCTAGGTCATGAACCCATTTTGACCTTATCTTGGTGTATGGTGTTAAGTGTGGGTCAATGCCTAGTTTCTGCCATACTGATTTCCAATTTTCCCAGCAATTTTTGTCAAATAATGCATTCTTATCCCAGAAACTGGTGTCTTTGGGTTTGTCAAACACTATATTATTAAAGTTATTGGCTGTTTTGTCCTTTGAACCTAACCTATTCCATTGATCAACTAGTCTATTTCTTAGCCAATACCAGATGGTTTTAGTAACTGCTGCTTTAGAATATAATTTTAGATCTGGTACAGCTAAGCCACCTTCATTTGATTTTTTTTCATTAATTCCCTTGAAATTCTTGACCTTTTGTTTTTCCATATGAACTTCGTTGTTATTTTTTCTAATTCATCAAAGTAGTTTTTTGGGAGTACATTAATTTAGGTAGTATTGTCATCTTTATTATATTTGCTCACCCAATCCAAGAGCATTTAATATTTTTCCAATTGGTTAGATCAGACTTAATTTGTGTGGAAAGTGTTTTGTAGATTTGCTCATAAAGTTTCTGATTTTCCCTTGGCAGATAGATTCCTAAATATTTTATACAATCAGTAGTTACTTTAAATGGAATTTCTTTTTGTAACTCTAACTGTTGGGTTTTGTTAGTGATATATAAGGATGCTGATGACTTATGTGGGTTTATTTTATATCCTGCAACTTTGCTGAAGGTGTAGATTGTTTCTAATAACTTTTTGGTAGAATCTCTGGGGTTCTCTAAGTATACCATCATATCATCAGTAAAGAGTGATAATTTGGTTTCTTCATTGCCTATTCTTATTCCTTTAATCTCTTTCTCAACTCTTATTGCCAAAGCTAGCATTTCTAATACAATATTAAATAGTAACAGTGATAGTGGGCAACCTTGTTTTACTCCTGATCTTATTGGGAATGGTTGCAATTTGTCCCTGTTACATATGATGCTTACTGCTGGTTTTAAATAGATGCTACTGATTATTTTAAGGAAAAGTCCATTTATTCCTATACTCTCAAGAGTTTTTAATAGGAATGGATGTTGGATTTTATCAAATGCTTTTTCTGCATCTATTGAGATGATCATATGATTTTTGTTAATTTGGTTATTAATATGACCAATTATATTGATAGTTTTCCTAATATTGAACCAGCCCTGCATTCCTGGTATAAATCCTACTTGATCATGATGTATTATCCTGGGGATGATTTTCTGTAGTCTTTTTGCTAATATCTTATTTAAGATTTTAGCATCAATATTCATTAGGGAGATTGGTCTATAATTTTCTTTCTCTGTTTTCAACTTACCACCGTACACCAAGATAAGGTCAAAATAGGTTCATGACCTAAACATAAAGAATGAGATTATAAATAAATTAGAGGAACACAGGATAGTTTACCTCTGAGACCTGTGGAAGAGGAAGGAATTTATGACCAGAGAAGAACTAGAGATCATTACTGTTCACAAAATAGAAAATTTTGATTATATCAAACTGAAAAGTTTTTGTACAAACAAAACTAATACAGACAAGATTAGAAGAGAAGCAATAAACTGGGAAAATATTTTTACAATCAAAGGTCCTGATAAAGGCCTCATTTCCAAAATATATAGAGAATTTATAAGATTTCATAATTTATAAGAAATCAAACTATTCTCCAATTGCTAAATGGTCAAAGAATATGAACAGACAATTCTCAGATGAAGAAATTGAAACTATTTATAGACATATGAAAATATGCTCCAAATCATTATTAATAAGAGAAATGCACATTAAAACAACTCTGAGATACCACTACACACCTGTCAGATTGGCTAGAATGACAGGGAAAGATAATGCAGAATGTTGGAGGGGATGTGGAAAAACAGGGACACTGATACATTGTTGGTGGAATTGTGAACACATCCAGCCATTCTGGAGAACAATTTGGAACTATGCTCAAAAAGTTATCAAACTGTGCATATCCTTTGATCCAGCAGTGTTTCTACTGGGCTTATACCCCAAAGAGATACTAAAGAAAGGAAAGGGACCTGTATGTGCCAAAATGTTTGTGGCAGCCTTGTTTGTAGTGGCTAGAAGCTGGAAAATGAATGGATGCCCATCAATTGGAGAATGGTTGAGTAAATTGTGGTATATGAACATTATGGAATATTATTGTTCTGTAAGGAATGACCAGCAGGATGATTTCAGAAAGGCCTGGAGAATCTTACACGAACTGATGCTAAGTGAAATGAGCAGGGCCAGGAGATCATTATATACTTCAACAACAATACTATATGATGACCAATTCTTCTTTTTTTTTTAATATCTTTTTATTGATAGAACACATGCCAGGGTAATTTTTTACAGCATTATCCCTTGCATTCATTTCTGTTCCGATTTTTCCCCTCCCTCCCTCCACCCCTTCCCCCAGATGGCAAGCAGTCTTTTACATGTTGAATAGGTTACAGTATATCCTGGATACAATATATGTGTGCAGAACTGAACAGTTTTCTTGTTGCACAGGGAGAATTGAATTCAGAAGGTATAAATAACCCGGGAAGAAAAACAAAAACGCAAGCAGTTTATATTCATTTCCCAGTGTTCTTTCTCTGGGTGTAGCTGCTTCTTTGATCAATTAAGGCTCTCTTTATCGAAGAGATCCACTTCCATCAGAATACATCCTCAAACAGTATCGTTGTTGAGGTATATAATGATCTCCTGGTCCTGCTCATTTCACTCAGCATCAGTTCATGTAAGTCTCGCCAGTCCTCTCTGTATTCATCCTGCTGGTCATTCCTTACAGAACAATAATATTCCATAACATTCATATACCACAATTTACTCAACCATTCTCCAATTGATGGGCATCCATTCATTTTCCAGCTTCTAGCCACTACAAACAGGGCTGCCACAAACATTTTGGCACATACACAGGTCCCTTTCCTTTCTTTAGTATCTCTTTGGGGTATAAGCCCAGTAGAAACACTGCTGGATCAAAGAGCATGCACAGTTTGAGCATAGTTCCAAATTGCTCTCCAGAATGGCTGGATGTGTTCACAATTCCACCAACAATGTATCAGTGTCCCTGTTTTTCCACATCCCCTCCAACATTCCGCATTATCTTTCCCTGTCATTCTAGCCAATCTAGTGGTATCTCAGAGTTGTTTTAATGTGCATTTCTCTGATTAATAATGATTTGGAGCATATTTTCATATGTCTATAAATAGTTTCAATTTCTTCATCTGAGAATTGTCTGTTCATATCCTTTAAGCATTTATCAATTGGAGAATGGTTTGATTTCTTATAAATTAGAGTCAATTCTCTATATATTTTGGAAATGAGGCCTTTATCAGAACCTTTGATTGTAAAAATGTTTTCCCAGTTTATTGTTTCCCTTCTAATCTTGTTTGCATTTGTTTTGTTTGTACAAAAACTTTTCAATTTGATATAATCAAAATTTTCTATGTTGTGGTCAATAGTGATCTCTAGTTCTTCTTTGGTCATAAATTCCTCCCTCTTCCACAGGTCTGAGAGGTAAACTATCCTATGCTCTTCCAATTTATTTATAAACTCATTCTTTATGCCTAGGTCATGAACCCATTTTGACCTTATCTTGGTGTACGGTGTTAAGTGTTGGTCAATGCCTAGTTTCTGCCATACTGATTTCCAATTTTCCCAGCAATTTTTGTCAAATAATGCATTCTTATCCCAGAAACTGGTGTCTTTGGGTTTGTCAAACACTATATTATTAAAGTTATTGGCTGTTTTGTCCTTTGAACCTAACCTATTCCATTGATCAACTAGTCTATTTCTTAGCCAATACCAGATGGTTTTAGTAACTGCTGCTTTATAATATAATTTTAGATCTGGTACAGCTAAGCCACCTTCATTTGATTTTTTTTCATTAATTCCCTTGAAATTCTTGACCTTTTGTTTTTCCATATGAACTTTGTTGTTATTTTTTCTAATTCATCAAAGTAGTTTTTTGGGAGTAGATTAATTTAGGTAGTATTGTCATCTTTATTATATTTGCTCACCCAATCCAAGAGCATTTAATATTTTTCCAATTGGTTAAATCAGACTTAATTTGTGTGGAAAGTGTTTTGTAGATTTGCTCATAAAGTTTCTGATTTTCCCTTGGCAGATAGATTCCTAAATATTTTATACAATCAGTAGTTACTTTAAATGGAATTTCTTTTTGTAACTCTAACTGTTGGGTTTTGTTAGTGATATATAAGAATGCTGATGACTTATGTGGGTTTATTTTATATCCTGCAACTTTGCTGAAGGTGTAGATTGTTTCTAATAACTTTTTGGTAGAATCTCTGGGGTTCTCTAAGTATACCATCATATCATCAGCAAAGAGTGATAATTTGGTTTCTTCATTGCCTATTCTTATTCCTTTAATCTCTTTCTCAACTCTTATTGCCAAAGCTAGCATTTCTAATACAATATTAAATAGTAACAGTGATAGTGGGCAACCTTGTTTTACTCCTGATCTTATTGGGAATGGTTGCAATTTGTCCCCGTTACATATGATGCTTATTGCTGGTTTTAAATAGATGCTACTGATTATTTTAAGGAAAAGTCCATTTATTCCGATACTCTCAAGAGTTTTTAATAGGAATGGATGTTGGATTTTATCAAATGCTTTTTCTGCATCTATTGAGATGATCATATGATTTTTGTTAATTTGGTTATTAATATGACCAATTATATTGATAGTTTTCCTAATATTGAACCAGCCCTGCATTCCTGGTATAAATCCTATTTGATCATGATGTATTATCCTGGGGATGATTTTCTGTAGTCTTTTTGCTAATATCTTATTTAAGATTTTAGCATCAATATTCATTAGGGAGATTGGTCTATAATTTTCTTTCTCTGTTTTCAACCTACCTGGTTTAGGTATCAGTACCATGTCTGTGTCATAAAAAGAGTTTGGTAGGACTCCTTCATTCCCTATTTTTTCAAATAGTTTATAAAGCATTGGGGCTAATTGTTCTTTGAATGTTTGGTAGAATTCACCTGTAAATCCATCTGGTCCTGGGGATTTTTTTTTTTAGGGAGTTGATTAATAGCTTGTTCTATTTCTTTTTCTGAAATGGGACTATTTAAGCAATTTACTTCCTCCTCTGATAATCTGGGAAGCCTATATTTTTGGAGGTAGTCATATGATGACCAATTCTGATGGACCTGGCCATCCTCAGCAATGAGAAGAACCAAACCAGTTCCAATGGAGCAATAATGAACTGAACCAGCTATGCACAGTGAAAGAACTCTGGGAGATGACTAAGAACCATTACATTGAATTCCCAATCTCTATATTTTTGCTTGCCAGCATTTTAGATTTCCTTCACAGGCTAATTGTACAATATTTCAGAGTCTGATTCTTTTTATACAGCAAAATAACGGTTTTATCATGTATATTTATTGTGTATCTAATTTATACTTTAATATATTTAACATCTACTAGTCATCCTGCCATCTAGGGGAGGGTGTGGGGGGAAAGAGGAGAAAAACTGGAACAAAGGTTTGGCAATTGTCAATGCTGTAAAATTACCCATACATATAACTTGTAATTAGAAGGCTATTAAAAAAAAGAAGAAGAAGAAGAAGAAGTGTAAAATGATCCCCTGGTTCTGCTCATTTCACTCAGCATCAGTTCATGTAGGTCTCTTCAAGCCTCTCTGTATTCATACTGCTGATCATTTCTTACAGAACAATAACATTCCATAACATTCATATACCACAACTTAGCCAACCATTCTCCAATTGATGGGCATCCATTCATTTTCCAGTTTCTAGCCACTACAAACAGGGCTGCCACAAACATTTTTGCACATACAGGTCCCTTTCCCTTCTTCAATATCTCTTTGGGATATAAGCCCAGTACTTACTAGAACTATTAAAGCAACAGTTGGCTACCTGCTCATCTGGTATTCTTGTCCAGGTATAGATTGGATTGTATGGCGTGTAAAGATCTTCTATTCTGAGATTCTGTGAAATCTTGTCTCTACCACTTATTTTTTTATATCCACAGAAAGTCATATAATCACAGATATATAGATATAGATATAGATATAGATATAGATATAGATATAGATATAGATATAGATATAGATATAGATATAGATATAGATATAGATATAGATATAGATGATAGATAATTTCAGAATGGGAAGGAACTTTGTCATTTAATCTCTCTATAAAATGGATATAACAATGAGTATAATACCCACCTGTTTTGTCTCCATCACATGATTTCTATGAAAATCAGATGAGAAAAGGGATAGGATAATGGTATTTGATCATTACCCATACATAATTGTAATCTTCTTAAATTTGTATTTAGGAGATTTGGTTCTAATCTTATCTCTGTTTTGTGAATCATGTAGCTTTGCATAAATCACTTAACCAAATGAGTAAAATCAAGAGATTAAACCAGATGATCTTTGCTTACCAATAACATCCTAATCTCGGTTTTAAATTTCTTACAACTATTCCTTATTCTCAATTCTACTCGATAAAATGAGCATTTATTAAATATTTACTTTATAGTCCTGGGGATATAAAATCAAAATCAAAAGCCTCTTCATTCAAATGCTTTAGATTCTATTGAGTTTGGAAGGTAGGGGTGGTGCTTGGGGAAGGCAGGGAAACAATACATAAACTTATTTTAACTTGGTAGTGCAGTAATTAGATTCCTGGAATCAGGAAGGCATGAGTTCAAATGTAACCTCAGATATTTGCTGCTTGTATGATCTAGGGCAAGTCATTTAACCTTTGTCTGATTCAGTTTCCTTATCTGTAAAAGGATGATGATAATAATGGTATCTATCTCTTAGAGTTATTGTGAAGATCAAATAAGATATTTGCAGTGTTTGTCAACACTTTGTGTAACCAATAAAGCTGTTTATACAAAATATCATCACAAGTAGTAAATATCGAGAAAGCCAATTATGTTTGCAAAACAGCAAGCACTAATTGGAATACTATAGACTCAAATACCCATAAAATATCCAAGTTTAAATCAGCTATTCATTTGAAAGCAAAAAAAGATCTCACTTCAAATAAGATGCGAAAGAAAACAATCTCAAACAAGAGAGATCTGCTGTCAGCAGTCTCTAGAGTTCCAAGTCATAGAATCAGTAACAAAATAGGGCTAGTTTCCTTTCCATGTCTTCAACCCTTGAACATTTCATTCTTTTTTTTTTTTTTGGGGGGGGGGAGGGAGAAGAAGAAGGGAAGTGGCAATTGGGATTAAGTGACTTGCCCAGGATCACACAGCTAGGAAGTGTTAAATGTCTAAAGTTGCCTTTGAATTCAGGTCCTTCTAACTCCAGGGCAGGTGCTCTACCCATTGCATGGTCTAGCTGTCCCAGTTTCTATTCTTACAATCAAAAGGTTGTGCCTCATCTCCATCCTTCAACTGTATTTCTAGGTCTTCTACCCTTACCTGAAATAGTTTCCTTATATCAAGTACACATTTTCTTAGCCAATAAGAAGTCACATCCCTCTATATATAAGGAACAAATCTATCTCTCCCTCAACTCATCTGGATAGGAGTAGAAGTTGCACAAAGTAATTTCAAAAAGGAAATAGATAAAAACTAGGGAATCAGAAAAGTCTTGTAAAGAAAGTAAAAGCTGTACTTTTAAGGAAATTAAGGATTCTATGAGACAGTAGTGAAAATATAAGAGTATTACAAACAGGAATTATAGAAGCAGGAAATGAAATAAACTTCAGGAATAGCTAGCAAGAACTTAAAGTAGAGCTTACACAAATTGTCCATATTTTAGTTTTTTCATGTATAAAATGGGGATGGAAATAAAGACTTGTAGAAGAGTTCAACAGACTTAGGAGATTAAGTAGTCCCACTCCCTCAAGTTAAAGATGAGGAAATAGAGAGGGTCAGCAAATAAAATGATTTTTTTGATGAATCAATCAATCAGTAAACACTTATTAAATGTGTATTGTGTGCCAAACACTATACCAAGAGTTAGTTAGTAGGAGAACTGTATTACAACTCAGATCTCCTAACTCTGTTTTCAATTTTTTTGTATTATAAAAAAAGGTTTGTTCCCAATGTAAATGATAGTAATTCAAGAATCAAAAAGTTGATCCATGTGAACCATCTTTACTCTAATGCAGACACAGAGAGCTAGGTGTTATACTGGATTGTGTATGAGGTCTAGAGTCAAGAAAACCTAATTTCAAATCCAGCTTCAGATATTTACTAGCTGTGTGATCTTAAGCAAG